>NC_087201.1:81321837-81386837 GCF_015104395.2 Macrobrachium nipponense
GCTCGCATAATGATTGAAAATCCTGTTTTGTTATGATTCACAATCATGTTTTGTTGATGGGCTAAGAAGTGTTTTGTGTTTGTTAGAATGGTAAGAGTGCCTTTAAAAGATTTGTCTTTTTTTTTTTTTTTTGTCTTATCATATGACATTAACATAAGGTTTTATCGTCAGGTTAACCTAGTAAAACGTATTTAATGAAAATCAAAGGTTTTTCAAGATACCGATGTTTAGTGGAGCGCTATCGTTATTTGGCAAAAGATGTTCAGCTTTGCTTTCGGTATCATTTTGTCATATAGGTATTTAAGAGTTTAACCTTCAAATTTGCTTTTATACAGAACAATTTTTCTCATATTCTCTACAATCTAATTACTTCCCTATCTCTTTATTTCAAAGGTATCAACTTTCATTTTCGTTTATTCATGTTATTTCCTTTTCTGTTTAATACAATTTCTTCCTTTTATCATTTCATTTCTGTAATCTTACGGTCCAACCTCTGGTAACAATAACTTCTTGGAGTAACGTTGAGCTTTTCCATATCCACCCTGAGATCCTTATACTTCATCACCTTTATTTTATGAATCTCTTAAACTTACTGTCTAACCCTCATTTCGCCAACTCTCTCTATTTAATATGTGTATGTTCGTCACACATATTTGACATACCTCCTTTTGCCTATCATTAACTTCTCTGCGTTGTCTTTCTACCATATTGTTGACCAGTCTATCTTACCCACGCAATGTATTCCTCTCATCTACTTAAACTATCCCCTTATTTTTTCTCCCATAAATTGACGCTCGTTCAAAGTTGGAGTGATGTTTTGATTATTGGTCAACACTGCCTTGTTTCAATTCTTCCTTTTTCTACAGTTTTTTTATATAAAGTTTAAATACATATAGTTAAACATTGCATAGCATTGCTGCCTTGTTTAAAGCCTAACACATGTATGTTTTAACATTTTTCACTATATACAGGGTGTTTTTATTTAATTTTCTCCCTGAGTATTTAATATTTTGTGTGGCCTCCATTTGCCTGTACCACAGCCTGCATTCTTGAGGGGTATGATTTCAGGAAATCGCAAAAAAGCTGAGACTCAAACTCCATTTCCCTGAGCACTTCGTCACCTCTCTTCGCAGGTTGTCGAGGCTTGGTATACCATCATAGTTCACGGTGCGTGCTTCAACACGATCCTTTAAAATACTACCAATGTTTTCACATATATTAAGGTCAGGGGAGCTACCTGGAAATTCACTTGATGAGAAGAAATCGATACCACTGTTTCGATGCAGCTCCTGTTTCTGAAGAGCCTTGAAACATAGTGCCTTATCATGCAAAAATGTGACTTCTTCAACAGATAAGACATTTTCAGGATATTTGAGGAAAGGAAATACTCAACCAGTAAGCTCAGTTTCTCTGAAATATTCGCCATTCCATGACTGTCCTTTTTCTTTGGTGATCCACATTAACCGTTTGGCTGTGAAACAGAAAAATTCCCAAACATTCAGGAAATTTCACAACTTGGCGATAGTCCACATCATCGCTGAGATCATCCAACTTTGCAGCCCAAATAATGTCATTTTTATAATTTGGCTTCCTGACTGTGTAAATGAAGAATTCATCTGATGCAGCATCATGGAGAAAGTCAGCTTCATCCCAATTTTTAAGAAATGAACACAAAACCAGTTTTTTCAATCACGGTCTTCTCTCTGTTGCTGAGTGATGTTGGGCTTGCTGATAACCTGTAATGGCTTGACACCAGATTTTTCAACTCAAGATATATAACTTCTATAAATAACTTCTCTTTTTTCACCTTTTTGTTTCTAGTTCAAGCGCCAATTTATGTTAAGACTTTCTTGGTCTACCAACTGCCTCAGCTATGATGTCTTTTGACTCCTGAGAAAGGACTTCAGGCCTTCCAAGTTTCTCACTCTTTTCGCGATGACAGTCATATGGATTTTTGTTCCAATTTCTTTTAACAAAGGATTCATCTCTTTTAATGTATTTAGCTATCCAGAAACATGAAACGAAGGATGCGCCAGCATCCTTGGCCTCTCTAAAGGTTATAGCCCAGATTCGGTCAATCCATCTGATTTCCTCCGAGTCGTTAGCCATGGCTGTCTAACTCCGTTACTCAGTTTGAAAATACAAGAAATGCAAAATGAAAAATAGCTTAACAGAAACTTAAGATAATGAACTTGGAGATAGACTATGGCAGAAAATTTCATAACTTTCCATTTGTTCTGTGGAGGGGGGGGGGGGGGGGGCTCTAATTTCGAGACACCCGGTAGTTATAGGCATAGCATTTGTAGGTACTAGCAAGATCACTCGTTGATTTGAAGCAA
The DNA here is from genome assembly GCF_015104395.2 of Macrobrachium nipponense. Taxonomy (NCBI): domain Eukaryota; kingdom Metazoa; phylum Arthropoda; class Malacostraca; order Decapoda; family Palaemonidae; genus Macrobrachium; species Macrobrachium nipponense. Next base: position 81,324,177 of record NC_087201.1, read on the forward strand.
GCATGGTTATACTCTTATCTCGCCTCTGTAAAGTGCTGATGGTCATATTCCACTTTTTATGATGTTGGTAAAGATTAATAAACCCTTATTTTATGTTGTTAAAAACTAGTAATTGACCTAGTTTGCCCAACCATGTATATGCCCGTCCAAACGGTAAGATTAAATTGTTATTAAAGCAGTAATCTTGAAATCTTTGAAGATGAAAGACTTCAGACTTCATATTTATCACCTATGGATTAGGCATCGATGTTTTTGTGGTTGTTCCAAGGGTCTTATTACGATCGTATAAAAAGTCACACGGGACTTTGGACTTTCGCCAAAGATTGGTTTAGCCTTCAAATTTGGTAATCTTAGTCCACTCATGTAGCCCATGTACAGGTCTGCCCTCAGTGCACATTGCGTGGTGCGCCGTAGCCATTGCTTAAGGTTCTTGCGGCGTCCCTTCGGCCCTAGTTGCAACCTCTCTCATTCCTTTTTCTGTACCTCTGTTCATATTCTCATTCTTCCACCTGACTTATTCTTTTCTAACAATGGTTTCGTGGTGCAATTGCGAGGTTTTCCTCCTCTTACAGCTTTCAAACCTTATTGTCAGTTTGCCTTTCAGCGCTGAATGACCCTATAGGTCCCAGCGCTTGGCTATTGGCTTAGATTCTATATTCCAGTCCATGCCACAGGTCAAGGTCATAATTCGAGGTCAAAGGTCGCGTATGAATTTGCATCGGCCAAAGGTATGGGGTATCACAGACACTTGTTTATAAGTAGTTATTGCAGTAATATTACATGAATGTCCGACGTTGAACCGAATATGAAATGAAGGAGAGTAATAAATGTTTTCTATTTTCTCTTAAGGCTAAATTCAAGTGTCAGTATTTTGCCTTCAAGAGTTTGTTAGGAGAAAGGATATCTCTGTAATTAAAATCCTTTATACTCGTTTAGTGATGAGTACATGTGTTCATACAGATTCAGTTGTGGTAGTCCAATCTCTCACTTAAGTTTTTGAGGTATTGGACTTCCAGGAATGTTACTGGATCCATGTTCAGCTTATCGTTATGATTTTATTGCCAGTTTTTTTTTTCGTTAAACTTAACATTATTATCATCACGAGTACGTATGTTAACTTATGAGGAGTATCTTGGTCTTGGTAATGAGTTTATTATTACGAAGTAATCGATTACCCGAAAAACTGAGCAATCCATTACTATGCGATACAAACGCTTCGAATATCATTGGGCAGTAGCTGTCTGTCCATTTCTGTCTTTTCGGTATCTATACGCTGTCAGTTGTCTTTGGAAGAGATCGATGACATGGCGGGGAACGGCCTAAGAAGGGTGTTGGTGGGGGAGGGCCCCAGAGAAAACGACTTTCCCGCGTTTTTGAGGAGTTCCTTGGAATAGACGGCGGGAAGTTTTGCAGGATGTTGCCATCACAGGCGTCTTATCCCCCCTCTCCTCTTTTCCTCTCTTTCTCATCCGGTGATATGCTCCTCCCCTTAAAACCTTAATTATTAGGTCGTGAGATATCCAATTGCTTCATCCTGGCCACTCATAAACTGCCTTTCTTCCTCCTCGCTTTGCCTCGACGCGACGAAATTCGAAGTAAAACCTTGATCGGCAGGGAGCTCCAGTACTGTGCTCTGTAGCCGGCAATTTAAACGAATTCAAATTTTAAATATCTCGCTTCGCACGGAGGCTTTTAAAAAGGACTTTCTTTGTTTTGTGTATACCGTCCCTTTTGCTTACATGGTCCGTTAATTATTTTAATCACAGCCATACATAAGAGATTTGTGTTAAATTAAGTGTGAAATGGGAGCTTCAAAGAGAAATGTTCCTCTGAAAGCAGTCCGATGACGAGCTTGTGAGGGAGGAGGAGCCGATGTAGAGCCTTGGCAGGCGGGAGTTTTGAATGAATGAATGGCGAAGCAGACAAGGCCAGCTGAAGAACCTCCCCGCCGAGCGAAAACAGTGGACGTTATTGTTGTCATTCGTTTAGGGTTGGATCTTGTAACACGAAATTTCTTTACCCTTTTTTCTTGGTTTTATTTTTCTTTCTCCTCTACTAGAAGAGTCCGTTTACTTGAACGCGCTTCTTTATTTGAAGTTTAATTTATCTTTATTTTGTATTTAAGATTATGCTTTAATGATTTGAATTTCGTTTTTGTACGGTATTTACCAGATGTTTTCAGGAATTACTGTGTACTTCCATTGAGCCAGTATACACACACATACGCACATGTGTGTATATATATATGTGTGTGTGTGTTGTGTGTGTGTAAACATCCATATAAAACTCACTCATTGATTGTAACGTTGACGAGTCCGTCATTTACATTGAAAAAGTTCCATCGATGGTAATTAATATTTCCGTATTTCTAAAGATTGGGAGGTAGCCACGATAACATTCAACCAACCCGGTTAACTGTGAAGATGCGATCGAAACATTTTGAAACCACTCGCGTAAAGTGATATAGCAGCTTTGTTGCTGGGAGGAAGGTGCCAGCGGTTGCATATGTTTTGTTTTATTACATCTGTCGTGTCATTTAATAGTTTCCGCTGCTCGCAGTACAGAGGACACTTGAGTATAGAATTAGTGGAGACTGTCGTTTATTCTGTCCCAAAATGGAAGCAAACGGACTCTTATACCCTAGATGGCAACTCGATTACCAGCTGGTGACATTCCTGGCATTTTACACATTATCTTGCATATTATTTCATCCTTTGAGGGCCCTAGGCATCAGAGTTTACCCTAATTTATGACGGAAGATGTTTTTGTGCATGAACATCAGAACATGCCAAGGGCACATGATAACTCTCCCAGTGCTTGTTATGGCGCCTATGGCTGGTAATGCCCGCAATTTCGGGTTCATAAATAGTCTTGTCCTACAAACACTGGGTACGTTTTTGTTGAAGGAACCTTTTCTCGTATTTCTAAGGAAGTTCGGGTTGGAGCACGTGGTGTTCCGTTCAGAAGTTCTCCATTTTTCAAATTTACCAGGCAGATTTGATTCAACGGGTTTTTTGGTGGGGAGCACGGTAACTATTTTAAGATGAAATATATATGTAGTTTATATTAATCTATTTGAATGATGGAGTCGGTCAAAGTAGTATAAATGGTATGATAGCACCTCATACCAACTTGTTTTAACTTCAGACTTAAAATAAAATTTTCGTCTGACATTTTATAGTGGACCGTCCTGAAGTGAAGACAGATTTCTTATAATTGTAAATTAATCGCTGGAATCGGAAATTAAATTGCTTTTTATTTATTTATTTATTTATTTATTTATTTATTTATTTATTTATTTATTCATTCATTCATTCGTTTATTTATTGTATTGAGGCGTGGAGAAGTTGCTTGTTACGCTTGCACATCATCTGAAGAATTCTTTGGAGGGGATTCTGTTTTCTGTAATTTTACAGTTTTCTTTTTATTTGAAAAATACAGAAAGTAAAAGTCGCTAGTCTCACCACTAGAAAGGCAGTACCTAGCCTGTGGAACAGAACCAGGCTGCTATGCGACAGAAACTGTTGGTGAATGATCCTATAAGGAAAATTCAATTGCAGCGTGTAGGAAGGCATTCTTGGTACAAAAATTACTACATTGATTAGGCCATCTTTTAAGGGGGATCGACATGAACCATTACGATATTCATATAACTGCAGTGGGTTGGGGGAGAGGGTTTAGTGCTGTCAGTGCACCTCACCCAGTGCACTGTAGGCATTACTTGTTTTTTGCCACATTCACGCGGCCATAGCTGCAACCCCCTTTTATGCATTTAATTGCACCCCTGTTTATATTCTCTTTCTTCCATCTTACGTTCCATCTTCTCTGAACAATTGTTTTCTAGCGCAACTGCGAGGTTTTCCTCCGGTTGCACTTTTCGAACCTTCTTTACTTTCAGTTTCCGCCTAAGCGCTGAATGACCTCTTAGGTCCCAGCGCTAGGCTTTTGGCCTAAATTTGGTATTCCATCTTAATTATAAATTACTTATACAACTACATATCATATGAATTTTTCTTGTGAGTAATTACAGAAATTACATTTTACATAATGAAATGGATTCCAATATCTGTCATAAGATGAACAACTTTGCATTTCAACAATGTGCATACCATTTTTAGGTTTATAAAATAAACAAAAGTTTACGATTTGAATTTTGTTACTTTTATATACATGAATATCCGAGAGAGATAATCAAAGAGACAACCATGCAGCTTTGGACGTTTTTTTTCTCTCTCTGAATGAAACTTATAGTTGTTGCTCTAGTAATCTTTCAAATATTGAACTATATTCTTTTAAATATTAAATTTGAACCCGTTTTAACCAAGTCCGTTGGTGAAACATTTTGAAAGAATAGCTTGGGTTTACACTAAGGGAATAATAATTTTTATTTTGATTTAGAAATAGCTTGTTCATATAAATTTGTTGTCGGAAATTGATAATGGTTTAAGAATTTCAAGCTTGAAAAGGCATCGTAAGCCGATATAATAGTGAGGTTGGACCTCTGTAAATGATCTCCTATCATGCATCTTAGCAAAAGATCATGTATGAAATAGCGTAATGTTTAAAGTTACTAACACAGCGGCTTTTATTTTTGCTCAGGGGGATTTACAGTTGGGTATCATATGATTATGAACCCAGTGACGGTTTTTCTGAGATATTTATGTTGCTGTTGTCTGGTTTACTTCGGAATACAAGTAAAGGTTATGCTGTTATTAGATTTATTTTTCTGTTAGAATAAGGACAAACAAAACGACTGCCAGACGCTTATTTAATTACCATAGCGATAGTCCTTTTCATACAAAATCATACAACTTGTAATGGGAAATTCATAGGGATTTCAAGTTACTGTAGTGCGCTATTTTATTGTTAACTGTTAGTTTTACCGTCGAATTTGGCACTTCTGTGTATTCTGAAGTATGTGAAAAGTCACAAATGGTGGTGTTCAATTAATGTGTTTTAGTAAGTACTTTGAATTCGTAAACGTTATATGCCATTAAGACAAAAAGAACCTTACGTGATGGATGCAGTCTGCTATTAATGGAAATTGTTATTGCTTCAATTTTTTCTTTGTTTAGAGGGATGTATCTAACAGATTTCACACGCCCCCGTCCCACCCCGTGGGTTTTGTGCCGTCAGTGCCCCTCACGCTGAGCACTGTAGGGAATACTTAAAGTTCTTTGCGGCATCCCTGCGGCACTCATCTTTTTTATTTTTCCGTTCATATTTTCCTTCTTCCGTCTAACTTTCTACCCTCTCATAGTGGTTGCTTCATAGTGCAACTGACTGCGAGAGTTTCCTCCTGTTACACCTTTTTAAAACCTTTTTACTCTCAATTTCCCTTTTATCGCTGAATGACTTCATATAAAACCTAGGCCTTTGGCTTCAATTTTATATTTCATTCCAGATTTATTCCCTGACGCAGCGACAAAATCCACTGGGAGATTATGGAATTTAAGTCACATATTAGAATTTAAGTAACATATAAGAAAGCAAATCTTCTGAAGTTGTCCTTAGAACTCATGGGCGCCCACTTGAAAACAAAGTGCCGAATGACCAAGTTATTCACGGAGAGGAAAAGTATTTCTCTCTATTTGAGCGACTCCTTAGGGTCATGGTGGGGAATGTTTTATTTCGTCTAAGAATCAGTGTTGTTGATAATGTATATATCTTTCCTAGGAAAATATAGTACTGAAGGGATAGTGAATAGAAAAGACAGCGCTGAGATTGATATTGACTCTTATTGCTGCATAGGTTCAGTTTCTAGATATAGGAGCCATGACACCATTGTCTCGGGAATCAAAGTGCTACAACCGACACTTTGTCTTGTGTGGGGAACATAATTATATTACATAGCATTTACGTGCGTTTATTTTGGCTTGGAATGTATCAAAAGCATTTTCAGTGCCCACTTCATTCTTTAATGGTTAGGTGTTCATAATTGAATAGTAACTTGTGTTTTTCTTTATGATGTCACAGCATTGTAGACATAGTCACCCTTCATGACCAAATATCCACCTCATTTCGTATTTCCAAAATTTCAGAACAAGTGTGTTTGTATATGACGATGATGCTCCAGCACATCAAGGCGTTTATATTTAACGGCTTTACTGTTGGTAGTAAACGGGTCTGTTGGAGATAGCTAAAGCTCTCCCTTTGATAGCAAAAGGTCCTCTTGCTTTGTGTTGTCTATCATCACCAATTTCACGGCACTGTCATAATCTTAATCATATCTAATCATACATTTTATCATGTCTTTTTCGTGGTGCTGGGGAGAAGACAGTAAGTCTGTGTTAAAGTCTACGTTACCGGGCAAAAGAGCGGAATGGTCCCCGAATCCAACTAATGTGGGGTCCAGCCTTCTTGGGATGTAAACTCTTGTTATATGGTATAATGAGCTAAACAAAGCAGATCGTCCGGATTGCTCACAGTTTGCCGTTGGCTTTTGGTGACACACGTTTTTTTTTTTTTTGTATCACTTTAATTCATAAAACTTGAGTAAATTCGTTTGAGTTTGTCCTTGAAATCGTGATTAGAGATATCATTGGTAGTTCCTAATACCTTGCCCTGCGTCCACGTGACTTAGACACTATGAGAGCGTGCCCAGTTGGGGGTGGGGGGGTTAGGGCCGTCAGTGCACATCACGCGGTGTCCTATAGGCATTACTTAAAGTTCTCTGCAGCATCCCTTCATCCCCTAGCTGCAATCCTTTTCATTGCCTTTACTGTACCTCCATTCATATTCTCTTGCTTTCATTTCACTTTCCTCCCTTAACAATTGTCATCGCTGAATGACCTCATAGGACCCAGGGTTGGCCTTTGGTTATTTCATATAATAATTCCGAAATAGAGAGTGCGTTCTCTCTCTCTCTCTCTCTCTCTCTCTCTCTCTCTTAAGAAGTAGGACAAGTCTTTCATTTGCATATTGCAACAAAATGAGCTTATTCATGCATAAAGTGTTCATGCACTGCTACATAGTGGTCATGACGTTACTTCATTTCCTCTTTATAGCCAGTCTTCACGTAGTTCTTGACACATATGTAATTTATATCGTTAGGACAAACTGAAAAGATATCCTCATTGAGGTTCTCGCTCGCTCTGTATTTTAGGTGGATTGGTAAACGGGCCCAGCTTACGAAGTGAGTGATCAGTTGGCCTAAGCAGTGAATCGTGTAGTACATTGTGGCCAGTGGCCTGTTGTGGGTGGCAGGTATAGTAATAAGGGAGAGAGCCCTTAGGAGGAGGGATGCGCTATAGACATCAACGATTTATAGCGTGCCTTCGGCCCCTAGCTGCAACCCTTTTCATTCCTTTTACTGTACCTCGGTTCATAATCTCCTCCTTTCTTCTTACTTTCCTTCCATCCTCTCCTAACAATTGATTCATAGAGCATCTGCGATGTATTCTCTCTGTTGCACCTTTTGAACCTTTTTACTGTCAGTTTCAGTTTCAGCACTGAATGACCTCGTAGGTCCCAGTGCCTGCCCTTTGGCCCAAATTATATATTCTAAAGAGAGAGAGAGAGAGAGAGAGAGAGAGAGAGAGAGAGAGAGAGAGAGAGAGAGGTTCCGGCAAAATGTATTCCATCAAAACGACACCGTTTCTAGATAATCCCCCCGCTACCTCGACCACGATGAACCCATTCGATAAGATATCCTCCATGTGGGTGCATGGGGCAGAGTAGAGGAAAAGAAGTAATTACCATCCATACAGAGGCGCGCCTCTTTAATCTTAAGTAATGAGTCTTGTGTGCAGTTTTGTCTTTCCGTTTCGGAGATAAGATACGTTTTTATGGGCTTTGCTTTTCATACCCATTGCATGTGTGAGTATAAGGTTGCCATTTTTTTCACCCTGTGTATGGGATCGTTATTTATTTTGCACATGGCGCATCTGGGTTAAGTATATAGAGCTTAATTTATATGGGGCGTCAGACTGGCTGGCTGGCGCATGTGCGTTGCTGGCATGCATTCCTCTTCAATGGTAAAACAGAGTTTTATGAAATCATTATTCTGAAAATGATAAAATATAAGATTGTATGAAATTCTTTACATTTAGCATTTGAATTGCAGATCTGAATAAGCCTCTTATTTGTTTTCATCAGGAAATTATTATTATTATTATTTTTGGTCCATCACAGTCATCCTATTTGACTGGGTGGTTTTTATAGTGTGGGGTTCCGGGTTGCATCCTGCCTCCTCAGGATTCCATCATTTTTCTTACTATGTTTACTGTTTCTAGGAGCACACACTTCTGCATGAGTCCTGGAGCTACTTCCGCATCTAGTTTTACCAGGTTCCTTTTCAGGGATCTTGGGATCGTGCCTAATGTTCCTATTATTATGGGTACCTACAATTTCCACTGGTATAACCCATATCCTTCTTATTTCTATTTTCAAGTCCTGATACTTATCAGTCTTTTCTCTCTCTTTCTTTTCCACGCTGGTGTCCCATGGTATTGCGACATCAATGAGTGATACTTATTTTGTCAATCAAGTCACGTCTGGTCTATTGGCATGCATCACCCTATCTGTTCTGATACCATAGTCCCAGAGGATCTTTGCGCTTGATCGTTTTCTATCACTCCTTCAGGTTGGTGTTCGTACACTATTACTGCAAGGTAGCTGTATTTTCTTGCAGAGGTTCCAGTGGAGGGCTTTTGCTACTGAATCGTGTCTCTTTTTGTACTGGTTCTGTGCAGGTGCCGGACATTCGCTTTCTATGTGGTTTATAGTTTCGTTTTTCATATTACACTTCCTGCATATGGGTCAGATGTTATACCTATCTATCGTTCTTCGGAGATGTCTGGTTCCTAGGGGCTGGTCTTGTGCCGCAGTTAGCACTCCTGTTTCCCTCTTGAGTTCTCCCCTCTGTAGCCATTTCTATGTTTCATTGCTGGCCAGTTCTTTAGTCTGTCTCATGTACTATCCGTGCATTGGTTTGTGATAGTATATTTCTGGGTCTTTGTCTACTTTTATCAGTCCTTCTTACATGCACTCCTTAGCCACTCGTCTTCACTGGTTTTCAGATATATTGCCCCAGTGCTCTGTACTCGATGATGACGCAGTCGTCTATGCTCCTTCCTTCCTTTTGTGTAATGTTTAGTCTGTTTGTATTTGCTCTTGGGTGTAGTGCTTTGTTTATTGTCATGTGTTTCCTAGTTTTCTGGTCTATGCTGTGGAGTTCAGCCTTCGTCCACTCCACTACTGCGCTGTATCTGATTACTGGTACTGCCCAAGAGTTTATGGCTTTCATAATTTTTCCGGCGTTTAGTTTTTACTTGCGTATCGCCTAAGTCTCTGCATATATTCTTTCGTGATCGTGTCCTTCATCTCTTGGTGTTTTATATCCTATCCTTTTATTATTCCCGAGTAATTGTATCCTGTCTCATGTAAGTGTTTGACGCTATTCCCATCTAGTAGCTTTATCCCTACTCCTTGTTACTTTGCCTTTTTTATGTTGACAAAGGCACATTTTTCCATTTCAGAATCCACCCTGATGTCCCCATATACAATTCTTACAGTCTGGATTAGGGTATCTATTTCCTTGATGCTCTTACCATACAGCTTGATGTCGTCCATGAACATCAGGTGGTTAATTCTGTTGCCTCCTTTCTTCAGATGGTACCCAGCATCCGTTTGTAGTACTTTTTTTTATGGGAATCGTGGCTATTACGAAGAGTAGTGGGGACAATGAGTCGCCTTGAAAGATCCGTCTCCTGTTAACCTCGCCTTGTCTTATGCCAGAGTTTATAAGTACTATAATCCAGTTGCGCATTGTATTTTTGAGGAAGCTGATGGTGTTTTCCTTTGCACCCTATATTTTCAAGCATGTCGAAGGCTTTCTTGCAGTCAATCCATCCCATGCTTAATTTGGTTTTCCTTCTCTTACTTTTCTTCTTGCCATTTTGTCTATCAGGAGCTGGTCTTTTGCCCCCCCTACACTGCCTTCTACAGTAGAGCCTTTCTGTTAGGGGGGGGAGGGGGGAGGATGTAGTAACTTGCTATATTTCCTTTGTGGTCATTCATTTGGGCGCATGGTGATATGTTATGCAATGCTGGAGTTGTTCTGCTATTCGTGGGTGTAGGGCCTTGAAGCTTTTGAGCCAGTATCCATGGACTTCATCGGGATCATGATTAAAATGATAATAATAATGAAAACCTTGGAAAGGCGCCAGATGTTAGAATAAAAGATAAGGTAGAAGTGACAGGAAAATGTAGATTCAGAGTACAGTCAGTTTTTATGAAAAAGGTGACAACTTCTGACAATCGTAAGATTACTGTTCATTTCAAAATAAGGAAATATAAGCCATCTCATAACGAGAGATTTTAAAACCATATAGTTTTTTCTTTGTTTTACAGGAAGGCAGTCTTTACCAGTTATATCTAACTTGCTCTCTATGTGAAGGAGAGATTACACGGATGTATAGGGGACAGGGAAATGAAATAGATCTTAGTATTAAGGCGTTCGAGATACAAAGTAATGCACGTGAATGTGGATGTGAATAAAGAATTTTATATAGTGGACCCCCTATCTGATTTTTCCTGTACAGAAAAAATACGAAGGAAAGATGAAAAACCGAATAAAAAAAATGGTGCACCAGTACCAGCGAGAAAGGACTGAAAAGTTGTGGAAGTTGGTAAGATCAAGAAAAAGAAAAAAGTAAAGGTATTTTCAACTGCTTACAATAAAAATTTTGAATCAAAAGATGAACGGGAAAGCAGTAGTAACTTAGTTACAAAACAAAAAGAGGTCAAAAGCTAGTCCAATTCAGTGATAAGGAGGTAGTAGGAATTTGGAAGATGTACTTTTGGAAGTGAGAGAAGTGAATGAGATGACATGATAGTCTTAGAGAATGCCATGAAGCTAGAGATAGGTCACATCTTGGTGCTTTAGCAGTGACTCTTCGAGTTAGATTTGAATAAGAAATATGAGATGGGTGAATATTTTGCGACATTTTAAGGCAATGATGTGAGATATTGAACAGTTTAAGAATGAATGGGTTACTTTTTATAAATAAAATCTGTCACAACAAGTGGGGAGTGCCGTCAGTGCACCTCACTTGGTGCACTGTAAGCATTACTTACGGTTATTTGCAGCGTCCCTTCTGCCCCAAGCTAATAGCCCCTTTCCTTCCTTTTCCTGTACCTCTGTTCATATTTTCTTTCTCTCACCTTACTTTCCACCCTCTCCTAATAATTTTTTCATAGCGCCGCAACTGCTTTGAGGTTTTCCTCCTGTTACACCTTTCAACCCTTTTCTTTTCAATTTCCCTTTCAGCTCTGAATGACCTCATAGTTTCCAGCGCTAGACCTGTGATGTAAGTTTTATATTCCCTTCCATTCTTATGTAAAGGGTTCTTTCGTAAAGCATTCATTGGTTTTGTGCTTTTGCTTTGCTTGTTTCGTTTCCTTTGGAATTGATTTTCAGTCGCTTGCACACTGCTTTTCTGTTGCTCTTTACTGACGTTTTATTAACCTAGCATTATTACAGTGGCATACCATAAAATGAATACTCGATAACAACAAGAAGGGAAGGGCTCATGTTGATTGCTGCTTTGATAAGATTTATCAGCTGAGAGAGAGAGGAGAATTTAAAAGTGTAGTGCTGGCTTATCTGAGTCTGGTTTTGTTTGTTTTCTTGTGTTTTATGTCAGTTGTCAGTTTTGTTTTAATTTCTGCTTTATCAAGGCTGAGTTTTTTTTTTTTGACAATTCAAATCCCGATTTCAGATTGACGGCCGTTGTTTAAATCTCTCCGGGGAATTTGTTTTCATTTGAATGCATCGCGCTCTCTCTCTCTCTCTCTCTCTCTCTCTCTCTCTCTCTCTCTCTCTCTCTCTCTCTTTTATCTCAGACTAGCCGATTTTTAGGAGATGCAAGAATTTTCATAGAGGTTCCGACATTTCTGGCTTCTCAGAAGCGAAGATAACCTACCGCATTCTTAACGTCCTTCCGTCAAATAATAAGATTCCGTTATCGCTTCGAACAAAGTTCTTGTTATGATGTCGGTTTGTATGAGAATCTCTCCGTCTTCAAGATATTCTTCTGCCGCACTTTTTGGATTTGACACGCGTGACACTGTCCGTATTATATGGGGTCTAATGAAAAGGAAGATATACATTTAGCCAGTCTTTCCTGATGTAACGAAACCTCTGATGTTTTTTTGGTTAGACATATTTTATCTCTGACACAAGCTAAATTCCAGGATTTTCTGGCAAGGTTATTCACTCAGTTTAAATCGTGTCGCGAGTCTAGAGGGCAGAGCCGTCATCGATGTCAGAAACACTATAGCTTTATATAGAACATACACAATGGCAAACGAATTTGAATTAAACCTATATAGCCCTCTCATTAGCGTATCGTGTTTGGCTACATCACTGCCCAGATAGCCTTTAACTTGGCCCACCTCTGAGCGGTCCTTCACAAACAACATCCGAGATAACATATCAGTCATTCATTCAGTGGTCTTGGCAGATCCAGACGTCATAAGCGCATTTGGAGACGGCGAACTTTCGTCAAAACGTTACATTTTATGTTTCTCCAATTAACAACAACTTTTTACTAGTCCAAGGTCCCACCTCTGGTGAAATGTTCTTCAAAGATCGTTTTTGCCCCAACTGGGAAGGAAACCAAACAAACCGGACCAAGAATATAACCTCCTTGTTGGGGGTAACAGCGGTTAAAATGCTGGGTAACATTACATTTTCTATCACATTGTACAGAGAAGGTATTCCCGCACAGGGTGAATCACCTTTTAAACTAGAATGCCAAATATCATAAAGTAAAGGACACAATCGCCTGGAAAATATATTGTTTAGTGCTAGACTTATGCAAACGGGAGAAGAAAGTATGCCAGTTATAAAGCTGTCTAACATTCCAGAGCAAAATTTGTTGCTACCTGGTCAGAACTTAATAGCTTGGAACAGTGCATGTTAAGTTCGATGAGATTCCAGTTTTAACGTCTATCAGAATTCCATGCTACTATACTTGTCAGCTATTAAGTGGCCACAAAAGAAGCTGGGTTGAAATACAGTGGGTTTTGTTGTTGACAGATTTGGAATGCATTATTGACACAGATCTTTCAGATTAGAGCAAAACATTTATGAAACTTCAGACGGATTCAGGGAGATAGCCATTTCTAAGATCAACACTGCTACAATCGTAGTGTTCCCATAAAATATCCACTGTACACTTGAAATCAATCTAAAAAATTTCCTAAATTCGAAAACCAAGCTGAGACTAAGCAGTTCAGGATGTAAGAAATAACCTTAAGTTCTTTTAATACATACACCCAAACGTCCAGGTTATTTGACGATACGGCTGCATTACTTGAGCTAAACTGTAATGACTCCCTAAACTGCATAGTATCAGTTTTTCTGATGAAATCATTGGAAATGAAATTAGCATGTATATCATTAATTCAGCAGCAGAACAAAACCACTTTACTACATTGTGATAGGAAACGCGCAAAAAGTAATCAAAATCAATATCTTGAGCGACTAAAGTTTAATAGTAAAAGCTATCTCTACTTTTTTTGGGAAAACATCGTATAGATGACGATCTCCCAGCTAACTAACAAGGTTTTGTTTAGGCGAGGTCTTCATTATCTAAGCTGATCGGTCAGAGTTGATAACCAGAATCCTGAAGCCAGGCTATGAAATGGAAATTATCTACTTTGGTCCCGATAAAGAATTTAGCAAAGCAATAAGGACTAAGAAACGCAGATAGGTCGATTTATAGAACTTTGGCTATAAAATGTTCTCAAATTTTTCAAGTATGAGCTAAATTGGACACTATCCAAACAACCCGAGGTCTTATCGAGTGTTCCACAAGGGGCAGTTCTTGGTATGGTTCTCCTTATCATAATGATAAGTAATTAGCAGGCTGCGAAGCTCATTTATGTATTTATTCTCTGCCTGTTCTCAGATTAAGCAATGAAAGAATTTTTAGAAATTAAATATTTAAAAAGTAACTTGATGATATAGTTTATCATTTGGTGGAGAGAGGAAGATCTTCATTGTGACAAATTTAAACATAGACTGATAACTCTTGAAGCTTCGTTTCCCATGGTTACGTGGAAGGGAAGGGTGCTATGATAAAAGCCAAGCCTTTGAGTCGTCTTTTCTGACGACTTAATAATGCGCACACACAATATAAACAGAGCCGTAACGAACTGTGGCAGACACCATGTGGACCGGGAACACTTATAAAAGGTTATCAGTACCATGGACTAGTTTATTCACCATAGTGCAATATACATACTAGGTATTTAAGTTCTCTGCAGCGGCCCTTCGGCCCCTAGCTGCAACCCCTGTCATTCCTTTTACTATACCTTCGTTCATGTTCTATTTCTCCTAACAATATTGTTTCATTGTGCATTTTTTTTTTAACTTTCAATTTCGTTCTGAGCGCTAGATGACCTCAGAGGTCCCATTACTTGGTCTCTTGCTTAAATTTTATATTCCATTCCTATAACTGTTGATGCCAGATAACATAAAATCATGCATATATTCATTCACTCGTATGGCCTACCCTTCAAAATACTGCTTAACCGTACTACTGAAGGGAGTGCTAACGTAATTTGATAAAAACGGAGAACGTTTGCATGACCTCTACGGAAAGTAGTAATGAAAGTAATCTTAGCGTAGTCACGATAGCAACGATGTACATCTACAAAAGCAATGTCGGTTCCGTCTTAAATTTATGGCCTTTCATTAAAATCAGGAACAATTTGTCCACATCACCACGATCTTAGAATTGGTGTTCGGTTCTTGAACTTCATTCAACACCACAGTACTCCGTAGAGTGGCAGTGCCGTCAGTGTAGCTCACGCGGTGTACTGCGGGCATTACTTAAGGTTATTCGCAGTGCCTCTTCGGCCTCTAGCCGCAACCTCTTTCACACCTTTTACTGCACCCCCGTTCATATTCTGTTTCTTCCATCCTACTTTTCACTATCTCCTAACAATTGTTTCATAGTGTAACTCCTGATTTTCCTCCTGTTACACCGTTTGAACATTCTTCTTGGCGTAAATTTTATATTCCATTCCAAACACCACTGTATATCATACTCTAGTTATATTGTTTGTCTTGTTCGCTCGCTCTGTGTTTGACCTATGGAGTGTTGTACTTGGCTTAATTTTAGCTTATCGCTGATGAGCTAACGCTCAGATTTAGAAATAAGTTTAATTTCTCTGCTGTCTTGTCGGACGAACAGATGCCGCGCCACCTGTCGTTTCTGCAATCCCAATACAGGGCAGTGAAAGTTAGACACGACATTGCTTTCAGGAGCTCTAACAGATTGATATGTTCTATTTTACGTTGGGGAAGGCATCCATGCATAAATAATACCTCTTCCAGCCTCACCTACCTCCACCGGAGGGTTCAGGCGTTTACTTGTACGCATTCTACAGGCAACCTCTAGACAACCAGTCTCCTTTTACAGCCTTGTATATCGCCTGTTCTCAACGCCAAAATTAATATAAAGGGAAAATGATTGCTTGGTGATGCTTGCCATAATGTATTATATACTTGAGAGTCTTAATAGTTGATTGCACCTTGGATGAATTTCAACTGCTCATTTCTTGAAAGCAATTGAGAATATCATTTCAATAGTTCATTTAGGATAAAATGCATTAGTCCCCAGATGTAATCCTCGATTATATTGATGTTGCTTTAGTAAGATTTCTTAAATTAGTCCTTATAAAAAAAGGCCTGTTTATCTACTCTCTAGGTTTATTTTGGCGGATTGTTTTCCTCGCAGGACTTTCTATTTTGGTCACACATGCTTTTGAGAAGTAGGATAAATTGCGAAATCTTGATTAATATGTTTGGTCAGGATTTTTGAAATTCCAGTCATTACGATGGACTGGTATGAACGGTTGTTGCATATTTGAAAGATTTTTTTTTTTTTTTTTTTTTTTTTTTTTTTTTTTTTAGGAATTGGTACGTTAATACATTATTTTTTTGTATGGTTTACTTTAACTTTGAGTATAGTTCCAAGTAACATTCTTAAAATGTCCTTAGACCCATTGTATTCAAATCACTGTTTTAAACATTAAACAATCCCCTTCAAGAGAGTGGTCTTAGAGACAACAATGTGGTTACTGCCACATTTGTGATTGATGTGTTTACCATGGTGTAGCATGATTTTCAAATAAATGGCGTCCATTCATAAGAATATTTATATCAAACTTTAGGTAAATTTTTATTTTTTTTTTTTATTTCGAAGATGTTTTTAAGAGCTTTAATTTTTTATAGTATATGTATCATTTTCAGTCTCTATTGCTATTATGTTTGACGGAGTTTGATGGAAACCCTAGGTCTTAAATTGCTGCCGAAGAGTATTACACGGAAGTCAATGAGTGGGATTAAGATTAATGGTAATGTAAAGAGTCGTGTGCTTCCCCTGAGTTGTTCAACGGTTCTTGCATCTGTTCTATATCAGTTATCCCATTGTTAGCCAGTTCAGTACGTTATTTCTTCAGTGGCTGGGAAGAAGGGGATTTTAGATGTAGCGTTGGTTAATCTAGTATCTAAGTGTGCGTTCTCTCTCTCTCTCTCTCTCTCGCTCTTCTCTCTCCTCTCTCTCCTCTCTCTCTCTCTCTCTCTCTCTCTCTCTCTCTCTCTCTCAAAGCGGCTAATTTATGCACTGGGCAGTTATTGGCAGTTATTGTTTCTCTTAAACCAAACTAAGTGTAAATGCAGCAGACCCAAATACAGTGGGAAGTTTAAGAAATTATTTAAGGAAAATAGGAGAATGGTAAAAAAAGAAAAAGGCAAATGCCTTTTAACTTGGATAAGTGTGATGTGTTATAAACAGGAACAATCAACCCTCATGGCAACTACATGCTGCTTGGGAGTGACGTAAATAGTGTAGAACAAGAAGAGGACCTTGGAGTTATTATTCCTATAGACTTAAAATCCAACTAGTGGGATACATAAAGAGGCAGTTCAAATACAGAAATATGGAAACGGTGCTGCAGCTCTACACATCAGTAGTTATAATTCATCTTGAATATGCAGTACAGTTCTGGTCACCATAAATAGACTAGAAGGGGTACAAGCAAGAGCCACAAAGGTAATTCCATCCATCAGGCAAATAGGTTACCAAAGACGACTGGAGTGTCTGGAAATGAGACTTAAAAACACGACGCTGTTAGGATAACTAATAGAAACATTCAAAATACTGAAAGATATAAGAAAAGTAAAAAGTACCTTTTCACGTTAAACGAAAACCAGACAAGAAATGATGGATGGAAACTAGAACTGAAGAGGTACAACACATCCCATTGTGGGAACTTCTTTACATACAAGATGTGACACATGCAATAAACTGCCAGCAGAAGTTGTAAACAGCAGCAGTGTAGAAGAGTTTAAAAGAAAGCTAGACAAAATCATCAGGACATGAATGAACAGTAAAACCTGCTACTAGAGTTAGGTGATCTTATGATGTCTCGGATAGACTAGTAAGTCTTTGAGATATCCTAATTCTCTCTCTCTCTCTCTCTCTCTCAATGTATGCACTTGGCAGTTAATATTTCTCTCTCTCTCTCTCTAACCGGTCAGTTATGCACTTGGCAGTTAATGCTCTCTGTCTCTGTCTCTGTATGCACTTGGCTATTAATGTTCTCTCTCTGTCTTTCTCAGACATACATACGAACGCACCCCCCCCCCCCCCACACACACACACACATTTGGAGCAGGCAATTTCTAACTTGTTGCATATGGACTTGTTTTTTTATTTATTTTTTTATTAGCAGAAACACACTTAACTGCTGCTGTTTACAGACCCCACATTTTGACTAATGTTTTCATTCACATTGAATATCACCTCTGGGATATCTTACATCTCAGATTAGCAACACGGCCATATCCGGCTTGTGGGCAAAGGCCTCACTTACTCCCCCAGCGAGCGAGCGAGTGAGCCAGTGAGCGCTTCAAGGGCTCTTCATGTGTAATACTCTGTTGGCTTGTTATGGCGGGGCAAGAGAATAACAGGCGCTCTTGAAGTCTGCTTTTGAAAGGAATGTCTCAAAACGCCGAGGAGCGATAAGGTCTAGCCGTCCGTTTTTGTTCCGACTGAGTCATTATGCAGCAGCGTTTCCCATGTCCGTTTGTCTGAGTAGGAGCGATAGGTGCTTCAGCTGGTCAGGGGATCACGATTGCTCTTCATGTTTCGGATTTCATTGACAACATTACGTAGGTAGGTACGCCGCTTTCGCTTGGGAAGGACAGCGATCGCTTGTTCCACTGGGATTTGCGAATACGGTGGGCTACATTAGCCAAGTTTTAAGCACAAACCATGTGAATTAACAGTCTCTCTCTCTCTCTCTCTCTCTGAATGTGCATATACATCTTTGCATTTTTATATACTTGAATATTATCAGTTACAAAGTGTGACGTTTTTCTTTATCAATTTCTCTCAAGTTGATTTTGAGATCACTGTGTTTGCTAACCCATTCGAAGTCTCTCTCTCTCTCTCTCTCTGTGTGTGTGTGTGGATATGCATACATCTTCGGATATTTGTTTACTTACCTATTATCAGTTACAACAGCGTCACGTCTTTTTTTTTTTCTTTCTGTCCTTTTCTCTGTGAAGTTGAATTTTAATTTAATTATGTGTGTTTGATGACCATTCGATCTCTGTGTGTGTGTGTGTGTGTGTGTGTGTGTGTGTGTGTGTGTGTGTGTGTGTGTGTGTGTGTGTGTGAGAGAGAGAGAGAGAGAGAGGTCCCTCGATCTTTGACATTTTTGACGTTTGGTACTGAATTTTGTATTCTGTATCTTTTTCAGTTATTGCTTATATGTATTTTCGCTTTTTTAGCATTATTGAACTGAAAAAGATCATGTATCATTGAAAAAATTTTTTTTATTCAGAATTCCTCTCATTCATTGTTCGTTTCTGTCCATTGCCAAACTTTGAAATTCTTTCCCTGCTATAATTACTAGTGGCTAGTGCCGTTAGTGTACCTCACATGGTGTACTGCAGGCATTACTGAAGGTTCTTTGCAGCGTCCCTTCATTCCCTAACTGTAATCCCTTTCATGCCTTTTATTGTACCATTGTTTATATTCACTTTCTTCCATCTTTCCACACACTTCTAACAGTTTGTTTCGTAGTGCAACTGCAAGGTTTTCCTCCTGGTACACTTTTCAATCCTTTTTACCGTCGTCAATTTCCGTTTCAGCGCTGAATGTTTTCATAGGTCTCAACGTTTGGCCTTTGGCCTAAATTTTATATGATATATTCTATAAGAGATCTTCGATTTTCAGGTGGCTGGCCTATCGCTTCCTTCCAGATGAAGCTTCACTTAAGAATGCCCTCGAAGCTAAGGCTACAAGGGCATAATGTAAGTTTGCTCGTCCCATCGACTTCAGCTTAAAAAAAAATAATAATAATGAGGCATCTAACGACATCCTCAGCGCAGAACGGAGTATATCGACAGACCTCGGCAGTCTCTTAAGTATGTCTTAAGTATATCACGTGTACAAGATACTCTGGTTCCGGCCTCTTAAGACGGCTGGCGCGTTCATTCATAAGACCAGAGATAAACTGACGAGGAATTTCTTGGAGAAGGGAGATGTACGTATGTATGGGCGGATTATGCCAGCGATGCTAAAGGAAAGGCTGTTTAATGAGGAGATAAGACTCTATGAGGAACGGATCGCCATCCTATTTTGGTTGGCGTTCCTCACGTACGCAGTGCTCTCTCTCTCTCTGAAAATAGACAATGGAGTAAGTACTGCCGACAGCAGTACGTACACGTTTACTAGATGTAGTGTCATTTTCATATGATGTACAAAAGATTGATCCTTTTTGGTATATGTAATTTCATAAAGTACTCAAAAGTATAAGTTTATAGGTGTGACTAGTGTTAATAGTACAAGTAGTACTAGAAATAAAGTACTCCTTCGATAAATGTAGCCCCCCCTATCCATCTCTGTCCCTGTCTGGCCTGGTGTTTTCTCAAGAGATAAAAATGATTAATAGATACTGTAACTTCGGAGGCGGGTCAGACCCACGTGGTCATTAGATCACGTGTCGGCTACTTGTGGTTTCAAAGAAGTAAGCTCTTTCTTTGTGTCATCAATTCAGGGCCGGGGAGCTAGTTGTGTGACGTAACCGACTGAGTTACGTGAGTAACGCCCTTGTAACTGTTCATCTGCTTAAACAAACATTGTTTGTGTTTGTGTATGTTGGATATATTTGAAAATTTTCTTTTGAAATTACACTCATATCTCATTCGCACATATATGTGTATATGGATATGAATGTATTATATATATGTATTGTGACGGCTTTATGGCCAAAGTTCAGAGAATATAAAGTTCTTCCATAGGTCATAAAATAAGAAAGGTTTAATTTCAAAACAGAACAAAAATTAGCACTAATATTTAATAATGAAAAAAGTTTACACAATTACGTTAATACCTTTTACCGCATAAAACAAGAAACACTCAAACAATCCTGCACCGCACAAATTACAAAATAAATAACCCTTAATAAACTAAATTTTAAATATACGTTACGTTACCAGTTTCACAAAGGTTCACTCAAAATTTATATAACAGTACATTAATAAATTACAAAAACTGAAGAATAAGAAGACAATCCAATAGGACACTTATCACAGTAGAGGACCAGGGGAGACTAACTATGCAGGAAATAGGTGGTCCGAAGAAAACTAAAAGAAGGCGGGGAAAACCAAAAGCACTCTGAAAACAGGACAACTAAAAATATAACTAGGGATCTTAAAAACAGGTACAGGAATGAACTGTACATTTCCACAAAAATGAAAATCATAGCTATACAAAATTAAGATTTCAATCTGGCAGATGGGTGACACCTCCCCCTTAGAGGACGAGCCCAACAGAGTGGCTCGTAGAAAAAGAGGCCAATAAGGCGAAGACGGACGATACTGTAGACTGGTAAAGGGGGTATCATGTTAAAGAGGTAGTCGCGATAAGGCATCTGCCATGATGTTCTCTGTTCCTCTGATGTGGCGGATCTGCAGAGGGAACTTCTGCAGATAGATGGACCAGCGTAGTAGACGTTGGTTGTGAGACTTCATCTTGTCGAGGAAGGTCAAGGGGTTGTGGTCGGTGAAGACAGTACCTCAGCAGCACCTAGTAAGTAGCATTCATATTTTTGCAGGGCGAGTACCAAACTAAGTGCTTCCTTCTCAATGGTGCTGTAGGACTTTTGGTGATGCTTGAACTTAGTGGAGGTGTAGCTGACTGGGTGAAGTATACCGTCTGACTCTTGGAGTAGCACCCCTCCAGCTCCTGCATCACTAGCATCTATTTGAAGGATAAAAGGCTTGTTAAAATCTGGGGATTTAAGAACAGGGTTGTTTATCAAAAACAGTTTTAAGGCTTCAAAAGAGGCTTGACATTCTTCAGTCCAAATGAATTTCACTTTGGGACTGGTTAGAGATGTTAAAGGGGCAGCAACTGAAGAAAAGTTCTTACAGAATCTCCTGTATTATGAGGCTAACCCTAAGAATCTTGTAAGAAGGACTTTCTAGTGGTCGGAACAGGGTACTCTAGAACAGCTTCTACATTGGCAGTTTTTGGTCGAACATTACCATCCCCAACAATGTGGCCCAAGTAGGTAACAGTAGCTTTACAGAAGACAGATTTTAAGATTTAAGGTTAATCCAGCCTCTTCCAACCTACGGAACAACCACTAGCCTATTCAAATGTTCTTTACCCAAGTTTTGTCCAGTGACTATTATATCATCAAGGTAACAATAAACACCCTCCAAATCTTGGATGATGAAGTTTACAAGGCGCTGAAAGGTAGATGGGGCGTTGGTAAGGCCAAAAGGCATGACCTCGTACCGAAAGAGTCCAAAGGGTGTAATGAAAGCAGATATTAACTTAGCTCTTTCAGTTAATCCTACCTGATAATAGCCCTTTAAGAGGTCTATCTTAGTTACAAACTTTGCTTGTCCTACTGAATCTATTAAATCATCAATGAGTGGCAAAGGGTAGGAATCTTTAGTTGTGACATTGTTAATCTTTCTATAGTCTGTACAAAATCTGTAGCTACCATCCTCTTTTGGAACTAGGATGCAAGGTGAAGCCCATGGTGATTTACTCTGTCTTGCTAGACCATGCCGGAGAAGATATTAGACTTCCTCCTTCATTTTGTTCTCCTCAGGACCCACACGATAGGATTGCTGACGAATGGGTGTTGTACCAGGAACCAGCTCGATGTCATGTAGCAGCAAATCACTTTTCCTGGGAAAATCATTAAAGAGTGTTGAATGGCTAGAGATTACATTCTTTAAGTCTTGCGACTGCCCAGGAGAGGTGGCTCAAGAACAGATCCAGGTTATTTAGAACCTCTGTATTGGTTTGTGGCATGGAGGAAGCAATAAGGTCTTCCAATGAATTTTCCTCTCCTGGTGTGTGTACCTTAAAATTAAGATTTACAACAGTTTCACTAAAACCATTTCCAGTTTCCCTAGAGTGATATGCCTTTAGTAAATTAACATGAATGATCTGAGTGAGTTTTCTACGATCTGGAGTTTTGATTATGTAGGTATTATTGTTTACATTTTTTATGATTGGATAGGGCCCACAAAACTTAGCTTTAAGAGGGGAACCAGGGACAGGAAAGTAGGCTAACACAAGGTCATTAGGTTTAAATTTTCTGACTTTACAAGCTTTATCATAGTTTCTCTTCATTAAGATCTGTTGATCCCTTAATTTCTCCCCAGCAATTTTCCTAACCTGCGTTAATGTGCTTTTAAGTTTATTCATATATTGTTGAATGGTTTGGCTAGACTCAGGAGTGTTCAACCATTCCTCTTTAATTACAGAAAGAGGTCCTCTAACTGACCTCCCAAACAACATCTCGTAGGGTGAAAAACCAAGGGACTCATGGGGAACTTCCCTGATAGCAAATAGAGAAAATCAATGCCCTCATCCCACTCAAGTTGACTTTTCAACAAAATTTCCTAAGCATACTCTTGAAAGTTTGGTGCCAACGCTCGAGGGCACCCTGAGACTGGGTGATAGGCAGCAGACAAGGTTTGTTTGATATTTAGTTCTTTAAGTACCTGGACAAAAAGGTCACTGGTGAAATTTGAACCTCGATCACTTTGTATTTCCTTTGGGATACCGAAATTCGTGAAAACTAAGAATTAGCAATGTTCTTAGCAGAAATGTTACGAACAGGGATGGCAATAGGGTATCGGGTCGTAGGACATATAGTGAACAAGTATTGATTACCTTTCTTGGTTTTTGGTAAAGGACCAACATTATCTATAATTATCTTACTAAAAGGTTCATCAGGGACTAAGATAGGTTGTAAAGGTGCCTTGGGTATTACCTGGTTAGGTTTTCCTGATATCTGACATACATGACAAGTGCGAACAAAATTTGCTAAATCCTTTTTCATATTGGGCCAAAAGAAACAATTCAAAATCTTACAATAGGTCCTATGAACTACTAAATGTCCTCCATAGGCATCATGAGCTATTTCAATTACAGAATTCCTAACAGAAAGAGGTAGCACAATTTGTCGCTTTTCACTCCAGGTGTCTTCACTAGATCTCTTAGGGGGACGGTAAAACCTCATTAACAAATCAGATTCAAAGTAAAAACATGGGGATTTGTTAATCTCACTTCTAGAAACCGCTTGGTCATGAAGCTTTACTTAAAGTGTTATCGTGTTTCTGAGCTTCAATAAGGTTATCTCGACAGAAACTGCTTGGTCATGAAGCTTTACTTAAAGTGTTATCGTGTTTCTGAGCTTCAATAAGGTTATCTCGACTCATAACATTCCGTGCTCCGAAATTTACAGTGACGACTTTAGATTCATCCGAACTAGATTTCTGGCTACGAGTGACAACACAAGAAGGATTTACAGAGCAATCGGGATCAGGTTAAAGGTTTTCACCTACAGGTTTTTCCATTACAATGACATTGGGAACTACCAAACGTCCTGCAAGGTCATTAGCCAATAATAAAGTTACACCTTTTACTGGAAATTCAATATCTCTTATGCCTACCAGCACGTTACCCTTCTTTATAGGACAATCAAGATGAACATTAGCAAGGGGAACTTTAGATATTTGTGAAAGGTCTTTCACGAGAACATTTTCATTAGTTAAGTTAGCTTCAATATTTGGGAGAGCACTCCTCAAAAGTAAGCTTTGCGAAGCACCTGTGTCACGAAGTATCCTGACTTTATACTTATCCCCATCAGAGTTCAAAGATACAGTTCCATTAAAAGTAAAATCATCAAATAGATTTACAGGCTTTTCAGAATGGATATGGGAAACAGGCTTATTCTGACCATTGTTTTACCTTTAACGTAAAGAAAAGGGTTAAATGGGTTCCGAAAAGGCAAGGAAGTTTTACATTTAGGTTCTGGACAGTTTAATTGTGTGACCGTCCTTCTTACAATAACTACAACGTACATTAGACGCTTTTGCCGTATCAGTCAGAGTTTGAGTTTTTAACTGGAGATAGTTTTACATTCTGGTAGGTTCTCTTACTGTTGCCAAATTTATGTATTAAAGAGTAAGTGTCTGCTAGAGAAGCTGCCTTTAACAAGTCTTTCTTCCCTATCCTCTAAATAGATCATAATGTTCAAAGGAAGCTTTCGTTTAAACTCTTCAAGTACAATCAAATTCTCTAATTCAGCAAAAGTACTTACTGCAGCAGATTTTACCCATTTCCTAAACTCCCTTAATTTCTCTGAAGCGAATTCTACATAGGTTTGAGTTGTGAACTTAGTTTTGTTACGAAAGGTCTGACGATATCCCTCGACAGATTGAAAAAGCATCCAAAATTGCTTGTTTAACATTCTGGTAATCTGTAGTATTTTCGAGATATCTACAAACTTTCGCAGCTTTCCCAGTTAATTTCGGCCTTAATAGCCAAACCCACTGATCGCGTGGCCAATCCAAATGCAAGGCAGTCTCTTCAAAAGTCTTAAAATAATCTTCAGGGTCATAATCTGTGAATGTGGGAACCAACTTAATGTTTTTTGCTAAATCAAAGGGTTTCTCCTGAGCTTCCAAAACCGAAATTTCATGTTCCTTATTCTCTCTAGAAAGCTTAGCTTTTTCTTGTTCAAATTTAAGTGCTAACGACGCTTCATAGTCTAGTTTTTCTTTCTCTCTCTAAAGCTAACTGAAGTCTAGCTTTCTCCATCTCTAATTCTAATTTAAGTCTCGACATTTGTCTCTCAGATTCTAACCTTTTCTCTTCTGCTTGTCTCTCCGATTCCAATTTCTGTGCCGCAAGTTTCTCGCGTTCAAGGGAAATGCGCTCGTGAGCTAGTACTGCTGGTTCAAGAGTTAAATACTGTCTAGCTTCATTGCCTAGTTTACCCACACGCATATAATGCTCAAGAATCTGATTGCGAATTTCATTCTTCCGCATGCTACTCCTAGTTGCAATTGATAAATGACTAGCTAACTCGAGAAGCTCTAGTTTCTTAGCATTTTGGATACTAGCTAACTCAGCAGAGGGATCCGCAGCAAACTTCTGAACGTTAAATTGAGCCATGGTTAAAGTTAAAGAAAACTTCCTTTAGTAAACAATAGAATTCCTGTTTTACAATTATAATAAGACTAACACGTTCCTGCTGCCATTCAAGTAAATGCATTACAAACCACAATACAAAATTATGTTAGCGAGTTTATAGTTTCCCGACAAAATTACACAACAAGCATTACAAGTAATAAGATTATTTTAGGGTTTAGGGAAAAGGGACAGTCCCGATTCGAAAGCAAAAAGTAAAAGAACACGAGGGAGTGAAAATAATTTTTACATTCCCGATTCAAGCTGATATGGAGGAACTAAGGAAATAACCCGTTGGTCCTAAACAAGCGTTATTTACTCCAAACAACTTGAATGACAACTTACAAACTTTGTACGTCGGCGCAGAGAAAAAAATAAAGTAAAGGTTAAACGATTCCTCACCTATCGTCTAAACTACGCGATCCTGGTATTGTCCCAACCCAGGGGAAATGACTGCACAAGTCGTAGTTGTAATTATAAAAGGACAAAATATGGATAAGAGCTTCCGGATAGCTCGTCGTAGTCTCCGAGTCGTTGACTCTGTGAGGGCGAAAATGGAAAAATATACTTACTGAGTTTAGCATTACCCAAAAGAGCAGAACCGTCTATAAACAATAATACGGAAAATGGTTTCACAGCGCGCACATATATATCATTAACCCTAATAACAGGTATTCAGAATGTTTACAATAAATCTTGAGTGAAACTAAAAATATTGAACACTATTTGCGGCGACAATTGTCTAACTGAATGAATCCCCAATACGGTAAACAAGATATATCCCGGACAGGCCCCCAATTTATGTGACGGCTTTATGGCCAAGGTTCAGAGAATATAAAGTTCTTTCATAGGTCACATAAAATAAGAAAGGTTTAATTTCAAAACAGAACAAAAATTAGCACTTTAATATTTAATAATGAAAAAAGTTTACACAATTACGTTAATACCTCTTACCGCATGAAACAAGAAAAACACAAACAATCCTGCACCGCACAAATAAAATAAATAACCCTTAATAAACTAAATTTTAAATATACGTTACGTTACCAGTTTCACAAAGGTTCACTCAAAATTTATATAACAGAACATTAATACATTACAAAAACTGAAGAATAAGAAGACAGCTATTCCAATAGGACACTTATCACAGTAGAGGACCAGGTGAGACTAACTATGCAGGAAAATAGGTGGTCCGAAGAAAACTAAAAGAAGGCGGGGAAAACCAAAAGCACTCTGAAAAGAAAACAGGACAACTAAAAATATAACTAGGGATCTTAAAAACAGGTACAGGAATGAACTGTACATTTCCACAAAAATGAAAATCATAGCTATACAAAATTAAGATTTCAATCTGGCAGATGGGTGACAGTATATATACATATTTACACACACACACACACACATATATATATATGAATAACTTGATCACGAAGTATATAAAACGTGATGTTATGTATAAATAAAGGTTTTTTTTGCCACGAAGAAAAAATGAAAAAGCTTTTTCACTTTTTCCTTCGTGGCAAAAAAAAAAACCTTTATTTACACACACACACACACACACACACACACACATATATATATATATATATATATATATATATATATATATATATATATATATATATACACACATGTATTTACACACATTTATACATTGTAAATATTTGTGTATATGTATTTATATACACATACGTACATACATGTATTTACTTAAAATAAAAAAAAACCGGAAAAGAGGAAGTTACAAAAGAAAAGACTGACCAGATTGTATAATTACTGAGTAATTATGCAATCTCATCAGCTGAAACTTGAGGTACTGTAAATACAGGCGAGCAGTGGTTTGAGATCACACCATAACCTGGTGTTCTAAATGTAATTAAGGCAAGTCAGGTTATTAAGTAGGAAATGAAAGGACCTTCAAAGAGCAGAGGAATAAGAAATGGACTATTATTACTAATCCTCAAGAGTGAGAGGTTTTTGAGTATGCAAAATAAAATGGCTAGGGTACTCAAGCAGTAGGTCATCCTTGCACACATAGGTTCATTGGAAGAAAGACAAAATCTGTGTATGATGGGGCAATGCAACTAGAGGTTTAGTGATAGAAGAATTGAGTTTGAGAGAGAAGGAGAGTAGCAGGATAAGAGATAGTAGAGTAAATATATGCAATAACCTGAATATGGTGGTCAAGGACAAAGTAGAAAACTGTACATAGGATCACCTAGACATCTCAAAAAAAAATTCATTGGGGAAAAATGAATTGTGGTGAAGTGAGTAAATGCGGAGAGAAAGGTTAATGACAAATGTGTCATGAAATAAAGATACAAATGGAGATTGCCGTATGAAGAGACTGCCACACACTTTTGGTGAAGTGAGATTTTTGAGGGGTAAAGGGTTGAAACGAGGCAGTGAATTGGGAATACTCGGAGAGTCATGTGAATATGCTGGTGCCTGGAAGTGATTAATGTGCATTTAATAGTGCTTGGAAGTGTTCACAATGAATCGGGTGATGCTTGGAAGCAATTAATGTGAATTCGATAATGCCATAGGCATTACTGTTGAAGATTATGAGGTGGGGGTTGAAAAGGTCGAAGAGTGGCAAGGCGTCAGAAGTTATGGCATTACGCGTTACAGACTGTAATAAGGTGGTAACAGTGTAGTTCAGTGGCTGCTTAGTATATATAAGGGATATCGTAATGGGTGAAAGACTCCAAAGGAATCGCTGAAGAATAATTGCTTCTTAATATAAGAGAAGAGAGGATAAATGCAACTCAAAAAATATGTAGATAAAATACGTAGTATACTTGGGAAAGGGTATAGTAATGTTGTTCTCGAGAATGCAAAGCAGATATCGGAAGGATGACTAGTAGAGGAGGCGCCTCAGTGGCGTGATCGGTATGGTCTTGGCCTGCCACCTCGGTGGCCGCGAGTTCGATTCTCGGACACTCCACTGAGGAGTTAGAGATGTGTATATCTGGTAATAGAAGTTCACTCTCGACGTGGTTCGGAAGTCACGTAAAGCCGTTGGTCCCGAATAACCACTGGTTCCATGCAACGTAAAAACACCATACAAACAATACAAAAAAACTATTTGAGGAAGAACAGTGAAGATTTATGCAGTGCTTAATGTGTAAATGTTCCTCAAATTAATAATGATTGATAAAAGGGTGAGGAAGAGCATGTTGAGAATGAAATTGGTAGCTCAAACCTTTTGATAATAATGAAAATTGTAATGATATAAATAGATGGAAGAATGACTAGTTTGGGTTCTGTTTAATTATCAGAGAAAAGAGTGTTGTGTCTTCATGGGTATTTTAGTATTGATATGAATGATGTGCTTAGTTAGGAAGCGGTTAAGTTGTATAGGATGAATGGCAAGAAAATAGTTGATTTATTAATTAGAGAGGGATTGGTAAAGCACTTGTAGGTGACAGTAGTAGAGAAAATAATCGAAGCAGCAATAGCCGTTGAATAATAATATGAGGTTGATGGAGGCCGGTAAATAGACCAGTTAAGGAATAAGTACTAAAAGAACGGAAGTTGTTGATGGGATTTAATATTAAATAGTAAATGCTGTGATTAAAAATATATATAAAAAAATATGAAAATATCAGTGAAAGGTCTGGAAAACAATGAGGATTAACTGTTCTCGTGTTCATGGAAGTTAAGTTTGAATGTTGAATACAATTGAAAAGAGCAAAGAAAGTAAAAGCTGGAGAGAGTGTTTGATAGTTGTAGTGAGAAAGGTAGAAGTGATTAAAATGCAGAGGTGCGGAAAGCCTACTATTTTGATACAGTAAGAGAAAGTGGAGGATGCTCCTTGATACGGCTTGATCAGTCAAACGCGGCACGGACTCTTTCTTGTCTTGTCATGTCAAGTTAGCCGCTGGGTTGGATGCAGTGAATTAATTCATGGAGAGAGAGAAAATATGTACTTATGTGATTTTGATAGATTTATATAAATTTCCCAAGGATATTTTTGTATCTGTAAATGTATTTCGTGTTTTTACGAACAAGAGGTTTTATATTATGCCTACTTGCGAGATAGAGAGGCGATTTTAACAACGAATGTCAGTTCGTCTGAAATAGTGATGGTAAATTTGGTGCTAAATCATCAAAGTTTACATACTGCTAAGAATAGTAAGTTGTGAATATCATGAATACTTGAGAAGTACAGGAACAATTAAGATAAATGGGCACTATATTTTGACGACCGTTTAGTCTTCAGAAAAATCCGCGACACTATAACAGCATTGTAGCATTGGTGTCCTCGTCATCCCCATATGGTGGTAGTGCCGTCAGTGCACCTCATGCGGCCCCTAGTTGCAACCCCTTTCATTCTTTTAACTGTACTGTTCATATTCTTCCTTCCATCTTGCTTTTCACCTTCCCCTAACAATTAATTCATAGTGAAACTGCGTGGTTTTCCTCCTGCTACAATTTTCAGACATTTTCATTGCAAATTTCCGTTTCAGGGCTGAATGACCTCATAGGTCCCAGTGATTTGCTTTTGCCTAAGTCTATATTCTGTTCTCTGCCCTCATCATGGTCGTATTTTGTTGTCAGCTTGAAAATTCTGTCTTTGAAATTGTCAGATTTTTTAACAGAAGTTTCACGTCGGTCAGCTGTTTCACATTCATTCGACAATCGATTATAGGTTTCTGTTTCTTGGGGTTAAGGAATCTAGTGTGGTCACTTTGGCGAAGGTAAATATTCCATTTTGTGGCACCAATGAAAGCTTATTTGCACATAAGTCCGTTGTCCTGTGACAGTGTCCTCAAAGAATATATGAACACGGATTTATGTTCGTTAATTCAAGGAAAAAGTAGCAAAAAAGACGGGTAGATAGATGGAGAGAGAAAGATAGAGACATACAACAAGCGCCATATGTTACTAGCCACTGTGACTTCTTTTTACAAAGTTCGTTGCGTTATTGACGGATCGAACATCAGCTGAGCTGAACTAAAACCGGCTTTGAAACGCTCTTTAATGCTATTGTCCGGTAAGCTTGCCCCTATTCCGTTTGGTCCAGACTAGTAGGAGTAGCAGTAGTAGTAGGAGGAAGAGGAGGAAGTGTTGCTGAGTTGGTTCGCGGAGGTATTACCTTTGCAACAACAACTTTTGGGAATATGGAGTAGTGGGATCCATCTCGACGATAAAGGATGGGAATGGCGAAGTAAGAAAGGAAGGATGAGGGTCCTTTCGAGATATAAAAAGCATAAGGATCTTGCCGAGTTCCAGAATCCATTCCCTCGTGTTTTCATTGTGTCGGCATCGCGGTCGAACTTAGCCCAGGTAAAGGCGGCTCGAAGGAAGGAATAAGGAACGAAGGAAAGAGATGCGCGCTTATGCTTCTGGCCAGTATGGTCTCCGTACCGCCACCAGCTGGCTGTGTATGGACGCTTCGATATACCTTTTTATAGTTGCAGGTAGATCTTTTGCCGGATCGATAGTCCCCGTAACCGTGCTTGAAACGTGCTCTGGGAAGGAAGGAAGGAAGGTGCGCATTGCCTTCAGTGGAAAATTAAAGTTTAATACCGTATGATTATTCGAACAGGCACAGGAAAATGTCATTTTCAAAACTCCTTGCCTTGTTATATAGTCTATCAAGTAATTGGAAACGATTAGCGGCCTGTAATATGAATTAAATAGGTATTTTTGCCAGAGGATTCATGGATCACAAAAACTACATGTCTGATGTCGTTAGTCACTGGCTTGCCATTCCACTCATATTTAGTTTTGAAGTAGACTTATCAAAGGGGCCAGACTTTTTATTGCTGATCCTGACCGAAATTTTGGTCAGTTAACGGTCCTGGAATACCAAGATGTTGAGAGCCATGCGGTGTTATTTACTACTGTATAAATCCAGTTATTTGTTTACATTATTTGCGATTTGTTAAGCATCTTACAGGAAATACAAATTGATTCAGTTTATTCTGATGACGTTTCTATTTTACACAACAAAACTTATTTTTTGCTTAATGTTTTTTCACTCTATATTCCGTGTTCTTGATAGCTTTTCTTTAGCTTTGAGGACTTTTTATACTTAACATTTTTTTTAACTAGTTCAGTATATGTAAGCAGTGCGTAGACCCATAGTCTTTCACTTTTGCTTAAATTCAAATTATATTATTTAAAGCCAAAAAATAGAGCAGCCTCTAAATGTGTCAGCAAAATGGGTAAGAAACGTGAGCTAAAGACAAATGTTTGTATACGTCTTGCACTTTGCTTATCTATATATATATATATATATATATATATATATATATATATATATATATATATATATATATATATATATATATATGTATATATATATATATATATATATATATATATATATATATATATATATATATATATATATATATATATATATGTTGAAACCAAAGGCCCGGGTTCACGTCGTGGTAGGGGCAAATGTATATCATTTGTATTTCTCATTCGATGCAAGCTATTTCCAAGTATATTGAATTCGATGTAGACGGTATTTGTTGCGTAATTCATGTGAATATAAAAATTTACGCGGTTATAAGTGACAAAAGTTCATAATTATCCACGAGTTACAAGCTGAAGAATGAGTTATCATGGTGGAGATGGGTTGATATAGATTTGAAGTATATACTGCACCTGAATTCGACAAACTTATTCATCAGAGTAGATATCAGTTTATATCTCGCTTGATAGGCGAATTGTCAGAGTTGACTGCTTATCGCTGTATGTAAACCAAAGGCCCTGGTACAAATCCTGGCCTAGGCAGATACACTTATCAATCATAGTTCCCCTTAGGTGTAAGTTATTCTGAAGGTATAGTGAATTAGATATCAAACGTTATTTGTGGCTTAATATTTGTCAATATAAGAAAGTCTGATCAGCATGTTCAAATCAGTTGCAACAGGAGGACCTGGTTGAGGTTGATTTGTTACACACACACACACACACTCACACACACACACACACACACTTGTAGGTATTTTAGCAGTCAGATTCAATGATTTACCATCACTCCTTGGTCATTACTGTCCTAGTGTATAGATAATTCTTCAAATAAAAAATATAGCTACGCCAAAGATAACATGTTATTGGGCACTGTCAACCTCATCCTTTTAAATGTTGATTGCAGGGTAAACTCCCTTTGCGCCAGTCTGTTCTCGATGTGCTGAACTTTGATATATACTATATATATATATATATATATATATATATATATATATATATATAGATATATATATATATATATATATATTCAGAATCCTCCCCAAATGAAACTTCATTTATCCTTTAACTTGGATTGTAATAATTTGAAAATAATGGAGCTCCTGTTTTTCTTTAAGTTTCATTTTAAATAATTCCAAGGTTCACTTTGTCACTTTTATTCTCATCGATGCCTTTCGCAAAGACCCTGATAAATGCTTTGATTTTCCTACTCGGTGATTGACTTCTCTCGTCCTACCATCACCCATTACATTTGCTCCCAAATTGCCCAAAGGAATCAGCTGCTACCATTCGTTTACCATACTACATTTCAGCAGCTATTGCTTCATCTTCATGGCCTCCATTTACCCTCTGACCGTATCTTTGCTAACTTTCACTTATAGCTTTCTTATTCTAAAAATACTTCAATTCTCTTATTGTCTCTGCAGGTGCTCTCCACTGCCAGTCATTGTTGTTTGATATTCAGAAATGAGACATTCCTTAGTCCACTTACAACTCTTCTGTATCCCTCTAAATTACATCTGTGTCTGTCGTGTCCCTCGTGTTATGAAATATTTTGAGCAGCCAAGGAAGTACAATGGCCTTGAACGTCGACTGGAAGTTGTTGGAGGGTACTGTCGGGTGTTCGAGTCACTAGATACCAAGCTATTTATCACTCATAATTCCCCTTCGGTGATATTCCCGAAGTAATGCGAAGTGGATGTTAAACGACATTTGTAGCCTAATGCTTGTATATAAAATGTTACGGTGATGTGATAAAAAATATTATATATATTAATTTATAGATAGACACATAAGACATATACTACCACTAAAAGCTACGCTATCCAACCTTGCAAACTTTTTTCCAATATGAAATCATCCACCATAACCTGTAATTGATTAGGGACTGCTCAGTTACCCAGTTGTTAAGTCACAAAAAAAAGTCATAACGAGACAGATTAATTATGGATTTGCAAAATTATAAACCATCTATTTATCTGCTAATGTAAAGTGGTAAAAATATTATGAAATATGAAACAATCGTTAAGACTCACGTTACCTGGATATTTAGTTTAGTGTCTAAAAAATAGCAAGTTCTTTATATAATAAACAGTATTATCCTCAGATGGCACCTCAGAAAAATCCATACTAGAACCCCCTTCCCCGAAATTCTTCCTAACTTTAAGTAAAAACTAGTTTACAAACAACAAGAACGTCAACACTCTATATCGAATTCGATATCTCGAAAACGTTAACCCACATACAAACGCAATAATATAAGTATGCATGTAGTCATACACGCAAGTATGACTGCATGCATACTTACTTCCTGCGTTTGTATTTGGGTTAACGTTTTCGAGGTATCGACTTTGATATATGGTGTTGGCGTTCTTGTTGTTTGTAAACTAGTTTCTACTTAATTAACGTTAGGAAGAGTTTTGGGGAAGGGGGTTCTAGTATGGATTTTTCTGAGGTGCCATCTGAAGATAATATTGTTTATTATATAAAGAAAACTCTATTTTTAAGACAGTAAACTAGATATTCAGGTGACATGATTCTTAACGACATACTTTAGAATAAGTTACGGGAGTGTACTGCTGACCCTCTATTATGCCAGTGTATGAGGGTCATTGAAAACCACCTGTGATAAATCCCAGTCGGGAGTTAGCAAACATCTGGCACTGACCGACAGATTGTGTAGAATACGTTTCACTATCCAACAGACTGGAGACACGCGGGCTCAGAGCACGCCCTGAAGCCTTGCGTGAGCAGTTTGTCTGCAAAATATGACGAATGTTGCCTTTGGAACAGGAGATGACAAAAGATGTGGCTTCACTTCTTTGAGTATGAATGAGTAAATCAAACAAACAAAAAACCATGGGCATTCGACGAACAAATTCTGGCTTTGGCACCTGTTAGCTAGGTGATGATACCTGTGTTTTGGAAGTCTTAAGTGCATCTTGACAGGCTAATTGTACAAATATTGAGCCATTACTGGGAAGTATTATGCATTAAATATGCGACAGTTGACAAGAGCAGTCAGGATGAAATGTAGAGGATATTTGCAGGTGAGCGTGCAGTTGCACTGGGCAGTGCCTCAGTTCATAGGCCATGTGGCCTTGACTGAAGTGGCCAACATTCTGTAATTGTTTTATCATACATCCCATTCATCCGACCTAGCACCTTACTTTTATCTGTTTCCTAAACTGAAATGCCGCTTCATGGTCAAATTGGGAGCAACTATCAACGTGGTGCAACAAATTGGGAGCAACAGTCAACGTGTTAAATAGTGCAAAAACTCTTCCTTCTGTGACTTTTTAGGGGAGAGGCTTTCCTTGCCATCTCCTCCTCAGCGTAAACACGTAGTGTTACTTATTAAAAATAATGATATGTGACTTGATCACTGTTGCCTTACTGACAAACAAGAAAATGAGCGAGCTGTCATACCTCATAGCATCAGATCCAATTTTATAAGGTCTGAATATTTTCAGCTTTTAATCAGTGATGTCTCTTATACGTATGTCATCATTTCAGTGTGACAGCTAAGAAAGCAGCGTATATTAAAAGATTAATGTTTATGCCGGACGCTTTAGCACCCATATATCTGGAATGATACCTGGGCATGAAAGACCAGTATGGTCTGGCAAAGCAGTGCATTAGCTTCAGAATCATGAAAATGAAGTAAGCTAAAAGTGATGAAGTGACCCGATTCTGCCAGAGCTCAAAGAGCTCTTGATTTACAAGCAATCTAGCCTCCGTACACAAATTTCATCAGAGCAACATCATCAATGGCTGCACTTGTGTGCGCGGTGCCATTATAGTTTTACTTTATGTCATTTCCTTTGTATTAGCTTGGCTTACGCTGTTATCTTTTCCCTAAGATTAAAGCAAAAGGCCTTGTTTGTTGTAAGAAAAGCATTATATGCAGATTTCTGTCGAGTAAAACAATAGCTAATAAATGCTCACTTTTACTCGCAAGATGATTTTCTCAAGACGTCATAGATTAGATTGTTCAGGAGATACTTGCTGTATTAGATTTTCAAGGGGACATAGAAAATTCCTAATAAATTCTTCGGGTGGCTTGATTCATGACTACCATACTCTCAAGATAAAATAATGAAGTTGCTAACATGTCCTTAGTATTTCGTAATTAGTTTGTAACTTGTTTTGGGAAGAAATAACAAATAACTTACATAATTTCGGTATTAATGGTTCTTTATGTTGCCAATATATTAATATGATTAATGTATTGAAAGAATTATTTTGCAATTTGACAATAAATGAATTATTGTCAACAATGCATAATTCACTCGGCGTAAATCACAAACATTTTCTCATAACATTGATGGATGTATCTCACTGTATGAAAAAATATAAGTATTTTACAGATATACTATACATGTGCAGGAAATAACATTCCAAGGTAAATCGGATAATCTTTCAGAGCGACCTTTGAATAAGCTTAGTATTTGTTAGAGTCCAAGTCCGTTTCGCCCGAGAATGGTGAAGACAACACCGCGAATTAGGCGCAAGTTTAATCGGTTTTGTTTCACAAATAAGCAGAGATAATATCTTGAGCCTTGTGGTGAATAATGTACGGAAAGGTTGTACTAAAAGATTTCAGAACCTCAGATTTGTAAGGACCAGAATCCCAGCTGAACTTAGCATTTAACTTTATTTTCACTGGACAAAATGTTGCAGCTCGTTTTTAAACGTCTAAATAAAATACAAAACTTTTCTCCGAGCACAGGATAAACAACCAATATTATATGGAGATGAAATCAGTGACTTATTTTATGGAAATGAGGTGATTAACAATGCCACTTTAAGATGCAGTAATTATTATCGTGTTCTCAGAGAGACTAATCTCTACCATTCCCTCAAGCGTTTGTTGTGAAGGGTAGACATTTTAAAAAAAATCTTCGTTTACACAAATTGGAGCATTTTTGGAAGTAGTATACATGAGTAACTCACTCTTTTTCCATTTACGAAGTGAAATACGAATATCTATTGAAGGATGCATAAGTACGGAAAATTTATCAGAATGACTTAAATGAAATTGCTGGAGCCATCGAGTATACTATTTGCATAATAAAGATTAATTGTCTGTCTGTCCTTAGATCTTAAAAACTACAGAGGCTAGACCTTTGCAAATTGGTATGTTGATTATCAACCGTCCAGTCATGAAACATACCAAATTGCAGCGGTCTAGCCTCTGTAGTTTTGATTTTATTTAAGGTTAAGGTTAGCCATGGGTCGTGCATCTCAGCCGCAGAAACATCTCCACTTAACCGCATTTGGGGTGCAACTAAGCGCGGCAGGTCCTCCGGTCGTGGCCGAGTTATACAGCTGCACGTCGAGAGTTTCATACAGCATTATACGCTGTACAGAAAACTCGATTGCTTCGAAGAAAATTAGGCGCAATATTTGCCTATTTGTTGTTGTAAATCATCTGATTAATCGCAATATTTGTTATTTTTTCTGACATTTCATTTTTTTCTTTTTTTGACATTTGCATTATTTATTTTACTCACTCATCTAGCTATATATATGTAATCTTAATATATATATATATATATATATATATAGATATATATATATATATATATCTATATATATATATAATAATGTTTAATCTAATAAATATACATATACAATATATATATATTTTATTTTATAAAACATATATGATGATAACTATAGTAATAATGACGTGTGTGTATTTGATTTTTTGCGTGTGTATTGTAGTTTCTTCAAGTTGTTTTGATATCAGTCCATCAGGCTAAATGTCTGCTTGAGAGGTGATCCTGTCTCAAGGAAATGACAAGGTAAAGGGTTCGTCCAGGTCCCACTCCACCATTTCCCACACATCTCACACCAGACAGCCATAGTCATATCCCCCCCCCCCCCCCTCCTCTCTCTCTCTCTCTTTGGTTGCAGATGCATTTAGGATTAGCTGCATCAAAGCACGTACAAGCGTTATGCGCAAAAACCTCCACCGATTTCAATGTATGCAAATCAGTCAGTGACGGCGCCATTGTTAACTTATCTGCACATCGGGAAGGGAGGTGTATATGCCCTGGTGTGAGGGGGCTCGTGGCTGGTGTAGCTACGTTTAAAGGGGGTTTTTGGATTGGGGTGTCAGGTTTTGGCGGTGTAATGGTATATATAGCACAGAGAGAGAGAGAGAGAGGTTTGATTA
Organism: Macrobrachium nipponense; assembly: GCF_015104395.2. Lineage (NCBI taxonomy): Eukaryota > Metazoa > Arthropoda > Malacostraca > Decapoda > Palaemonidae > Macrobrachium > Macrobrachium nipponense. The sequence continues at coordinate 81,362,112 of NC_087201.1, forward strand.
GACATTTGAATTTCAGGGAACCCCTATTCGCAGCACATCATAGAGTAACAGAGAAATATATATTAATCAAAATTTTCATATATTTCACTTCAGATGTTGAGTGCAAGAAGGACCCGTAAAGCTGGACGGGGGTCTTCAGGGGCGCAGATGAAAGGCTGGCCAAAGCGCGTGTGTGCCTTCATAGACTAAATAGTGGGCGAGAGGTCCAAGCATCGTGGGGCCACGTGCTGTTAACGAAGGACTGGATTAGTTGGCGGTTTGCTAAAGCTTAAGACAAAAGGATTTAATTCATGCGTTTTAAAGTGCTTTTAAATCCGTGGATTAAATCATTTTTCAAGTGCGTTGTTTTTATCGAGCGTATACGTATATGATCCATCACCTCTGTTGTCATGTGGCGAGGGAGAGAGAGAGCGGGAACCATACGATTTTTGAGGGTGAGAGAGGCCCGGAGGGTAGTTGCGCGAGAAGGGGAGAAATAAGGCATTTGAGTAGAAAATAGATTTTTGGGGAGGGCAATGGGGGCAGGGGTGGGGGGGGGGGGGGGGGCTGCAGTGGCTTGTTCGTAAGAGGGACGAGGAAAATCAGAAAAAAAGGTAAATTTTGTTTTTCTCCAAAGAAACCTCATTCACCTCCGAGTTCCTTCCGTCAACGAATGTGATCAGTCTGTCGCAACCTCGAGTGAGGTTTGAAATGATTCCCTTATGAAAGGTGAGGGGGTGTTGAGGTTAAGCCACGATTTTGAGTCATATAAAGACAGGATGAAACATCAGCCTTTTATGTTGGATTAACAAAGCAGCGACGAAGGATCGGATACGGTCGCTGGGGTATGCCCGATTTGGCGTTATGTGTTAGAGGATTAGATTTGCTTCATGAAAAGAAAAGTGGCGCCTCTAGAGACTAGCTTGATAGCTATTAACACAGCACCAAGAGACAGGAATCGTTGTCTGCTGATCATCATTAGGTGTTCAAACTTAGTGAAAGGACTGGGGTCTGTTCAAAGTTGCTTTAAGGATATTAAAACAGCAAATAATGATTCAAGTATATTAATGTTGCTTTCGATGTGCGTAATTATTAAAACTCCAAAATAAGCTTGGTGTAGGAATCATTGACCCGCTGATAATTGCTTGATAGTTGTATAAATAAGGTTTTTTATTCGAATTATCGTTATATTGTTCTATGGAATGATGTTTATGGCGTCTTTGCTATAGTCAGTCATTAGTTATGTTTGTCACAATATTTAGGGATTTCATCCTTTCTTTCATACACATTTTGAACGGCTTACACCACAATCCGGAGGTGAAATTGAAGAAGGAAGGATTTTCATTTCCATTCTTTTGTTTCCTTTGCTACAGGCGTAAAGAGAGTCAAGCCAGTAATTCGTTCCTTATAATTTTTGGAAAGACCACTTTCATCTTCATTGCTAGAGGTTACTGACCATGTTTGAGTGTTCGATTTCTCCTTATGTAAAAAAGTAGATCATTTACGTGCCACAGGTTGTCTGTGTACTTTCGTTAACAGTTAGTTAATTTATTGAAATTCCTGGATTTTGGAATGCCAACTCGACCATTCCAGCCACTTACATTTCCCAATAAATCCTTGTTGCACTCACGTGTGTTTAATTTTGGTGCCATCGATGACCATAATGATTGTGACACCATATTGAGGATTGAAATTTGACCATCAGTTATGTCACAGAATACCCCGATTAATATTTGTTTTTACGTCTGGTGAGTTTTTTCCTTAAATGTTGTTCTTTTATGGTGGTATACGAGCGATCTATTTTTATCATGATGATAATGATAGCAATGATTACGGGAGTGATAATTGTGAAGGTGATATATATGAAGTTACTATATATTTTGAGAGATTTATAAATTTATTTATTTATTTATTTTTTTTTGGTAATTCCCGGGAGGAAAATTAATGTAGAGATTTTTTGCTATGCCTAAATATTTTGCTGGGAATTCTTAATGTCCAAAAGCAATTCTAATTAACTTTACTTCTTCTCATTGTCATGCATAGTAACACGCCGGTATAGAATATTGAAGTTTAATTGAATGAAGATTGAAGTGTTATGATGTCATTATTGATGTTATCGAAAGTCATATGAAGTTGAAGTCTCATTTGTCTGTCACCTGTCGCCAACAACTGGTAACAGACAATTCCAAGTTCCATGACAGGAAGGTTTTAGGGGGAGGGATTCACTGTCTCTTAGGCGGATGACGTGGAAAGTATTTATTTATAGTAAAGCAGGAACAGTCAGTCGCTAGGTTTATGACAATCTCTATTTGAAAGCAAATATTGGTGGGATTCGTTGTCACTATGTAATTATACAAAGTAGAGGGAAGTGGAGAAGTATTGACTAGTAAAATAAGCGTGTTTATGCAATAGAATGATTATCAGGATGTTACTGAACAAAAAATGAAATTTTTCAATCCTTTGATTCTGGAATGAGAGTTAAGTGCAATTCCGGTCTCTTGTGAGAACAAAGTTGCACATTCTTTCTCTTGGTCTCTTGGTGATGATCAGTAGAACCATCTTCTCGGTATTAATTTTAGTTTTTCCACTCATTTCAGATTAAAAACTTATCTTTTTATAAAGGAAGTTTAACATTAAAAAATCAGGGAATTTGAGATTTGAAATCCTTATTAAAAATGGATCCTAGACTTTTCTGTGTGTTATCTTTTTGAGGTATTTTGATTATTTGTATTAAAAAGTTCCTCAATGTGTATTTAGAATGTTCCTCGATGACACACACATATATATTATGATATAAATTGTGGAAGCCTTGTCCTTTGTGTTCTTATTGTTATTTTGTTTTTATTTAGGTTTACATAGTTAGCATAGCTTTGCAATATCCGGACTTGTTAATGAATGCAAAGTTATACATCGTAGCGGTGTTATTGCTCATGAAAGGACGAGGGACATTGTATTTCTCTCTCTCTCTCTCTCTCTCTCTCTCTCTCTCTCTCTCTTTGACCTCTTGTTTCCTTTCTCTCTCTTCTCATTTGGGCCGTTTTATTTTTCTTTGTGAGGACCCACCATTCTTTATTAACATTTGACGAGGCCACCACGATCCTCTTTCAGTATACGCGATACGCCCAGATGGGCCTGGGCTTCTGTTTTGTGCGAGGAAGATCGCTATGGCGCCGAACGGGCACCGCTTGCTCATTCATTATTGACAGAACATTGATACCAGTGTCGTCATGCAGGGTACTGGAGTATATTTGAGAGTCTCTCTCTCTCTCTCTCTCTCTCTCTCTCTCTCTCTCTCTCTCCCTCCTCTCCTTCTCCCCCCTAGTCCCCCCCTCATCCCCTCTCTCTCTCTCTCTCTCTCTCTCCAGGGTGCCATATAGTAATGCATGACTTGCCCATCACCAGGGTCCTTTTTCCATTGTCATGGAGGATCATTACATATTAGTTGATCCGCTAGAAATTCAGGAATGTTTTTTTTTTTTCCACAATGCGTCGCTCTGTTTGAAGAGCATTTTAAAAAGATTGATTTCATGCTTCCCTGTCATTCAGTGTTGTGACGTCATCCTGTTTGAAGGCAGGATTAAGAACAGCTGTAGACGGACGTTTATCTGTCACTTTGGTGCAAGTCAGAATGGTTAATTCACCGTTAAAGTTTGGCGTATCCGTTCCTCCGGTGTAAGAGGGTCGGTACAATGCGCCCACTTCCAGGGGTTAAGGAGAGAGAGAGAGAGAGAGAGAGAGAGAGAGAGAGAGAGGATTTTCGTATTGACAGAGTCCTTCAACATAATCAAAATAAGAGAAAGAGAGAGAGAGAGAGAGATCCTGTTAAATTACATTTTGTATGGGACACTTGTTGTAGAAAAGAATGAAACCACTTTTTTTTTCTTTTTTTTTTTCAACACCTTCAGTAGAAAAAGTGACGCATATTACATGTGTCGTGTCAATCACTCTGCTTGTTGTCCTGGATGAGGTTCCCTGCATCATAAGGGGGAACAGCGTTGTTGTTGTTTCTTTGCATGTTATACTTTTCCCTTGCCCTCAACCAATCTCCCCTTGTTGTTACATATTAACAGCGTATTTTGATTATTCTCCTTCATTCTCCTTCTCTCTATCTCTTCCGCTCGTACTATTAATACTCTGCTTCCTTCGAATGCCTTCTCGATAGTTTTGTGTCGTAATTCCCTCATTCCTTTTCCCTCCATTTTTCTCGTCTGTTTTCTTTGCTTAATTCTATCCTTCTCTTTCTGTCCATTTTCCCATTCCCTTATCAAAAAGTGCGTTCTCTGGATTCTCTCTCAGATTCCTTCTTCGTTCGTTCTTTGGTTTTCTCTCCTTAGTATTGTCTCGTTTCTCTTCTCCTTTCCATTTCGCCTCCGTGGTTTTCCTTCTTGCGTCCGCTTCCAAAGTTTTGAATCCTCCCTTCTCCCATTTCTCAGTCCACTCTAATTCTTAATTCTGCTCTGTTTGAGTATCAGAGCTGCCGTTTAATCTTTCATGACAATGTTGGCGGGAAGGAGGCCACATCTAGGGTGGAGTTGCTCGGGTTTTGTTTTAGAGAGGAAGCTTAGTGCTGTAGAAGGTAATGCCCGAGTCTGGTTGTTATTATGAGAGAGAGAGAGAGAGAGAGAGAGAGAGGGACTATTTGAAGGGGCATGACATGTACTTATCAAGAGAGAGAGAGAAGGAGTTTAATTGACAGGGCATGTTAGGTACTTAGCGAGAGAGAGAGAGAGAGAGAGAGAGAGAGAGACTTTAGTTGCAAGGGTATGATACGTACTTAGCAAGACAGACAAACGAACGCAGCAGCTACAACCCATTGTCGAGGCGGCAGAAACGGAGGCCCTATGACATTTGATATGATTAAAAAGCCGCCCTGCAGCAGCCATACCCCCGTTAATAAGTCTTTGCACACTTCATCATCGTCAAGCGATATCGATTCTTGCAGAAGCGACAAAAGGCATTGCGTAAGGACGTTTTTTTTTTCCTTTTCTTTTCTTTTTTCCCTTTTTGGCAGATTGACCACCCGACTCGTCTCCGACTGCAAACTGTAAGAGCTCTTCCATATTTTATCATTTGGACGGCAAGCGCCGTCCGCTCTTGTGTCTGACACACCCATCTCCGATCCGGGGAAAATGAAAGAAATAGATAAATAGATAGAAAGACAGACAGACAGGAAGGGAAATGATCACAGCATTCATTGCTTTCTCGAAACACGAATTACAAACTTGCCAGTAATGACGAACACCAGTTCAATTCTCTTAGTGAGGATTCTGCGCAGTGAGAAAATATGACCTTACAGATAATGCTTACCACTATTGTCATTGAAAAATACATTACTGTTGTCAAAAATAAGCGACCGAAGAGAGAGAGAGAGAATGAATATTAGTATAAGTTTGAAATTAGAAATCAGAAGAGCGAATTAAAACGGATTTGAAGTTAGAAATCATAATAAACGAAGGAGAAAGAGAGAGAGAGAGAGAGAGAGAGAGAGAGAGAGAGAGAGAGAGAGAGAGGCATAAGCGAATTTCCTTTTAACAGGTTTTGAATCTGGATGGAGACCGGAATGCCATTTCCTCCCTTCGTGAAACGTCATTTAAAAGTCTGGAAAGAGCTGCCGTGATTACACCGTTTGACCAACCTCCATTTCGACAGCCTACTGTGCTTGTGCCGCTCCGATAAAACGAATGGACCGTAGCGATAACATATCCTGGCTGCCTCTCCCCCCCAGTGGTGTTGCGTTCGAATTACACGATAAACCCAGACGAAGTAATAAGAATGTTGTTTTGTATTCTCTGGTAAGGTCTGAACTCGTTATTCTAAACGTACACCCACTTGTGTGAGTGCGCAGACGAGTGTTAGTATATTAGATTTTTCAGCTTTCTTTGCCTTTTTTTGTGGAAAGGGTTGACTCTGACTCAGGCCTTGGTTCTACATCTCTACATATAACATAGTTTGCCTTTCTCTTTGGTTCTGGTTTTCATGAATTGCCTTAAAGCAAGCAAACGATGCATTGGCTATAGCCCAGCGTGTCATATGCATAATGCGCGCGTTACCTGTCAGTTTATGGACTCGTACATTATATATATTATGTGTGTGTGTGTTTTTGTATATATATATATATATATATATATATATATATATATATATCTATATATATATATATTGTATATATATAAAATGAGCGTGTCCATAAACTGGCAGATAATATGCGCATTATGCAAATGAAATGCTGGGCTAGCCGATGCATCGTTTGCTTTAAAGCAATTCATGAAAACCAGAACCAAAGAGAAAGGGAAACTATGTTATATGTACAGAGATCAAAGTGAGAATGAGAAATAATAAGAAAAGAAGTATGCAGCGATACGCCCGAAATTTGAATCAAGGCAGAAGGATTTATCTATATTCTATTGTGAAATGATAACGAGCACGTGATGGTTACAACCGGTTCTTCCCCCGGCAGTTACCTAAGGGCTGAGTCGACTGGGAACCATTGTTTTCAGCTTGCATCTTTCATTTGAGGCTAAGGATTGAGTATCTGTTAAAGGAATGCTTTATGAATTTTCCATTTACATTTTATCTTTTTTACAGTAAGGGGGCTTGAATCGGTGTCATGGGAAATGCTATTGTGGCAGTATATTTTTTTCATGGAATACCGGCAACGCTGTTATTATTCCCTTTTTATTTTTTGTTTAAATTGAAGTTACGGTCTGCATGTACAGTAGGGATTAAAAGTCTGGGGAATGGTTGAGGACTGAATAGGGGTGACAGGAGAGGCAGGGAATAATATTACCGATTTAAGGGGGGGAAAAGCATTTGGTTGTGTTGTCAAGAGACTTGGTTATTCCAGTTTATTTTTTTTTTACTTTAATTATACTTTTGTTTTGATATTTTATGTCCTCTCTCTCTCTCTCTCTCTCTCTCTCTCTCTTCTCTCTCTCTCTCTCAGATTTTTGTATCTGGTTGTGCAGGGCGTTTTACTTTTATTTACTGGCATTTATTTTTATTATTGATATGCGTATGCGCGCGAATGAGCGGCCATATATTCTTTGTAATAAAGCCGATTGAATGGGGGACTTGCCCATATCTATAATAAATATGGTGGGAACAAGAATAAAAAGACAAAAGGGAAGAGTTAGGTTCACTCTTGAATGATGCATCTGGATGCTCATGTCCAGATGTTTGTATCTGTATTTGTGCTGTCATGTACTCTGGTGTAGCAGCTGTCAGTTTTCTACACCCAAGGCTACTGTATTAGTATCTGCACCCAGAAGTGCTGATTATATTTTGTGACAGTCATAAGGTGAATGACAATGATTCATCTTATTATTGGTCATTATTAGAGGGGAAGGGCAACTGTAGCTGCTTCATTGTTCAATAGGGTTAAAAAATATGGGTGCACCGAGTTTCAGTTATATGAGTAATGATACGAAGATAATAATGGTAATAATGATAATTTCAGCAAAAGTAGTAAAATTTAATTCGTGACAATACCGATGTCCCAAGAGTTTGTGCACGTGAGTTTTAATAATAGAAAATTTGTTGTTTGTAATTTTTTAAAAATAATATTGGTGTGTGTGTGTGTGTGTGTTTAGGGCAGTCTAAATGCAGGAGTAAACGGAAGAGTTACAGGAGATTCATTTCGACCGTTAGTTACAGTTTTATGAAAGTTTGAGCTTAATACCATTTGTAGCGTTAAGTATCTGAAACCTACGGATGCTGCCTCTTGAATTTTGGTGCCTTTAAGTTTCCCTTTTTGCGGATACCCTTTCCCATCTCTGGTTCGTCTAAATGATAAGTGTCCGAATACTGACCATGAAGTAGGCCATTTCAGTGACTGGATTTATTTTTGATAGGAGTGGGACTGAATACAGGACGTCAGTGGACGTGGCGTCGAAAGCAAAAATCCCGTGACTAAATCCTTATGCATGTTTTCCCTTTATACTTCGAAAAATAAACTCTTAAACCGTTTGCAGCTTTTTCAACAGATTTAGAAAATGGTTTTGGATTACAGTAACCAGTTGCATGCCATGCGATTTTTGTTGTTGTTTAGTACCACTGTTAGTTTGAGACACTGAAATTCGCAGACAGTATAAGAACAGTGTGCATGTTTAATATGATTTTAGTATGATGTAATTACGATCAGGAATTTAAGCTTTCCTGATTGTAACCGACTCTGGGATCTTTGCTGTACCTTGTTTCTGCTGTTCAGTTGCATTATTGTAATTAAACCAGACATGTCATGTATATGTTAAAATCATTGCAATTCTAAACGTATTCCTTGGAGTAGAATTTCAAAATTTATATTTGTGGTACTCGATGCGTGAATGTAAATTTGTAGTTTATCATATTTTATTTATTTATTTATTTGCATTTTGACCTTGGTTTTTATGTTATGAATCGAGATAGATAACTTAGGACTGATTTTTATGTGAGTGATCTGAAAATAATGAAGCATTAACTTTCTTTATACAGTAAATCTAGCATATTAGGATAAGCAAACAAGGAACAAAAGAGACGATTCCATTTCAGTAGCCGCAGTAAAAGGCGAAGTTAACAGAGGCGAAACAAAGCATCTCGAAATCAAAAAAAAAGTCTGACGTCGGCCGCGCAACAGAAGAACCGAGCGTCAATAGGGAGACTGGCGTCACTGTTATTAGAGCAGACGGCGTAACAGGAATGCGATTTGACCACCTGTACGAACTTGCAGAGCTAAAGATGGCGCCATGACAAAGGTAGTCCGTTCTACCGTAACCAAGCGTAACAGGGAGCGCCGCCCGTTCCTCGTCCTCTGAGTCCAGCAGGGAAGTGGGTCTCTCTCTCTCTCTCTCTCTCTCTCTCTCTCTCTCTCTCTCGTATTTTCCACGTTCTGAAGTGCTCATTCGTGCTTAAGATTGACTCTCTCAACATCTGCTAGCGTTGGTTAAGCACTATTCTTATAAGATGTTACTGTTATTAGTATAACTCCAAACATTTATCATGTTTATTCTTCTGTGTCCTATATATATGACCTTGAATAGTTATTACATAGAAGCACAATAGAACCATGGTTGGGCGACTTGGGTTCCACAGCGCCATCTGGCTCTACACCCCCTCCCCCCCTTCCCCTCCCCTTGCTTCACGAGGGCCAGGAAAAGTTTTACAACTCGGTCAGTTCATGGAATGGTCGAAAAGAAATTTTATCACCATGCCTTGAGATATCTAGATCAGGAGATTTTTCATTGTCATGAACGATTTTTACAGTGCACGCCGTGAATTATACTTGTCTGTCGAAATTTAGGATGATTTTCTCCAGGCAATTATTCATAGAAACATGACAGAATTAATTATAATTGTTGTTATAGTTCTAAAATGTTGACTGTTAGTATTGTTTCCAAGCACTTTTTAATGTTAGCATGATAGAAGTTGTAGTAGCATTCGTAGTAATCATGTCGATTTACTTGTTTATAATAGTACTTAAGGGAAAACTTTAGATTTTGTGCTTTAACAAATAAAAATTTATTTTATGGAATCTTCAGGTTGAATTCGAAAACCTTTTACGATATATTTTTACCAGTAAAAACTTTAACTACAGCAATAATAAAGATTGGCTTGAAGCATGAAGAACCTTTAACTCGGCTGTAATGTATATCCTCGAATTCTGTCGGTATTTAATCAAGGTACACATTGTGCAAAGGGTAGCCCTGCATATTGGTCGTTTAGTAAGTAAACTTTTTTTATTTTCTCTCTCTCTCAAGTTTGAACACATGTTCATATGTTCCAGTGCAAAATACTTTTAGTTCTGTGTGGATTTACTTTTCTGTCTGCGCGCGCGCGTGTTTGTTTGTGTGTGTGTGTGTTTTTTTTTTCTCTATTATATGGCAACTTGACTACATTCACTGTGCTCGCTGCTTGTGGATGCATACATAAAATATTATATGAAGGATTCAGTTCATGATCATTTTAATTGGTGATTGATGTGTTTATGTGGAAATAATGATTATCGTTATTTAATTTTTCTGTATCATTCATACTTCATTTTCAGTGCTGTCGAATACATATTCACTATGTTGATTGCCTTGTAAAATAGGTATCTTTGAGAAAAAAAATGTATTTTATTGATAGCGAACTCTGACATGCATATTTAACCTTCGACGCCTGATTCACTTTTAGAGTAAGAGAGAGAGAGAGAGAGGAGAGAGAGAGAGAGAGAGAGAGAGAGAGAGAGAGAGAGAGAATAACAGTAAAAGCAACCAGACATTTTTGGAAGTAACGGATTTTGTGAGAAAGTATAATGCACCACGTGGTAACAGGCTTCAGTTTTTTCTGCCTTTATCTCCTTTCTCTTTCTCTCTTTTTTTCTGTCTTGTGTACGTAGGTCTTGAAAGGCACCCGAACGGTTTCTTGTCCCGTGTTCCGGTAAGGTTGTATCCCGTCTATGGCAGGAGGATGAGGAAAGTGAAGGTTGTTTCACCCTCCCCGATTTTTTTTTTTTTTTTTTTTTTTTTGTTTTTTTTTTTTTTTTTTTTTTTTTACTTTGGATTTTGCTCCCTTATAGGTTAAGGGAAAATTCTCTCTCTCTCTCTCTCTCTCTCTCTCTCTCTCTCTCTCTCTCTCTCTCTCTCTCTCTCAGGGGTACAAGCATGAGCCACAAAGTTAATTCCATCCATCAGGCAATTAGGTTGCCAAAGACGACTAGAGAGCCTGAACATGTATGACTTAGAAACACGACGATTGTGAGGACATCTAATAGAAACATTCAAAATAATGAAAGGCACAACAAAAGTAGACAGTAACCTATTCACGTTAAACGGAAACCAGACAAGAAATAATGGATGGAAACTAGAAATGAAGAGATACAACTCATCTCATTGTGGGAACTTCTTTACATACAAGATATGTGACACATGAAATAAACTGCCACTAGAAGCTGTAAACAGCAAGATTGTGGGAGCGTTTAAAAGAAAGCTAGACAAAGTCATTAGGACCAGGTGAATGAATTGCAAAACCTGCTCATAAAGATAAGTGATCACATTACATGATGTCTCCTCTGATGGACTAATAAGCCTTTGAGACATCCTAATCCTTGTAACTCATTGATTTAACTCACTATTAGTTTTGATGATTTAGACTCCTAAAATTTCCACCTTGTTCTTGTACCTGAATTTTCTATAATTATACCTAAAGTCGTCAGTCCTTTGGTCTTCAGATATCTTTGTAACATTTGAGTTCTTATTTCATAACTTCACCTAAAGTGTCAAAATAAAAAAATGAAAATTAAAAACGTTATTTCTTAAGATGGTAGGCATATGGTTAGACGCGGAAAGTACTCAAAGTAAGTTAGATGAAAACTACCATGAAAGCTATTAATGAAGGTTTTTAATTTTGTCAGTGTTATAAGATATTATGATTCGAATACAGCTGATGTTTGTATCTAGTAAGAGAAACTGATCCGTTGCTAGTCCTCCATGAAAGCAAGTTACTAAAACATTGGTGTCTATCCAGTAATGTTTGATAATTCTGGTGCGGTCCCACATTTTTCTTGATAAGCCTTTACAGAAATATTTTATAAGTCCAACTTATTAGAGAAATTTTGGTTTAACTTGAAATCATTTCTTGAAATGTGTCGTATGTGGTCTGAGTCACGTGATTTACTCTTAAGCCGTCAAGTTCTCTGTATTCGCCGACTATAATAAATTCAGGGTTCGTCTATTGCCTTGCTTGATATTTCATAACAAATGGAAAATAGTCGCATCCATTACATTTACTGCTTATGGAAATGGATGATCGGAATGTTATATTGGTAGCATTGAAACATTTCTGAGGCAAATATACTTGTTCAAAAAATCTGCGAGATTTTTGTTCTCACTCAGTTTTTTAAAAATTTCATTTTTACCGTACCACTTATCTTTATTTTTAACCGTTGTTTGTCTTTGTCCTGGCTCTGTTACAATTTTTCAAAATTTCATTATGCTAGGTTTCTTTTGTAAGTTAATGGCCTTTAGGTTTATTCCATACAATTCATGTAGACTTGGAAGAATATGCGTACTTTACGACACTAAACGTTATCTATTTATATATCTCATTTCACAGATTTCATGCAGCAGTAATGGGCTAAACCTTTTTTATGGATTAATACCACCCGTCTCTCTTTCACTCTGTTATTTTTCAAAGTGCGTTTCACAAAACTTCCCCTCGTAAAATCTTTGCAAATGTGTGCTGAGCACGTTCGAGGCGTGGCATTCAACTTGCGCACATTTCCCACCTTTCGTAATCAGGTTATTTCTCTTTCACTTGCCATTTATAGCCTTTTCCCACCCCCGCCCCTTTCATAGGACAGCGATTTCCTCCTCTACGGTCTTTTCGCGCTTCGGTTGATCGATTTTTATGCAGTCCTCTTGATGTTGTTCCCCTGAACGCATTTACTAGGAGGATTTAACGTCTTTTTTGTGTTTGTTCCTCAAGAACCCAGATATATATATATATATATATATATATATATATATATATATATATATATTTTAGTTATATATGTGTATTTATATATATTTATGCCTTTTTATTGTTGAGATTTTTTCTTTTCTTTTCCCCCTCTTCTGTCTGGAGGTAATGGTGTCATTCCCTTGATTTCATTCATTATGATTCGATTTTATTTTCTCATCCAGGTGGAGTCACCCACCCACGAAAACCTTCCAAATCGTCTCCCCCGACGCAATCCATTCGTACCGGCCCTCCCACCTTTCGGATGGATTAAATCCCCAAGTAATAAAATCATCCGCACAATCGAATCTTGATTTTTTTTCTTCTGTTATTCTTTGAAAACAGAGAAGGAAACCCGCTTTTGGATTGCGTGGGAGGAATTTTGGCTGAGGTGTGGAGTGTGGAATCAAGGAATACGGTCTTAAATAATTACTTAGGATTTTTTGCAGTGTCCCTTCTGCCCCTAGCTGCAACCCCATTCATTCCTTTTACTGTACCTCCGTTCATATTCTCTTTCTTCCATCTTTCCTTCCACCCTCTCTAACAATTGTTGCATAGAGCAAATGCGAGGGTTTCCTCCTGTTACACCTTGGAAACTTCCTTTGCTCTCAATTTTCCTTTCAGCGTTGGATGACGTCGTAGATCCCAGCCATTACCGTTTGGCGTAAATCTTTTATTCTTATTCTCTCAGTTAACTAAGAATTGATAAGACTTACTCATATAAATGTTAAGTATAAAATTTGACTGAAAGCAGTAGGGCGCTGGCTCTGTATTTTTCAATTGAAGGGACTACCAGAATTTTTTTTTCCAAGGACGAGTGTACGACAGCAATATGTTGTTCAAGCCTGATAAGCACATTAAAAGAAGAGCCTAGGAGACGGAGTGTGATAGGCCCCTCTTTGGAAGGCATTAAAGTAAACATATAAAAAGTTAAAAATAATGACTTGTTAAGGACACAATTGGATTCACTAAAAAGTCCAGTGATTTCAAGAGCCATGCGATGAAACATATTCACATGACTTTTTTTTGACGATATTGTCGGCAAGTAAGTGTGCGCTACATACTGCAATAAGCATCATTATTTGTCTTCGCTGTAAAACAGTGGAACTTTTTTATGCCTGTCTAATGGCTGTTGATACTCCTATCAAGCTTTAAGAGACGTTGCATTGGTACTTTGAAACGGTCATTCCGCTGTAACAGGATTTCATAAAGATTTATTTTTAACCCTCTCCATTTTTTCAGATGCACTTGCAAAGTAATCTTGCCAGTCCGATCACACACTATTTTAGAGAATGTTTTAAGGAAACTTGAAACCAAACAAGAAACAAGCAGTTGATCTAATTTGCACAAATGTATATATATATGTGTGTGTGTGTATATATATATATAATATATATATATATTATATATATATAGATATATATATATAATATAATAATATATATATAAATATATATATACGTATGTATGTATGTATATACATGCTTATGACTCATATCTGGGATGAACAGAATATCTTAATGTGTTACTTATGATAAAGGGAGGATAAAAAATAAGAATTGTTAGGTTTCACGAATTTATGCCATTTTAATAGAGAGAGAGAGAGAGAGAGAGAGAGAGAGAGAGAGAGAGAGAGAGAGAGAGAGAGAGAGAGAGAGAGAGAGAGCCTTATTACACGGATTGTAATTTGGAGAATGTATGGTGATGCGTACATAATACTTTTAGTTCAACCCATTTATGCGGCTCCCAAATATGTTCCTGGAGACATGCCCCTGCATAGAGTTGGCCTTCTTGAGTCTGCACAGTAATTGGATTTTAATTTTCATTATTTTGTTTAGGCAACCCCCGCCCCATCGGGCCACACCAGCCCCCCTCGTCCTTCGTGTCTTCAGTTATTAACGTTATTAGTTGGTTATTTTTCTTCAGAATATTCTCTTTTTAGTTTTGACGTTAACTTGATTAGCTTTTCATGTAATGCCTTGAAAATATATGTTTATATATTAGTTTGCAGGACCCAGTTACAATGTTAAAAGATTTTTCTACACGAATTCTTCTCTTATTGAGACTGTCAAATGTATTGTCATGAGTTTACACAGAAGTAAAATAACAATCTGTTTATTTAATATCTGGACAGTGTTTTAATGAACTCCTGACTTTACACTCCTACAGAATTCATTTGAGTCATTAGTTTTCAGTTGTTGCCCAACAGTTTGGACTGATTTGTTTTTCTGATCAGCAAGTGTAGTTAAAGTCGAGTATAGTCGTCAGTCCTCTGTTTTTGTATTTTTTTTTTTATTGTTTGGGGGCGTTCACTTATATTTAGTAATACTTATTCTCATTTGAATTGGAACTTGACAGGCCATTCGTTAGGTTCAAGTATTTTCAAGAAGAGATCAAACTTTTCTTTATTAAAATGTAGTATTTACTTGCATTTCCTTCCATCAGTAAATGTATTTGCTAATTTTTCCCGGTCATTACACTTTCGCATTACATATTTAACAGGGATCATGTTCGCGTAGTGTTCTGTATTCCGTATTCCGGAGCGATGTCATTCATCCAAGTATTTGTCTTTCCTGTGTGTCCGTGCGCGTTTGTCCTTTACGCGACCTACGTTACTCATGAGTGGTTGCAGTAAAGGTCATGAAGCATTCATTCGGTGGCGCCTTCTTGCTTCTGTGGTCACTTTGGATGGTTCGGGTTGGGTTCTCGTCAAGAGGATGTGATTACGAGCGACCCTGACGCGCCAAATTGCGCGGATGTACCAACATGAATTCAAGTTCCTTCTTGGGGATTTATTAGTCTAATGCTATTTTACAAGGCTCTTTAATGTTTCAACAATCAGAGCAGAATAATGTATGCTTTGATGTGCATAATGTTAAATATACTTATAATATCTTTGGGGTAATTTAAAAATGGTTCATCGTCGTTGCCTTTAATAGTTACAATATTATCATCGTCGTTGCCTCTAATAGTTACAAAACTGTTATGAACCGAGAAATGAATATCTAATGACTAGCAGTTAAATATACGTCTTTGTGAAAATGAAAAATAATTGACAACCCTCTTTTAAAATAATTTGGAAAGCTGAAAGCTTAAACGCTTCCCCAAATAAGGGAACTTATAACCAAGATTGAAGGCCATGCTTTACATTGTGTAAAACAGCTAAGATTTGAAAGCAACTCTTTTGGGGAAAAAAATAGCAAGTGAATTCGTCGCTTTTTTCCCATCTGCTCTATACTTAATTTTCTGTCTTTCTCCAGCCCATAGACTACAATCTTCTTAGACAGCTGGGCAAAAACGTTGCGCACTACTCCAGCTAAGCCAAGGCAAGCTCGCCTCTGTCCCCATCATAAATGTAAGAAAAGAAATTCAGGGCTTTAGCAGTTTACAGGTGATTTGTTTGTTCATAATTATATAAACGCCCTTCATAAAAAAGTAATAAAGATCGATGATGATAATGCACCAACAGGATAAAGGCAAGGTAGGTTTCTTTTTGGGGGTGGGGGAGGTGTCGTTATACTCAAACCTTTGCTGTAATACCGCATTATATAGAACACTACCCACTTGGAAATATGGGAAATGGTTTGTCCCTCATTCAACATCTTGTAAAAGGTAATAAGGGACTTCCTAATCAGATGTTCTTAACCTTACCTCCGTAACATTTTGTGTATTGTGAGTCGCTGTATATCTGCGACGTTTGTAACTGCGTGTGGATTATCAAATTACAAAAGGGCACTTCATAGTGTGGTCAGTATGCTGACAGCTGTGGTGTAGCAACATAAGGGAAACTTATTCATAATTCGTTTTTCTACGAAATTGCGATTATTTTGTTTATCTTATTGATGTATATTATAACTTTGAAATGTTTTTTGTTATAGTTTAATCCATTTCAAGTGATAGATAACGGTCTCTTTTGCGACAACTAAAATTCTGTTATTGAAACGTGTTGATATTTTTCAGTAAGAAAATTTAAAATAACTATACCAATAAGTGTTCCCTGTGAACGGCGTAAAAAGATGTAATATATTCGATTGAATTGGGATTCTGAAATACTGCTGTGATATTAATCAGTTTGCAGCTCTGTAGATAAAGTTGTCAAAGGTTTTCTGGAAGGAGACTTAATACATATGTATATTTCATTTTCTTTTATCGTTGGCTGCATAGCAGAGAATGTTTTTGTAAATGCCTGAGCAACTTACTGTTTAGAGTTTGACAATCCTTCATTAATTCCACGGCCGATAACATATCTAATCTTTCAAGGGTGCACCCGGTATCCTCTCCTAGAAGTATACTCAGTTTTTGATATATTATAAAGTAATAAATGTCGTGTTTTATTATACAGTTATTTTCAAGTTACCAGCATATCGTTTAAAACCCCTTTGCACATATTCCGTTATATCCGTTTGCACATAACATACGTATGCACACAGAATGGCTTAGCAGTAATCAGTTTCATCAACTCGGATTGTGACATGGCAAAGTAATAAGTAGACTTTGAATTTTTTTTATACAGTATACAAGTTATTTTGCGTGAGGACGTGTCTTGTAACTACATTTTGAACATGGACTTCCGCTAATCACGAGAGAATTGCAGCTATTGTGATTCACAAGGATCGACATTTGGAATACAGCGTAAAAAAAAACGCCAGGAATTGTCCTCCAACATATTTCAAATGATAAAACAAATAATTAATCTTTGTGAGCATAATTCTTCTACCGTTGCGTAGGAATTGATAAGTTAATTTCTCTCCTTATCAGAATATGTACTTGCAGGCATGGAAAAGAAAGTCTGTTCGAAGAAGAACATTACATCTCTCTAAGTTGTTTCGGTTTTCTGTAAAAGAAAACTATTTAGATGGCTATTTGTCTGTCCGTCCGCACGTTTCTATCCTCCCTCAGATCTTAAAAAAAATACAGAGGCTTGAGGGCTGCAAATTGACATTTTGATCGTCCACCGTCCAATCAACAAACATACCAAATTGCAGCCCTCTACCCTCAGCAGCGTTTATTGTATTCAAGGTTTAAAGTTACCCGTATCGTGCGTCTGACACAACTACAGTTTTCAGCAACACAGGCCACCACCGTGCTGTGTCTGAAAGTTTCATTGGCCGCGGCCGAGAGTTTCATAAAACTTGATTGCTCCAAAGAAACTTCTGTGCATTTTTTACATGTTTTCTTGTGAGAACGTTTTTCAAATTATCGGTGAGATGGTTCTAATTATGCTGTCTTCATGCTCCCTCGCCTTTTTCATGTGTGACATCTTCCGCGGTTTTAGTATAGAACTTCAGGAAAGGAATGAACCCTACGTGTCACTGTAAAACCTGAGAAAGTTGCCTAGTTTATTTTAAAAGAACTAAGTAAAAATCCAACCTATTTATATATTTCATAAAGATAGGGGTGATGTTGGAAGACATACTCGGAATGAACGATTACTACAGGTGCCTACCACCTCGACAGATTCTCTCTAAGAATACATTTCATTTGTTCTCTTTATATTGTTAATTCGTAAGCAGTCTAAGTTATCAGTAACTCACAACTAATGTTAACCTCTGGTTTTTTATTATTCGTAAAACTTTCCTAGGTTTATCGAAAGTTTTCATCTGAATGATTTGTGATTCAGTACTATTTTACTTTGGATTGTTTAGAAAACTGCAGAATGTAGTGCAGGGATTGTAGAATGACAGCATTGAGGTTTATAAGAATTTTGTCGGAAGAATTAGGGACAGGATATCTCTTATTTGGTCAGAAAAGCCTTTCAAGCTCCTTCATAGTAGCAGGGGCTACTGTGTTTGTCATACATTTACTACTATGGAGTGGTATTAAAAGGAGGAGGAGGAGGAGGAGGAGGAGGAGGAGGAGGAGGAGGAGTAGGAGGAGGAAAGGCAGGAGGAGGAGTAGGAGGAGGAGGAGAGGAGGAGGAGGAGGAAAGGGAAATTAAGCGGAGAATAATAAGTGACGGCTGCTGTGGAGAAGCAGCAGCAGCTGGGACACAAAAGAAGCATTTTGGGCCAAGAATTCCAGGCGTTAGTCGAGGTTGCCGAGTAACTTGAGAACGGTATGTATTTCACATAAGTAAGTCATTTGTAAAGGTAGGCAGTGGTATCTGCCATAAGGATCAGGTCTCTTGATATATCCACCCCATCTAACCTTTCTCCTCCCCCTCCTTCCTCCCACTCCCTTCCTTCCTCCCCTCCCTCCTTCTCACCTCCCCTCCGTCCGTCTGTCCTCCCTCCCTCCCTCTCCACAACCCTCTTATATTCCCATGTTGTGAGGCATTGTCTTGGGAGTCCATTGTGTGTTGCCATTGTATATAAGCCTATGGGACTGAGTTGAGCGTTAAAACCGGTCCCTGTTACCTGTGTTGATTTCGCCTACTACTTTACTACGTACTCGTGCTGCACATTTCGGAATTTCCAGTCGAATAATCTTGTGACAAGCATGCCCCCCCCCCCCCCTCTCTCTCTCTCTCTCTCTCTCTCTCTCTCTCTCTCTCTCTCATCCAAAAGCAGAATAGTCCGGAGGGTACAGTAATACCTAGGAATTGATAAATGGGGCCTAGAGGTGAAATAATAAATCAAGAACGATTCCTCCTTTTCCATCCACCCCCATCCGTCCTCTTTCCATCCAGACGGAGCCCGCCCACAGCTCCCTGCCCCCTGCCCGGGCAGTCTCGGCGTCCGAGGGAAATAATGGAAAAGTGTGGGTCTGCCGACGTTGAGCCAGAGCATTCATTGTCTGTCTACAGCAGCCACCCCTGATCGAACCACCTGGCACCGCTGGCAAAAGGATCCTACTTTAGGGACGTGGAACGGGAACGGGATAGGACCCTGGGATCCCTTGGAGGCTGATTGGTACCAATTGGCAGTGGAGGTATGGACCTCCATTTCTGTCCTTCCTTCCTTCCTTCCTTCCTTCCTCCTTCCTTCTTTTCGTTCTTTCCTCCACGTACTCTACCCCTTTTCACCATACGACGCTATGTCATTGTATTAGAACTTCGTAAGTTATTACAGCACCAGCGTATAGTGAATTCTCTTTTGGAAAAGGGGAGAGAGCGCTCTAGACAGACTCTGGCAGCTGCAATGGCTATTTATCTATATCATTATTATCATTAATTTTATTCGGTAACATTTGATAGACACTGTTTGCAAGCAGTTAGAAGATGGTACCTGTACAGCGTCGTTAGTATAATATTGTTTGGTGTTTAATTATGATATAAACAAGGATGTGGGTATGTGGTTTTGATACAGAACGCCCTTCCTGTCGTAAGGTTTATAATTAGTAAATGGGTTATAGAATATTGTTGTTATACATTATATTATATATATATGTTGCAACGACCTACTTTAAACAGGTCCGGTTTTTTAACAAATGCCAATTCCTAACAGGGTTAAGCGATATCAGTCCATATTAGCATGAATACGTAAATTCTTTGTAAAGTTATGATAGTTTATAATTTAATTCTGATGCACTGCTAGAAAAAGATCTAGTGGCATTCGATGACCGTAACACACCATGCAATTAATTTGACTGAAAGTACTCTCAACACCATGTAAGAAGAATGCTTGGATGTGTGTATTTCTTCCATCTTACTCCGCAGTATATGTGGTGCAAGAGTAATAAAGAAGGAAACAGTGTCAAAATGTGTAGCAACATTACATTATATATATATATATATATATATATATATATATATATATATATATATATATATATATATATATATATATATATGAACATTCACATTTTTTTCCCTTTTTGGAGAGGCTGGCGCCATAAGGTGCAGCCCTCCAGGTTTCCTGTTTCTAAGAATGTTCGTAGGGATTAAAGTTGACCCCAGCAGAATCTGGTACCCATTTCAGCTGAGTGGACTTGTTATGTAAGTCGGAGAGCTCAGACTTCCTTTACGGTTTGAAGGTTGCGATTAAAGTACGTTTCTTTAAAGAAAGAAAGAAAGAAAGAAGAAGAAGAAGAAGAAAAGAAACGTCACTGCCTCTAAAGCAGGGATTTAGGAATCCGGTAAATATTCGGTTGTGCTGGGCGACTTCCTGGCTGGAGAAGGGTGTTGGGTAAGAACCTCGCCCTAAACACTCACTAGATCAGAGCTAAAATGCTCAATCTTTTATGGAACAAGCCCAACTAATAAGAGAGGTATATAGGCATATATAGTAAATATTTGTGATTCGTGAACCGTCTACTCGTACCGTTATATACTATATATAATATATATATATATATATATATATATATATATATATATATATATATATATATATATATCTTATATATCTATAAGTATATTAGGCACGTATGTGTGCAGGTACCATATATATACACATACATACATATATTCATACGTACATACATAATGAACTTAAACCTGTAATAACGTTTGGTGTCTGTAACTGAATTACACGTATCAACAATACCTATGATAATTCGAAAAGTTTAATACGCAGGCGTCTGGTACAGTGACGAATACATTATCAGCCACACACGACTCTTATAATTAGTATTGTATAAAGAAGAGAAATCCAAGGGTTAAAGGAAAAAATAAACTTCAGTCGAGAGAGATGACAGTGAGTGGTGTCCAACGGAGTTAATTGTTTTTCGGGTTTTTGTTAGCACAGGCAAAGAGAGGCGCCCCTCCTCGGTTTAAAGTCTCTTCCGTTGCACGTGCTTGCTAAAAAAAGTAAGATAAAAAACAGAATTGAAGGTTTTGTTTTTCACGGGGAATTGCGCAAGAGCTCAGGTGGGTTACTCACCTGGAGGCACCAGACACAAAAATTTACGCACGCACACTTGATTGGGTGCACGTGCTTGGCTAAAGTAATACATGATCTGTCGCGTTTTGCGATGCTCAGCTCCCAGAGAGAAGGATGTAATCCCCGTTTGTGTGTGTGAGTCTACGTCGGTGTTGGAAAAGTCATCTTCATTTGACCAAAGAATTTTAATTGTGGAACTTTTTGTTTTTTATGTTTAATACGTAAACTTATAGCTCAACATCACATTACATTTTTCTCTAGATGAAAAAACATCAATTATTGTGAAAGAATAATCCTTGTATTTGGCAAATTTTCCAGCGTTTTTTTTTTTCTTTCTTTTTTGGTATCTCGGTTATTGAGATTGTCATAACCGGCTTTTCCAGTTATGAGAACATGTTTCCTCAGCAAGATTTGGGATAAATTTTAATAAACGATCAGAGGCAACGAATGACTTTTTATTTATTTATTTATTTATTTATTTTTTTTTTTGCGAAATGAAGTCTTGTTTAATTGTGTTTACCGTAGAAGAATGACACCTTTTGGTGATATTTTGTCTGAGTCACGAGACGCATTTTCGTGCATTTTGAAAAACTTTGTTTAATAACAGTTCGTAAAAGAATGCAGGTTTGGTAAGTTCTGCAAAAAGGTTGGTTGTCTTACTTTAATTGCGTATTTTCATATTTTCCTAAAAATTAAGGGATCTGTGTATGGTTTGAATGGTCTTTCTGGAAAATAGTACTGACTGTTCTGGCCTTTAGAAGGAATGTGTTAGCCTAATAACACCGGTGTATTTTTGATATTGAAATAGAATAAGATGCTTGCAGTTTTAGTATAGAAATAAATAGTGATGCTTGCATTATTTCTAATTGGTTTTTAGCGTAGAAATAAATAATGGTGCTTGCATTATTTCTAATTGGTTTTTAGCATAGAAATAAATAATGGTGCTTGCATTATTTCTAATTGGTTTTTGGCATAGAAATAAATCATGGTGCTCGCATTATTTCTAATTGGTTTTTAGTACAGAAATAAATAATGATGCTTGCATTACTTCATTGGTTTTTAGCATAGAAATAAATAATGGTGCTTGCATTATTTCTAATTGGTTTTTGATAAAGAAATGGATAATGATGCTTGTATTATTTCTGATTTTATGACATTCTCATTTGCATAACGGAGTGATTGCTTTGTCTTTTAGTTGCAGATATTAAGGAAAATTAGACAATGAAATTGAGCATGTCAGTAGCAAAACTTCTGAACGAAATCTTACCCATAAAAGAAAAAGGAGAGACATAAATATAAAAAAACAACAATAACAATAACGTTTTGCACGTATTATGACTTTTTCAAAGGTGATGGCATTTTTACTTTGTCTGGATGTGTTCTCTCATTTTTGTTTATTTTACACCTTTTAAGGCTTGTTTTTGTGTTTGCTGTAATTTCTCTTCGCAGTATGTTTTCGTCACATCTCTGAGAATAACCACGTTGCTCTCCATTTATTTCTTAGTCAAGGGGAAAATCATCCCATCATAATACCATGGTTGAAGTATCGATGAGATTAAGAACAACTGCAAGACATACTGTACGTTGCTCTAGTCAACATAACTTTAAGAGCCACTGACTGTTTTCATTTAACACACTTACCTATGAAAGCTATTCGGAAGTAAAGAAAAACTGCTGTTGTGTATACATCATACATCCGTTTCATGAGATGAATTTAAAGTTGCATACATCATACATGTATACATGTAATGTATACACCATGCATCCGTGCTTAAGGTGAATATTAAAGATGCATACATCATACATGTATACATGTTATGTATACAACATCCACCCGTTTCTTAAGGTGAATATTAAAGATGTATACTTCATACATAGGAGAATATTAAAGATTTATACATCACACATGTATACATATTATGTATAATCTTGCATCCGTTTCTTAAGGTGAATATTAAAGATTTCGCTCCACACTGGGAAAAGGTTGACCAGCGTGAAGTGAAGTATTGAGCGTATTGTTCATATGCGTAATGTATTTGCATTATTTACCACAATGTTAAAGGGACGAAGAATATATTCTTCGTATTGGATGGAAAAGATCTGTAATGCCGTCAACAATAAACCTTAAGTTACTTCCTCCCCTCCGGGTGGATTTAGAGCATCTCTTATAAAGAAGGTAACTTCTCGTATCTGACAAAAAAAAATTCAACGTGTTAGCGATTTTGTGTATCGAACAAGAACCTAGATTTTTATTTTTCGTTTCGATATGATTAATGAGGTTCTTTTTTTCTTGAGGCCCTCTGTCCTTGGTAAGCAAGGTTGAGACTTGAAGAAGGACATATCTGCTCATGCCAACATATTTTACACTTGAACAAACTCACGGACGTACTTATACGTATATATATATATATATATATAGATATATATATATATATTTATATATATATGTATGTATGTATGTATGTATCTTCCATTGGCGTTTCTAAACGTGTCAGCAGATGATGATGTTGGTGTTTCAGTTTTACAACTGATTCACATTTTGATTTTTAATGAAGTTAGGAATACGGGTGATGTTAATATAGGTTTACATTAAGACTCTACGCCAATAGTCTTTCACAAATATTAATTATATTGATGAACATTTCTTAAGAGAACGCTGAAAACTATACCACAATTACTTGTATTAAAGTGTCTTTAAATACGGCACTGTTTATGCTAAAAGTGAATGAGGTTCATATGGAGTGTGTTATGGAAAATTATAAAACGATTATCTTATTTTCACCAGAATAGGTAGCAATAGTATAGCAAAGGATGCAGGAAGAAAGAAAGGATGATTTGACGTGTTTCATTCCTATCCAGCGCCCTTGTGTCTTGGTGGTCTGACCCAGGGAAAAATCCCCGAATTTCTTTATTCTCGTCGTCTTATTTCCTGTCGGTTTCCCCCAGCTTAACCTCCGAGGGGAGGATTGTCAATGTAAAAATTAAAAAAAATAATGGGAATCAGATTGCCTCTTCTTGGTTCGCTGAATATAAGAATGAAGTCTTTTGTGGAGGGTGGAACTTTTCCTCGGCTATTAATTATCAAGATTTGATTTTTAGTTTTATGTGAATCGGTGACTAGTCGCCTTTTTTGTTCTTTGCCGGCTGTTGGAAGTGCATTGAAGATTCATGTTTTTTCAAATGTATTTCCATTGTCTATCTCCAGTATATTAGTATTTGTGGACATCATTTGTGGCCATCATCAGACAGTTTGGATTTCATTGTGTGTTTTTCCACTATTTTAGTATTTTTGATACTATTAGACAGTTTGATTTTCGCTGTGTGTATTCTTCAATATACTAGTGTTTGTGGTCACCATTTGACAGTTTTTTTTCTGTAGGCGATTATCGATCCTTTATTCCGAATGCATCGTTATTATATTGAATCGTTGGAGTTGACGTCTCTCTAGGTTCCCTTAATATCCACTAAAGCGTTTGAATAGAGATTTTAGCTAATATCTAATATTCTTGCATTGATATTCACTATAGTGTTT
>NC_087201.1:81391837-81416837 GCF_015104395.2 Macrobrachium nipponense
GGATGTCATTGAGAGTTTTTAAGTTGTTTTTTTTGTCATCTTATTCTTCACCTATGAGAGTACGTGTGGGTGGCTTTACCGCTCTCCCTTCCTCTGGTCACATTTTTATGACATTGTAACAATATGCGTTTTAACTAACCGTAACCCCTCTTTCATATTCTCTTTAGCACTTTAGAAAACGTGGGGTCTGTTTCCCTCTTCTGGTGCATAATAAGCTTTCATTATGGGTTATTTTGTTGTTGGGTTTTATGGGTATATGCGTCGTCCTTTCGTCGTCCTTTTCGTCTAGGGGGCATGGGGGGAAACACAAGGGTCGCTAGAAGTAGATCGATCGCTCGGGATAAGGGCGGGGAATCTTTGTGTTACTGAGCCCAACTTCAGCACTGTATTCTATGGAGATACTGAAATATATTTTAATTAAAATTTGATATAAAAAAGTCCACTACGAAGTTTAATTAAAATATTTTGAGAGGATGTTTAAAGATTTTTTTTAAAGGTTCGAATAATTTGTATAATTATAATTATGTTCTTCAAGTTTTCATATTTAGGAAGGGATCATCCTATTGTTTTTAGCAAACTTTGACAGTTACGAGTATGGTAACGTGCGAAGGAAATAATTTTTTTTTTTTAGAAAACTGCACGAGAAAACCAAAAGGAAACAAGAATCAACATCTCGACTTAATCCCCAAGGAGGCGTTTTAGACCAGCTGGTGAAAGAAAAATAAACCTGAATGATAAAGTGAATTCAAAAGTTTCGCATCATTACTTGGGATTTAATAGCAGGGGTCTTTCTAATATACTGTATTATGTATAGTGTTCCATTAGGGCTTTATTGGTGTTTCTAGGGGAAGAAAAGTAATTCGAATGGAAATTTTACTAATCTTATTTGTGAGCATTAATTATTACGGTGTTCAGGGGAATGGATTCCTTTGAAAAGAAAATGGGGAAAAGGGGTTACAGATTAAAAGAGACTCGGTTAAAGATAAGATGAAACATTTTTTACACAAACATTTTTAGGAAAATATGACAGAAGTATCAGTGTGTCAAAGAATGGAATTGAAACGAAGTATCTTAAACATCAGTTTCAGGTTACCTACAAGGAAGAGCTTTTTTTTTTTTATCGTAGAATGAGAGAGAAAAAGAAGGAAGTCATTGCGGTGAAAAAGAAGGAAATCATTGCGATAAAAATACATTTGCTGTCATATGGTGTGCGTGTGTGTGTGTGTGCGAGTGAGTGCGCGCCCTCTGTGTCACATATGGTCGACAGGGAATTTTGACGAAACATGAATAGCTATCTCAGCGCGAAGCACGTGCGCTCCGTTGTTGAGAATCTGAGGTTTATTAATAAATTTACCGAGCTCGCTCTCTCTGAGTTTGTACGTATATTTAATATTCCTCAGAGTTTTCGTAAGTTTTCAATTGGTTCTCTAATTCATAAGTGATACAAAAGAATAAAGACGAACACTGCTTGCCAGCAGTGTTCGTCTTTATTCTTTTGTATCACTTATGAATTATTTCCAGGTTTTTCTTCATCTCGTTCAATTCCTCTTTAAATCTCTTGAGTGAACGGCTTTCGGTTATAATTATGAGTAAATTCGGCTTTGTTAATATTTCGTGGTGTAAGTGCGTTTGCAAGGTTATAGATAGACTTTCCATATCTCCCACGCTGTTAGTCTCTGCATCTGTCTGTTCGATTATAGCGACCTGTTATTTTGCATACCCATAGAAATGGCAAAGATAGAAAAGAACATCAAGAAAAATGGACTGGAAGGTTTTGTATTATTGGGAAAGGCTGAAAATCACCAAGTAATAATGATTTGAAAATGTACATGAATATATATCATATATAAAAAGTAGCGAAAGTAGCAATACAAATAAAAGATCATTTTTATAGGTGGTTATACTGAGTAAGAAATACGTCAAGTAAGGCAACATTTTATTCGAGAAAAAATGAAAATTGAAATAGCATAAACTAAGGCTTTCAATATATCACACCAAAATTCCACACCGTTCCGAAGCGCCTCAGTGGCGTGGTTGGTTTGGTGTTTGCTTCTCACCTCGGTGGTCGCGGGTTCGATTCTCGGCCATTCCATTGAGGAGTGAGAGATGTGTATTTCTGGTGATAGAAGTTCACTCTCGACGTGGTTCGGAAGTCACGTAAAGCCGTTGGTCCCGTTGCTGAATAACCACTGGTTCCAAGCAACGTAAAAACACCATACAAACAAACAAACACCAAAAATCCAGGTTACCTCTGCTTATCATAGGTGACGTTTAGAAAGCAAAACAGTTAAAATACCTATTCCTGGCAGGTCCAAGATGAGGCTGGATTTTTTTTAAGGAAGGTTGGCTTAGGTAGAAGTGAGACTACTGTGCCTTTCAGTGCCGTGTCTAATTGATTTTCGTAGATAAAATCTTACCAAAGCATCAGATATGGATCTTATTTTGGAAATAGCTATTTGAAGCCACGACCTAATTGGCGAACATAGGCATTGATGTATAATGATAATTAAGGCACTTATCCGAGTAAATCCAAGAAATTTAAAGGGAAACTTAGCTAAATTTAGTAAGCACCCAGAGAGAGGCTAATTGTGACGTAAAACTATGACATCAGACGTAATAGCAGTGTTCCCAGTAGTATGATAATGATCGTAGAAACACAGATCTATTTGACCCTCTTGTACAATAAGTATTAAGGAAAAGGCTAGGCAAACCATTGTTAAGAGTGACGATGATATTGCGGTTTCAATTGGTGTTACCATGGGTAATGAATAAAAATTGGGCATATATACGCATATTCATATGAAAATTTAATAGCAAAGGAATCTGGTAAATATTCATATGTTAGTATTACTGTTTTCATTTGTACAATTTTACGTTGACTATAGGAATACATAGCAATTATA
The DNA here is from genome assembly GCF_015104395.2 of Macrobrachium nipponense. NCBI lineage: Eukaryota > Metazoa > Arthropoda > Malacostraca > Decapoda > Palaemonidae > Macrobrachium > Macrobrachium nipponense. The sequence goes on from NC_087201.1 coordinate 81,394,741, forward strand.
ACGCAATTTCTATTTACCCTTTGACTATTAGTTATAAAAAACATTTGGAATTGATAAAATTCAAAGATATGGAAACGAAAATACGATCTTGTAGAGGTGTTTGATACGATATTTTGTCCCGATATACCTGGCAACTTTGCATAAAAGTAAACACCGCCGGCGTATTAATAACAAGAATAACTGTGATGAATATTAATGTGATTATTATCATTATGATTAATAATATCTATATCAATACTTTCTTTGGTCGTGTGGATAGGAGAAACAAAGTATGTTATACAATACATTTTTATTCAATGGCTAAATACTGGTCTTTATCCACACAGGCCCTACGCCCGTGTGGCAAATTTCGTGGGTATCTAGTTGATCGATACTTAAGGTATCCTTGGAACTGCAGGGTAACAATGGTTTTCACGGAGAGTTTGTAAGGCTTGGTGCATATTTCAAGTTAAAATTGGTAACGTGAATTTCGCCATGGACCTGTATTACACAACTAATATTCTCACTGGATGCCCATTCCCTATTGTACTCTACTTAGGAGTGTTGAGTGTGTGAAACAATAAAAGACTTCCATAAACTACTATTACTACTACTACGACTACCAACATTTCAGTCTTCATTCATAAGTATATGGGTATTGTGCTTAGTAAAGTACGTCATACCACAGTATCAGTGAGCGGGAGGGCCTTGAGTAATGATATTTCACTAGCCTCTGTCTACGAGCCTGCTAGATTTAGACAAGTTTCCCTTTAAATTTCATTGATTTACTCTGATAAGTGCCATAATTATCAACATTAGACATCACTGCATATTTTTGCCAATCAGGCTGTGGCTTTAAATAGCTACGTATTTCCAAAATACGATCCATATCCCATGCTTTGGTAAGATTTTATCGACGAAAATCAATTGGGTACGACCCAGAAATACATAGTAGTAGAGCCTTGAGGTAAAAAGAAGGGTGTGGATAAATAAGAAAAATGGTGATGGCAAAAAGAGGAAATAAATATCTTGAAATTTTAGTGCACATTTATGTATGGACGCTTGTAGCTAAAAAATGGTTAGGAAGAATTGATAAGTGTGGAGGGATTACAGAACTTGGTGTAAGTATATACATTTTGTAACAAGAAAGGATTTTCATATTCATACTGATTTCAGACAAAAGAATATGACGTTGAAATTTTTGAGGAGTTGCAGAAAAAGAGGGGTTTAGTGTTAGCCATGAAGGTTAGCGCATTTGCCCTTTCTCATCAATCAGCCCAAAACAACCTGGATATTCAGTACTTTGTGGATCTGGGGGCACAAAAATATAGCGCTCTCATGAGTTTTTGAACAGCGCACTCTCTCTCTCTCTCTCTCTCTCTCTCTCTCTCTCTCTCTCTCTCTCTCTCTCTCTCTCTCTCTCTCTCTCTCACACACACACACACACACACCGGATCTTTTCGGTGAACGCAGAATTATTCAGTAAATTAACGCAATTTCAAAGTTTTAATGTTTGGATTGCATGATTACTACGAATAATGAGCATATAGTATAATGAAATATTTTTAAGCATCCAAATGCATGTTAAGCATTATATCTGCGCCAACTATGCGTGAAAAAGTCGTCTGTTATCCATTCTTACGGTGAGAAATCATTTTCCATAGGAATTTTCGATATCTTATTGTTTCAGCCTCGTTTGCCCTCTAGCCTAATCCGAATAAATTTAGATTGCTGTAAATGGAGATGAAAAATGGAAATAAAATAGATTGTTACACTTTTATTTGTGTTATGTACGTAGCCTCTCTCTCTCTCTCTCTCTCTCTCTCTCCTACTCTCTCTCTCTCTCTCTCTCTCTCTCTCTCTATATATATATATATATATATATATATATATATATATATATATATATATATATATAATATATATATATATATATATAATATATATATATATATATATATATATATAATATAGGGTAAGTCCGGGATAGATGGCCATAGTTTTTTCAACCCCCCAAAAGTACTATTTTTTTCTGTCAATATTTCCAAAACAAACTCACAGCCGTTTCTTCAACGCATAAGCTTGCCATAGCATAAATGGTAGACTATAGATATGTCATTAAGTAACCATAATACTTAATTTTTAAAATCTGTTCGTGGGCCATCTGTCCCGATGTGTCCGGGAGAGATGGCCACAGATTTGTGGGATAGTTGGCCACACCATTATTTTAAGTTAGATGGCAAACGTCTAAATATAAACATGATAATTAAGGGGATATACAGTATACATAGACTTATGACTTTTAAAAAGTACTTTAATGCCAGTTGTATCCTTATTGCATGATAAAAATTAAAACAGATGTAGGCCTACTTAGACAAAAATGAAAATAGAACTGTATTCCTTATAATAGAGCACATCTGTGTTTGCATAATTCAGTGAAAACATAATTAAGAGCAAATGGAAAAGTATCAAACAGAACAAACTTAAACAAAACAAAGAATGAAAATTTAGTTTTTAAATTTAAATTTTATTTTTAGTTATGATTTTGCCACATGACTGACACACATCAGTATAGGATGTGCATGTTTCATGAAGCCATCGTTTGCAGCGAACACACTGGATCCAGTCCACTTTCTTAGTTGTATGGTCATAATCTTCACCACATCCCACACACTCATTAGTGAGAATATCAGGTTCATCACTTGACTCATCTTGAATCTCGACATCTTCCTCAGAGCTGCTACTTGATGAGAGACGTGACGTCCTCTTTGGTTTAGACAAAGGCTTAGGCTTTGATATCTACTTATTTGGCATCTGAAAAAAAGGAAACACATAACTGCATTTTTCTACAAAAATAACTCTTCGAGGATGGCCATCTCTCCCATTTTTAAGGGAGAGATGGCCATAGCACACAAACAACGATGTTTGACTTTGTACCACTTCATATGAGGCAGGTATGTACAGAAAACACCAACTTGCTTATTATGAGTATGTTTCAGATGTCAAGCTCACTAAAATATATAATCTTTTAGCATTTGTACAATGACAACAAAAATTATTCACAGTAAGAGAACAGATTTTATCTAAAATACTCACAATTGCGATGTTTTTTCATGGTTTTTCGACATCAACCGTCCATGTCAACAGTGCACTCACTACTGAGAGAGCGGCAGATCCATCTGGTGAATAATGTAGGAAATACATCGATGGGCCATCTCTCCCGCATGGCCATATATCCCGGAATTACCCTATATATATATGTATATATATATATATATTATATATATATATATATATAATATATATATATATATACATGTGTGTGTGTGTGTGTGTGTTGGGGGTGGGGGGAGAGGCGGGTGGTCTGGTTGTGGCGCTCACTCCTCACAAACTGTGTCCGTAGTTGTGAAAGTTGAACAGTTCAACACTTGTAGATTTTTTAAATCAGTCATTGTAATCAATTTTAGAAATTCCACTTCAAGTGATGCGAACTAAACAAAGGAATTTTCAAGCGGTGTTACTAATTATGAAAGGACGAGGGACACTCTCTCTCTCTCTCTCTCTCTCTCTCTCTCTCGTCTCTCGATCGAATCTCCTCTCTCTCGCTCTCTCTCTCTCTCTCTCTCTCTCTCTCCTCTCTCGTCTCTCTCTCTCTCTCTCTCTCTCTCAGTATTCTCTTGGAGGTGTATTAAGAGAAGGGTCGCCCGCTTATGAAATTCAAATACAGTTCATATTTCACGCAGTCACTACCGCTCGTACTTTATAGGCTGCCCTACGAATACCTTATCCCTTTGGCTTGATTTAGTAGGGATGGGGGTATGTGTAGGTGCCCCGAGATCCTGGGAGGTACGCGCCGGGATTAATAATTAGACGCTGATTTACGCTATTCGGCAAGTGAAGGTGTTTTGCATAAATGTGTTTACGTTTCAATTCTAGTTTTAGGACATTTGAGGCATGATACTGCGTCTTTTGAAAGAGTGCGAATTTAATCTCTCTCTCTCTCTCTCTCTCTCTCTCTCTCTCTCTCTCTCTCTCTCTCTCACACACACACACACACACACACACACACCACACACACACACACGACTTCATTGCTTCTTCCATTTTCTTCATGTTGAATGGACGCCATTTTATTTGGAAATGAGCCATTGCCCTAAGAGCGGTCATATATTCTTTCAGTGTAGAAAAAAAATTGATTGTGTATTTCGTTTATCTTGTGGGGTACTTTTGTTTTTTTAGATTTACTCTTCTTATTTTAGAAGAACTCCCACTTACTTGCGGCTTTAACATACGCAGATCTACACATGAGTGAAAAAATATATTCTTGAAAATATAAAACCTTTCTGTAAATTCATTCAGATTTTTGACATCAATAAGACGCCTTGACTCTAGTTCTAAATTCTGGTTCTCTGTGGCCTAGCACTTATCGTAGGGGGGGGGGGGTTGTCTCGAATTATGTAGTGGAGAACTTGTCAGTGGCATTGGGGTGTGTTTTTCTGGCCCCAGAAGATCTCCCCATGTACAAATGCCAGTTAGGAGCACCCAGGCGAAGACTGGTTCGGTCATTAAATATTCCATGGAGTCTGTCGCCAGCATTGTTTAGATTTTGATCTTCAGCGTTATTGATGCGAATCATTGCTGAAGTTACGCCATTTCTTTTATTCACCCACCATTATGCTAAAGATAGTATTTATCATGATTTATGGGAAATATAATATGGAGGTGTCCTGATCTAATTAGGTGTAGACTATCTTCTCAAAAATTATTGCCTCGGGACTTTGCAAAGCGTTTGCCTAGTAACTATACGCTGACTACTGTAGTGTGAGGACTGAAGCTGGATTACTAGTGTCAAATACAAGCGGTACCAAACTCATCACATCATTCAAATGGAAAATAAGAAAGGAAAAGGAAGCTATTTGATATTTAGGTGGAATAAACGACCGTCAAATTAATCAGTTTGTGATGAATATTCAAAGTTCCTAATGGTCTCTAATCATTCTTCAGTCGCATTAAAAAGAAACGTAGAATTCGTTGTTTTGTAATTATTTAAATCTCCCATGTTTTCTTTATAGTTCTAAATGTTCCCTTTATTTTAGGAAGTCAAATGAATAGCTTTGCTTCGTACAGGGGTACAAATAATACATCCTGTTTTATCTTTAGAGAAGAATAAAAAAATAGAATAAAATAAATTAAACTTTGCTTGGTAGCATATTTCGTAATTCGAGAATCTCGATTACATATCAATACAAGAAGCTAAAAATGCCCTTAGGTTTTATTTTGCTCATTTAAATATACTAGGTCTACAATGCAATCGAAGACGTGGTAGTTTAAGGTGTCGGCTGTGACAAGTCCGCAACCCGCAGGGTAAAATAGAAGATACTATAAGAGCCAGAATATCACAATGTAATCTAAAATGCGCGAGAGAAACCAGGTTGTTGGCAGAGATGCCAGAATTTCACCACAGAGACTTTGGTGTTATTGAGAAACCAGAATGGACCCGTAGAAAACAAATTTATTTCTTAACTAGAATGACCTTAAAGAATGATTTACTAGAGGTAACAATTTGGTATAGGTACAAAGTCTTCATTATAAATGTGCTAGTGGTGCTCTACATGTTTACCCTCGAACATAAATTGAAGATGGGAACGTCTACCTCAATCCAGCCCATTGCTTCGATTGCTCATTTCTGAGTCAGTGACTGTGGTAGAATTTAACCCCTTGAACACTCAGCATTGCCTTTATATCTTAAAATTGTTTGCACAGTTGCGTTTATGTCCTTTCTTCCCCTGTTCTCCCTCATTTTAGGCGTTTGGTAACATCTGATTCACCATCACCAGATTTTTCTTCTGCACTGCTACCTGGGATGTGCTGTTGATAGCTAACGATTTTTTTTATTTTTGGTACGGGGCACCTTTTGTTGGGCCCCCTTTCCATGGTTTTTTGTGGAGAGGTGATGAACCATTTTTTTTTTATTGGAGATAATCTAAAACCTCTTTTGGCAGATTGAGAAAGGATGGCGAATCTTAACATTGTGCCGTAGAAGGGCCTCTTCCCACTTACATATCTGTGTCTCCTCCTCCCTTCTCCTCCTCCTGTACTCCATCCCCTCATATTCTTTTACTCTCCATCTCTTATTCTTTCTTTTTAGCCCCCATGGATTATTCTCTTGTCGATTGTGAGTCGCCTAAATTTTCGCTTACTCGCGGAGTAAGCCTACAGACTATTTTCTTCATGTTGTTGTTGTTGTTGTTGTTAGTGTAGGAAAGGTCTAGCCAAGAGCCTAAAAAGGTTTGGAAAAGGTGTTTCGCTCTGAGTTAAAGGTACAGGGATTTTAGGATTGGATATTTATGATTTATTTGTTAGAATGAAAATGTAAAAAATGAATAGCGTGCATGATAAACAGTACATAAAAGTTGTTTCTAATAAATTACAGCGTATTTATGTTAATTTTCGTTGGTAAAATAGGGCTCTATTTAACTGTAAATTTTTATTTGAAGAGAAGGCTATGTTTAATTTATAACGTAATTATTCACACGGGTTTACAATTTCAGCACTTATTTTAAGCACATAAATGCTCTTTTATCATGGTTCCGTAGAAAGAAATTGATTTTTGTTGTACCCAGAAGGCATACAGGCTTCCGCTACTAACCGGTCCCCACTCAACCCCGAACCATTCAAGGACTGCAGCTAATATTAAATTTAGATGAATTGGTTATCTTGAAAATTCAGTTGCTTTACATGTGACACTTTGGCTGCTCTCTTTTCGTTTCCAGTTGAGGACATTATGCTATGAGGAGGAGAGCGCAGATCCTTCCATTACTTATACTGTACCTCCGTTCATATTCTCTTTTTCTACTATCTTACTTTCCAGCCTCTCTAACAATTGTTTCATAGTGCACTACAGAGGTTTTCCTCTTGTTACACCTTTCAAACCTTATATATTCAAAACTTCATTACCGCTTGCCTAAATTTTTAGTTCAAATTCCTGTGATTAAGTTTCTTATCATATAAGTAATTATACTTCATTAATAGATGGATTCTGAATACATAAAGTTGTTCTTGGAGGCCAATTTAGGTATACAGTAGATTCCGCTAGATGTGTTAATTAAAAATAATAGAAAAATATATATGGCTGGAATAGATTCATTTTTTTTACAAACTGGCAGTAATTCATCCTTGGGCCCCGTAAACCTGAATCTTGGTATTTATTCATTCATCCACGAATTCTTAGCTTGGGATTTATTCCTTGTTAAAATAATGTAGACACATGGTTCCCGCAGACTTTGCGGATGCCTTGGAGTAATCACTATGGCTTTCTGCCCTTTACAAATATAGTTATCGTGATACTTTGCTCGCATTTAAGATGCAACACTACTTTAATATTTGAGATTATTTCATAAACAAGACGATACGATTTTATCTTGACAGCAGGTCATTTGCTTAGTTTTAAGATTGCACATATATCTGTCTACCCCGAAGGGGGTTAGTGCTGTCAGTGCACCTCATGAGCGGTGCACTATAGGCATTACTTATGGGTCTTTGCCACGTCCCTTCGGCCCTTAGCCGCAACCCCTTTCATTCCTTTTACTGTACCTCCATTCATATTCCCTCTCTTCCATCTTACTTTCCACCCTCTTCTAACAATTATTTCACAGTGCAACTGCGAGGTTATCCTCCTGTTACTCCTTTGTAACCTTTTACTCTCAATTTTCCTTTCAGCGCTGAATGACCTGATAAGTCCCAGCGCTAGGCCTTCGGCCTAAATTTATATTCTCTATTCTGTACCTGTTCAGATTTATATAACATGTTCCTATTCAGTTGATGAAGTGGAGGTTCACAGTGAAGGTCTCATGGACTTGATTATTTTTCCTTGCCTGAATTTATAATATTGCCTTTTACTTTGGTATTCTATTAAAGAATCCAGTCATGCACATTTTGACTTGTTCGTATTGAAATCCACGCCGGTGTTTAAGTTTATTTCCCGGTAACTTAACTTATCTGCAAAAAACCATTAATGTTGTACCTCTGGATCTATTCACATTTTCGCCTTGGCCCCAGACCATTCAAGTTCGAGGTCAAACTCAGTGACACAGGTCTTTCACAGTTTACCCTTCAAAGGGACCATTCCTAACCTGTCAGTGTTTTAGTTTGTTATAGACTCAGAACTCAAGATTGACTTATTATGAACTCAAATCTCGAGATTCATATAATCTTTCATTTATGAACTCAAATCTCGAGATTCATATACTCTTTCATTTATGAACTCAAAACTTAGAAAATCTTGAGTGATGAATTCCACCCCTTTTCCTTTTTGATTCAAAAGGGAAATCAGAATGTATGATACTTTCATTCAAGAGTTTAGGATTCATTCATGAATCCAAAACTTAAGATTCACCTGTGTATTCATATTTTGAAAACTTGTAATTCATTACTTTCATAAAGTTGAAGCTTGAGGTTCATTCATTCTTGCACTAGTTAGTAGCTGGAGATTTCATTGGCCCTTTTTTCCCGACACTTTGGAGTCACTCATTTGGCGATGAAGCGAAAACTTGGGATTCAACCATTCATTCATAGCAAACATTTGAATGAAGTATTCTTGCATTGAGTGACTCATTTAAGAAGCAAAATTCTGGTTGATTATTCCAAGGAACTAAAGCTTGTTATTAATTCTTTGCCGTTTTTTGTTGTTTTAAGGATAATTCCATTGAGATTATTACAAACACAAATATATACATATTGTTTCTTATCTTGAAAAAAATATTGTTTACGTAGGACTGAGTATGTTCGTTATAATATTTAATTCTTGGAAACAATTGGCAGCGGGTATATCGTGTTCGTTATATTTAATTCTTGAAAACAATTGGCAGCGGGTATATTGGTAGAGTTAAGTATTTTTAATCTTTTAAATGTTAGAGAGCTATGACCTAACTTGCATTTGCTTAGCCACGGGGACTATAGGATCTAAAGTGAGCATAGTAATTCACCATATTCCAGGCGTTTATACCATATTCCCGGCGTTTATTTTTTACACCCATCTGCTCTGCCAGCTGGATAACACGATAAATTTTATTTGCTTTCGCTCTTTTCATAGCTGTTTCTTGTTTTCTTGTCCTTGATGATTTTCTTATTCCTTGATCATTTTTTCCTTATCTTTTTCATAATGGTGGTCATATAGCCTAATCTTATTCATCTTCTGTATTCTGCAATGATTCCCCATATGAAATTGAAAGAAAGGACGCCGTTATCATCTTCAGTTGTGTATGTTGGAGATTTTATTCTGTTGCAGAAATGTTGGTAGCGTTTAAACCCCGTATGGGGCTAGTGCCGTCAATGCTCCTCACGTGGTACAACCCTTATCTGCAACACCTTTCATTCTTTTTACTGGACCTCTGTTCATATTCTGTTTCCTGTATCTTATTTTCCAAACTTTCTCAACAATTGTTTCATAGTACAATTGCTTTGAGGTTTCCCTCTTGCTACCTACACATTTAGACCTTTTTATTCTCAATTTCCCTTTCAGCATTGAATGACCTCTTAGGTCCCATCGTTTCGCCTTTGGCCTTAATTTTCTATTCCATTCTATTTCGATATTTAATCAATATATGTTTTGTGATATCAGGATGCGATCTAGTATGGACGCACAAACCTATTGGTGCTTGGTTAATGGTAATGATTCATTTTACTCAGCTAAGAGAGTAAAATTGAATAAAGATACAGTGATTTTAAGTTAATCGTGCCTCCAAATGGGCCATGAACGAAATGAAATGACCATAAGTTTTTTTTTAGAAAACATTGTGTATTCTGAAAAAGAGGGACTCTCTCTCTCTCTCTCTCTCTCTCTCACTGGCCCAGCGAGCCAGGTTAATTAATCAAGAACAATTAATTTCCACTTAGAGAGGACGCGAATCACATTAGCGATGCGTACAATGCGTCTCTCCAGTCATGCATATGGAAGCGCACGCCTGTGCCCGACCTAGTAATAAGATCACTCTTTGAACATTTTCAGTTGCGACACGTGCAGGCTTACAGTCAGCCACATTGTCTATGCAAACCCACTCGCACTCGTACGTTTCGCAAACGAATCCCGACAAATGCACCGTAATTAAATACGCACCGGCGGCCACACCAGCCCAAGCATTAACTTAGAGAGAGAGAGAGAGAGAGAGGGGTGGGGGGCGCCGAGTCGGGGAGAGATAGCAAGGGATGAAGAAACACGTGCACGCCCGAACTAAAGTACGATTAAGTCACGCCGACGTTGTGGATGCCCCCCCACCCCCCGTCTCTTTTGGCTTTTGCGTATCCATACAAGCATAAATCTCCGCGTACATGATTATTCGATGGGCGTAAGAAAGGGGAAGGAAAGGTTGTTGGGCGGAGACGGGGAGGGGGATGGCGTACCTTTGGCCTACTCAAGGAGCTTAAATATGCGTATTCCCATGTTTTGATTTCTCTTAAGAGGGTGTTAACCTTAAATTCATGTTATTTGCTTTGATATCCCTTTGAGACCGGTGGAGTTGTGGGGTATTGCTTTTTCAACTCTTCGAAGATCGGTGGAAGAAGAAAGTGAATAAAACTAACCTTATCTCCCTCCCCCTACTTCCCACGCCCGTCTTGTCTGCCATAGATCATTGACTCTGGTCCGTGGAAGTATTTATCATTTTCTTTTCTCCCCGAGGATGCGACTGAGCTAGTTTGGAAAAAATGGTCTCCACATTGCCTATCTGTGGTTTCACGGCTCTCTCTCTCTCTCTCTCTCCTCTCTCTCTCTCTCTCTCTCTCTCTCTCAGGATTCATTACAATATGGATATGGATGATAAAAGCCCAATGTGGAAGGAGTAGTATCACTGTCGCTCTCTCTTATAACTGGATTAAATGACTGATATCTTGAAAAACAGCAACTCTCTCTAACACACACACACACACACAAACGCAAAGGCAAAATCTGTTCTTCTTTCCTCGATGAGTCGGGTGTCTTCGGTAAGCCAAATAAATGGTTTGGACGATGAATGAGGGTCTCCTTGTTCACCATCGGTTTTCGTCTTTTTTTTTTTTTTTTCCCGGGACATTTTCTTCTGTCGGTGGGGATGTATGTCGGTGATTTATCGAAGTGTGACGCAGTGTCTTTGTTAGGCAGGTTTCGTCTCGCTGAGTCTGTCTCTTTGGGTAAAGCGTAAATTTATGACCTTTTTTGATCGGGGTTCCCTGCCCCTTTTTCTTTGTAATTTATGTTGAACAAGTTGATGATATTGTACTTTCGGAGTATGATGGAAGGTAAATGTAATTGTCTAGTTACGTCATCCGTTTGTAAATAAATGTTTTTGTTCAGTTTTACATCTTACTCCTAATTCAAATTCAGCAGGATTTGATTTAACTCCTTGAAATAAAGTTTAACTGTACACTAAGTGTGTTACCAGTGAAGGTAATCAGGTCTGTAAAGAGGAATTTATCAAATGATTGTATGAATGTAGATATACATGTGAACAGATATAGATTTTACAACATTGAACATATTTGAATTGTGATAAAATGCTAATTTAATTAAGGTATAAAATGTAATAGTAAATAAACTAATCAATATTAGTATTTGTACAGTGCTGTTCATACCAGATTTTATTTCTTACAACCGCAAAAATAAAATGAAAATGGAAAAACACCTTTCCACCTAAGTTGCAATTCCCTTCGTATTTTATTTCATGGTTAACAGTTAATACCCGTATGGGGGTAGTTTCGCCTGAGCACCTCACGTGGTGCACTGTAGGCGTTATTTAAAAGGACTTTGTAGCGTCCCTTCGGTCCCTAGCTGCAGCCTCTTTCGTTCATTTTACTGTAACTCCGTTCATATTTTTTTTTCTGTCATCTGACTTTCTACTCCCTCTGACTATTGTTTGGTAGTGCAACTGCAACGTTTGCTCCTGTTATACCTTTCAAACCTTTATACTGTCAATTTCCCTTTCAGCGCCGAATGACCTCATAGGTCCCAGCGCTTGGCCTTTGGCCCAAATTCCATATACTATTCTTAACAGTTAATATCTTAACAAGTTAAACAAGATTGATTTTATTCAACGTCTGAAAGGTCTTCGTTTTATTGCACAGTAACAGGAAAATATCGGCGACACGCCTTTAGTATTTTGCTCAGAAATTATTGGAAAAGAGCAAACTATAGGATGTAGGGATTTCAAAGTGATCTGCAAAAAAGTTCATTTTCATTTTGAGAAAAGGATGGCGGGTACAGTTTATCTTGATTTGTAAGGAAGTTTTTGATAATACATTTGATTTGTTTGTTCTCTTATTTTGTGCCCATTTTATGGTGTCACAATTAAGTCCATAGAGACCAACTAGTGTCCTTTCGTTTCTCGTTAATACCATCAAGTCTGAATATCGGTGCACACTAAACAAAATCGAAGGCATACCTCTCTACATATACTATAGCCCCTCTTTCGTTAGCACAGTTTTTCTGTTTCTTATATAAGTTAATGTGAATAGTAAGGACAGAAGGAATTATAATGACTTTTCGGTTTCTAGGTTGACTTCAATGAGGTTAGGGATGCGACAAGGTAAAAAAAACAAGTTATAGTGAAAGTCTATATTACCAAATATTATCTCTCTCTCTCTCTCTCTCTCTCTCTCTCTCTCTCTCTCTCTCTCTCTCTATATATATATATATATATATATATATATATATATATATATATATAGTGTGTGTGTGTGTGCGCGTGTGTGTGTTTTACGTACTGTGTCCTTAGATTGCTGCTAACCAAACCTTTTGACCACCTAGCCTTAATGAGGTCCTCTAAGTACTGGGTTCGCTTAAAACGACATGCTATTAAACGGTGTCTATTAACCTTCTAGTATCCTTCCTACAAAAGGGCAGTGCATTTGGTGAAATAAATATAGAAATGTTAGGAAGTTGTTTCTCACAACAGGGTTATAGGAAAATAATAATTATAAAAAAAAGTCTCCGCTACATGCATCTTTAAACTGCCGATTCAGAAATTGACCACCCATACAGGTACCTCACACACCTTGTGTTTCATGTACATGGACATATTTTCTCATTGTGTGCATCCTCGATTTTGCTGGCGACTGCCAAAGTTTTTTGGTCTCCCCCTCCCTCCCGTATCTCTAAATTTCGGAATCATGTGCCCACTTCAATAACATTTCATCTGCCATTCTCTACGTTTGACCAAACCATTTCAAAGCTGTATCGATATATATATTTTTTTCGTACTGTAATAATTCTTATTCCACACAAAGAAAAAATTTCTTCTTGACATGTAACATTTACCCTAATTGTTGAACATCCTTACTTCACATTCATGAGAGAGAGAGTTAGCTCAGTGACTCCCATTGTATATCCAATCCAATTTTTTTGTAACTGTAGTGCGTCTTCGAATGTCCCTCTAGTACACTTTTATTATTATAGTGTGTCTTTGGATGTGTGGATTTTTGCAGCTATATTGACATTTCTCAAAACTTTTGTAGATCTTTTGCTGCCTTAATCATTTATTTGATGTTATTCAGCCCCAGTCATCCTACTACTATCTATTCCATTTACCCTTGAATACCTATACGAATCATCTACTTTGATTCTTCGATTCCTTTATCTTTCCAGCTTTTATTTTACCTCGATGCCATATTTTTTTTTAATGTCGGATTGAAGAGTTTTATTCTGCTGTTACTTTCAGAATGTTTTACTATCCTTGGCTGCCCCTTTTCACTGTTACTGTAGCTGAAAATGAATGTCATGCATATGTCAAACCCACCGCATTCCATTCATGACCACAATAATTTTCCCGCCCTTTCTCTGGTCTCCATTATTCCATCCTTGAAAACTATTTCATAGTCTTGGTGATATACACAGTGGCAAAGGTCTTTTCCACGCTTTCCCGCCATTGCTCGCTTGTGCGTATTCATCTAGATTCTAGTCAATTAGCGCTTTTATTTTGGTAACCGAGTATTCGTTCTACCCCTTTGTTGATATGTCTATAAGCATCCATTTTATTCCCTCTGCAGACGCTATCGAAATGTCTGACCAAGAAGGTTAAAATATTTATTGAAAAAGAAAGAAGTTTTAAATTGGAGTAATTTACAGTGAGCAATTTTTGGTTATTTTTCTCTTGATCCCAATACTGTCCCTGTACACTGCAACAAGATCAGAGATACCTGCCAGTGCTGAGCCTGCAGATTGAATTTAAGCTATTTGCAGCCTAGATGTTTTAAAGTTACCAAATCTTTTTTAATTCCTGTAATTTTCTGAGGCGTCTTATTAAGCTCTAGTGGGTTTTTGACATAAGTGTAATTTAGTTAGGCTGATAAGAATGTAAATAATTTGAATGCAACAAGCATAATCAATTTTAAAGGAATTAGGATTTAAACCCTTTTAATCTGCTGATTTAAAGATATTAACCCAAATATTAGGTGAAATTAATTGAATTTTGAATTTTTCAAAAGTTGAAGCATTTTGCAGAAATGAAAATATATTGAGAGAAAGAAATCAAGAAATCAGACTCAGTTGAAATGAGGATATCTTTATTACAAAGTATTCGACAAGTCATCTTTTGGCACAGTAGTGATATCGTATTAAAACGGAATTAGAGATTCAAACGTTTGAAACTCAGGAAATTCCCTGCTCATTTGGCAAGAATTGATTATATTAAGCCCTTTAAACTTTACATTTGAAGCGAGTAACTCGGGTTTTGGAGCGTTAAACTGTTGATTTTGTGAATTAAGTTCCATGCATTCCTTCGTGAAGTCTTAATGATACTAACTCCGTGAAAGTTTTGAACTGCCTACTTCTAAAGCCTTATTCCAGTGCTTCATTCACTCAGCTGCGGAGGGATTAAATGTTGTCTTAATGAATGCTTCAGTGATCGGTGGTTCGAAATCGTGAGGCGGTGGATATTGTTTTAATCTATTTGTAGGCGATATTGCTTATTTATAATAATAATAATGATATCTTTCAGTAGTCATCGCTTGATAATGTCCTGTGGATCAGGTAGAAACGTCACGTTGGAGAGAGAGAGAGAGAGAGAGAGAACTGAGAGAGACGAGAGAGAGAGAGAGAGAGAGAGAGAGAGAGAGAGAGAGAGAGAATTGTATAAGCAATAATAAACCAAATGACTCAATAATAATAATAATAATAATAATAATAATAATAATAATAATAATAATAATAATAATTAATAATGTTCTAAAGGGTCCACAATAATACAAAGTGTAAAAAGTCCGTGTATAAAGTCTTTAAAATTATACACGGACTTTTTACACTTTGTATTATTGTGGACCCTTTAGAACATTATATATACTCTCGTGATAGAGAGTTTTTCCCTAATAATAATAATAATAATAATAATCATATAATAATAATAATAATAATAATAATAATAATTTAGTATTATTTTTATTTAACATCATTACTGGAAAAAATGACACAGTTATTTATATGTACATATATTATTTAAAGAATAAATCTTTAAATATCTGTACATACATAACTGTGGATGTGTTTCTGCATTTCAAGACTTTATTATTATTATTATTATTATTATTATTATTATTATTATTATTATTATTATTATTATTATTATTCTGGTTATTGCGTTTTACCGTAGAAATAAATGTGATTTTTATTTATTTATTTATTTTTTTTTATCGAATATTTTTTTTCACTTTTTCAATGCGTCATAGCTTCAATTAACTACTGAAAGCCATTCTGTTGCCACCCTTAATCGCCCAAGTTAACGGTCAAATGCTTTGATATATTTAGAAGTTTCAAACCGAATGTTCAGTGCAGCCTTATTCCATCCGTCCCTAAGGTTCCTTTCAGGATAGTGAGAATCGACTTTTCTCTCTTAATGGACGTCATGGAGTAATGCGTAATTTTAGTATCATCTAATTGTTTCCTATCACCGGTTTTCGCAACATCCCTTTCTCTCTCGCCGATTGGCTCCCAAGTGCTGTAATCCAATGATAAACAACGGCCTTTTGACCACTAATATAAGCGACTTGGCTATCACCGTCAGGGCGATACAAAAGATGTTCTTTGTTCATATACTATAATGATACCCTCATGATGGGTGTCTGCTTGTAGCTCCATATTTCTTTGTTCTCTTTTTTGTTTTTCTTTTATATTCATTGCAATGGACTGCCCTTCTTCTAACCCCTTATCTCATTTGCTGGGAACTCTTCTCACTGCGTTACTCTCTATTGAAGAGAACCAGTCGTGTTTTTGTGTTGGACTGTAGAGACAGTAACGACCTGTATTTCATAGGATAAGACGAAGTCTATTTAACCTACCTATCTGTTTCGTAGTCAACCTAGAATATTTCTTATTAAGTTTTTTGCTAATTTGGATTTAGATGTGGATTTAGAACAAATTTAGAACAGTTTGGTTGCCCAATTGGTATTTTTGGGTAACTTCGGTAATTTACGTAATTCAAGAGGGCCACCGAGCACCAGCTTGAAAACTTACCTTTTTATTCTTTTGTCGAATGAAATGTAATAGCTTTTATTATGTGGTTTCTTGTACAGAATCAATTAAATTTGTTATTCTCCCAATTAAAGTTGTCTTTCATTCTATACCTGTCCCCTGTTGTCCATTCTGATCTTCGTCCTGCTTTTCAAACTCTCCTGTCTTCATTTTTTCGGTGTCCATGACCTTTGACATCACAATGCCATATAATAGTTCAATTCAGTTCTTCCAATTGCTGTTTATTCTTAATGTGCTGGAGGTTGGGTACAAGCTAAATATGACTTGGTTGAACAACAAGTGAAAATAACATTTATCATTTATGATTCACTTTATTCATATTTATTGCGTCGAAAGCTATCATTAGGTGGTTACATGTGAGACTTGCAAGGATAGTTAAATCCAGTTATTAAAGAATTATAAATTTTGAAGATATGGAAGATTGTCTTATGGCTCCTCCCTATGCATAAAATTACTTGTATATGATAACTAAGTTAGAGATATGTATGTATTATCTCATGCATCATAGGATCAGGAAGACCGTCCTCTATATCCTCCTGACTCTCATCCTCCTGATTCGGATCCTCATTATCATCATCCATATCATAATCCCTGTTAGCTTTAGCTTGAACATATTGTCAGTTTGTGTATGGATTGAAAAAACCGTCTTCCCCATGGCAGTTGCAGTATGATGTGCATGAAAGATGTTCTTTGTGGCACCCACATGCCTCTGAGATGTGCTTCTGATCTTGCATTTTACACTGACACGGTTTACATATATTATGTCCGGTGGGGCAGGCACACCCTTAGCAATCACAGGAGTAGGAATACCATCTTCAACTTCCCATCCAAATTTTGTGATGTCATCTGATTTACCAGGCGGAGCTTGGTGGTCTGCTGGCTTCTACAGCATCACTTGCAATTGAGCTCTCAGCACATGCTGCAACAGGTTGGGTGTTGTTGAAGAAAAAGTCATCAGTTTGGGGATTTTGGACTTTATGGTGTATAGTGTAAAGCGGCAGATTCTGTAGAACTTTCTGACTGCTATCCATTAAATCAGCCTCTGTAGCATCACTTTACCCAGTACATCAGCCAAGCCTGGGAATTCCGCTCAGTAAAATATTTAATGCCCTGATCTTACCTTTACCGTCTGGATATGAGAGTGTGTCGCATCCACTAAGGGCATGCATGCCAAAATGCTTAAGACATTTTGTCGTTATGTTAACACAAGTTGCGTTGATATCAAGGACACTCCCATCCCAACGCTCCATCTGGACTTTGCATCTTATACCAACAGTACAAACACATCAGAGTCATCACTAAGCACACATATCGTACTCTCTCTAATACTAGCTGTCGGAAGGACATAGGAAATATGCTGATGTCTGCCTATCGTGGGCAAGTGCACCATTGTCTGGAGTTTCCATTGTCCCATTTTCATCAACAGTGAAGGTATACATGTTAGCCAGTCTCTGTTTCTCAGAGTAGCATCTCGTTTCGGTAATGGGTTGGCAATGGAGAGCTCATGGTTGATGATAATATCACCACCCCGACGTTTTCTCTGTTGATCCTTTGCAGAAACATCTTGGTATTTGTCAAAGACAATTTTTTTTTTTCAGTTCCAATTGGGTAGTGACTTAGGTGACCATGGATAGAGGTAATTAGAGCCGATAGAGTGCCCCAATGTGGCCACAGAACATGATAAAACAATTGTAAGATATCTACAATGACAACATTTGCGGGAGCTGGTAATGTCTCAGTCACACCAAGACCTTTGACTGCTGTGACTGTACCTTTACGGAGGCAACTATGTTCATCAATGAGAGATGAGGTCATGGCTCACAGTTCATAGGCAAAGAGAGGTTCAAGTGTCACCTGCCGACGCTGACCTATCACTAATAGTCGAAGAAAAAGATTTTCAAAGTGTATCACTGGCTTTACTGTGTATCCTTTCAACTTTTTCTTGAAAATTGACGCTGTCTTGATGGGACTACTGATTGAGTTGTCCTGATGGGACTACTGATTGAGCTGTCTTGATGGGACTACTGGTTGAGTTATAAAACCCATCAGGCAGTTTCTCTAAATTTTCTTTCCATCTTTTCTCCGATTGTAAATGATTCAGCCACATTCACAAAAGGAGGTCAATTTGGCCATTAACAGGATTGTATAGATATATAGCTAGTCATCTTATTTTATTTTTACATTATAATTTAGTCACATTCTGTTGAAGTATGCACTATTTCTTAAACAGATGTAAAAACATGACCTTTTAACACATGAGATTGATTTGCAATCGAAAAAAATATATATATAAAAATGGATTCTACATACAAGAAAACCCGTGAAAAGCGATATTGCGCTGGATTTTACAACAAAGAAGAATAAAGTTTGATATAGCAGTATGGCAATTGGGAGCCATTTTGGGATTGCAAATTGCCTGAATTGTCCATAGATGCCATTTGGACAACTCAGCTAAAATTGCTCTATGACGCAGAGTCCAATGCACGGAAAAAAAATTCGTATGAAACAACACTTCTAGGTTCAGGAAATTACAAATCGACTAGAAGGAAGGAAAAGAGCAGGTTAGATATATAGAGGGTATATATCGGGAGATGCTATCTTTATACCAGTACTACGTAGTTCGGTGGTCATCCACCAGGACGGTGCTGCAGAGCCTTGTGGCCATCTTTAAAGGTCTGGTAACCGCGCAACTTGAACAGCGGCTTAGTGCGGTTGTGTATTTTTTTTTTCTTTTTTTTACTGAGATCACAATAATGGTTTGATGCGCAGCTTATAGTTGCCAAAAAAGAAAAAACAAGTCTTCAGGAGAAAATGAGATGACATTTTACAGTTGAATGAAGCATCATAGAAGTTATTTATCTTTAATTTTGTCGTCGTAGCAGTAGATCTGCTTCTCTCTCTAACATGTCTATTAAGGTTCAGCATATTATCGTGGCACGTAAATGTGGGGGCAATTTAATTTTGATATCAGAATATTATTGATATTGCACATGTCACATGATATAAAGTAAGAGCAATCTTGATGGTTATTAAAAATGCTTATTAGTATGTAGGCCTATAGATATGACACTAGATATGTGAACCAGTCTCGCCTTTTAAGCATGTAGTATATTGTGATGTATATAATCAGGGCCGGCCCAAGCGTTTATGGTCCCCAAGCAGGATTGGATTTTGTGGGCCACCCTGATCACCACCACCACCACCGGTGCTTGAGTATTACTGGTGCTTGAATACCTGATCATTTCATGCACTATAAGGCATCACTAACCAAATAGGGGTAGCAAATTCACAATAAGGTCCAATATTATTTGCCCTTTATAAATTTCAGAGTAACGTATTGTGTGGCACATTGAACTTCTTTTTGTAAGTAATAGAACAAATCAGCAGGCAAGACTCTATATTCACACTAAAATAAGTAATCTTGACTTCACACGGTAATTAAATGGATTTGCAGTTGCACCACAGAGTACGTAAATGGAAGCGACACTACAGTGGCTGCTCGTGACTAATTGTATTGAACTGGATCATTTTTTCTTTATATTTTAGTTTTGTTGTATTTTATTTATTTATTCATTTATTTATTTATTTTTTGCTTTTAGAATTTTAATTAATTTCTTATTTTCCAAGCGCTCCTTATGGCGGGGGCCCCCCAAGCAGCCGCTTAGTTCGCATATGCCTTGGGCGGGTCTGTGCTTAAGGACACCTGCTGTATTTTGTCAGTCATTAAGAATTACCTGTAGTATGTAGGCTTGTAGAATACTGTCTATCCAGTTTTAGACATCAAAGGCAGTGTTAGAGCTGTTTAACGAAATGCATATCACCATATGCGGTTCCTCAACGAAATTAAAAAAACGTCACCATTTGCTTGATGCTAAGTAAAAAATAGCTGTGTGTGTGTTTTTTTTTTTATGTAGCAAATCCTTTCTGTGCTAACATGTCATACTTTTATCATGTTACTGGTTGCTTCAAAACAGTCTAGTCTTTTAAAAATATTATAGTGAAATAACTTTTTGGACGACTTAACCAAACCCTTGAAAAGAACATCTATTACTCTAATCGAATTGAAAAATATTTTATATTTTATTTATAACAAGTCTTGGCTTAATGTATATTTTCATCGACCCATATGTCTCGCAGATTGGTAATAGCAAGGAAATAAAATTTGGTAACCCAGGCTAGACCTATGCCTTCAAATTATTCATTTGGTAAGGTGCTATGTAATTTAAAGCTTTTCTAAGTACAACTTGTTTCCGAATGCATATAGAAATAATTTCTTAAACCATCTGGGCGTGGAAAGTTACCTTTTAGAATGGTAAAGCCATAGAATGCATTGACCATAGAATGGAAGGAAATGACTGTTAAAAAAATCCCGTGATGAATGCCATTCAGAAATTCGTGGGTAGTTGGTGTTTTTGGTCCCACCTTCTGTGCCACCCTAGCTCTTTTGAGTTCAGCATCAATCTCCTTGATAGTGGATGAGGAAGGAGTGTCCTCTTCAAGAAAATACATGAAGATTGTTTCTTCGTATTTTAAGAAACAGAAAGTGTAACAGCATTCAGTACAATTGCTCTGAATAAATACTCGTATAATACACTTACATTTTTGTTGTCGTTCATTTTACTTTGAATTAAGTAACAGAGTAAAGATGAGTATTTTATTTTATTAACAAATTCTACAGGGACAAAGTTTTCTCTCAAGGACATTGAATTAAATGCAGAATACTGACATAAATAATTTTCTAGTAAGGTGCTGGGGACTTCTGAAAAGCCTTGAGCCAGAGAAGGTTGGGAACTATTGATTAATTCTGCTTGCAATTTGTGATTTTCAATGTCTTAAGTGCTTTGTAAATACGGGCCCGCAATTAAATTCCTGCAAACTATTAGTATAGCATGCAGTTACGCCGAAAATTTAAGTATTACTTCTGAATGACCCTCGTATTTGTGAGTGTGTGTGTGTGTGTGTGTGATTGTGTGTGACATCCGATGCCGTGCCACTTGGAAACTTGGAAACAATATATGTGCATCCTGTGATGATTGTTCGTAATGTACCCCAACGATCTGATTTTAATGATGTTCCACTATGCTTTTGCAGTGTGAGATTGTATTTCGGTGTGCTTTTCTTTGTGTGTAATTGATGCCCTTCGATATTTGCTTTGTCGTATCGTCTAGTCCTTGCTTTTATTTCTCTGTGTATCCTATGAAGGTACAGATTATGTCTCATGTGAGGTGATAAGGATCGAAACAAGTTGAGATTAACAATAGTTGTTTAGTGTGAGAATGTGCTCTTATTTATTGAAAATATAGCGTGTTGCAACTAAACGAGATCATGTTCTCTGCGATTTCGTCTGCAAAAGAGGCTTTCAAAATTGAAGGTCATGCCATACATGGGGTATTGATTCGTCAGGAATGCAAAGTAGTATCTGCCGCCAACAACAACTGTGCCTCCTCAGCGTTGTGTCATGCTGCTCTTATAGAACGGTTCTGGCATTTCCGTTTTGGAAGAGTGGCGTAACCTTTACATAGATCAAGTGCTTAAGGTTTTTTTCGTCTTCTCATGTCCTCATGTATATTAATGCGTAACATAATCGTAAATTCATGGACAGTTGTGTGCATCGTTTAATGTATGTTCA
>NC_087201.1:81419337-81436837 GCF_015104395.2 Macrobrachium nipponense
TGCAGTAGGTATTTCAAGTGTGTGTATGTTAGGTAGGCTTAGTTCTATTTCTATACAATTTTTCGTCAACGTTCAAATGATGAATAATGACGCAAGGGTGTAGGAAAATTTGTGCAGTGAAACCAAAACTTTTGAGGGCCCCCTCCCCCCACCCCCACCTTTCTGGGGGTGGGGTGGGGGAAAGGCCTTCTACGATACCCAGCAGCTGATGGTGTGTAACGTAAGGAGGTTCTGAAATTACTCTCAGATGACCCGTCTCTCACATAATCATTTTTCGCATGCATTATTTGTGAATATGCTTCGCATATTATTTGCAAGTATGTCTCCAGCGCTGTCTTTTAACAGGTTAATCCCGTAATTGGAAAAAAAAAAAATGGTGTTGCTTACGTTTTCTGTTGTGGCAGTGAGTCAAGCGTCTAATGATGGCAGCAGCAGCAGCAGCAGCAGCAGCAGCAGCAGCAGCAGCAGCAGCAGCAGCTTGTATATGGTGGTGCAGTGAGACAGAAGCTCAAGAAAATTTAGCCATTGTTTGTTGCGCAGTCATCTACGAAGTTTTGCCTTTCGTTAACTTATAAGCTATTAACTGTATAAGTTCATTTTTTTCCGCATTTCGATACGCATAGCTTACAGTGAATGACACGCAGATTTTTTTCATGTTTCCTAAGTATATTATAACGTCATGTAGAACATAGGAAAGCAACTCGGATTTCATTTACTCATAATTTTTCATTCTCTATTCATGTACTTCGGACAAGGGGCAAATGGTTGAGAAAAGTTTCATGTCATATTTTGATGTAGTTTAGATGTAGGAGTAAAATAGTGAATACAATAATCAGAAGGGGGAGGGGGGGCAAGTAGTATATTTGACAGGTCCAAGCCGAAGGAATTTTCTGAGAGATGGGAAGTGTGCGGAATGATGTAGATGATGTGATTTAGATATGATTAGATATCAGCAATGTAGCGAAATAGAGTATTTAAGTTTGGAGCTTAATTCAAAAGCTTAATAGGGACAACAACAGAGAAATCTGGGAGGCAGTGAGATCATATGGAAATATTTTTGGGAGCTTGTGAGTGAGGGTCTTTGGGAGAAAGGCTGCAAGGAATCGGTATGAATGCAGAGAGAAAACGAAGACCAAATTCATTTTAGCTTTTAGTTCCAAATGGAGGAAATCTGTCTGAAGAATATATTTTGTATCCATGAAAGAATACTTTGAAGGGCTTTTGTAAGAGACAAAACGGAGTCATGTGATCGTTAAATTATTAAAAGATAAATGAAAATCTGAGGTTGTGAAATGGTGATTTGAGGGATAAAGTGAGGGATCTAGGGAAGATTGGTATGTGCTAGATAGGATTGAGAGAATGGTGAAAGAAACGCCCTTTTCAATAAGCAGAAGAAGATTAAGATTGATCGGAATAGTGTTTGCCTCGAGCACCGAGAACCGTGACGAGACACGATGTACAAAGTGCAATGGGTAATTTACGTCAGAATTCAAACGTGTGGATTAACTGCTCTGAAAAAGATGTAAAAAAAGTTTGAAAACAACGGAAATGTCTTAATTTGACATTGTTGGACCCGTAAATAGATGTTCTGTGTTTTATACCCCCATTTATACCTTTATTCATATGTTTTTAAAGAAATATTGATTTGCATTGTCTGCTGAGCTCCTTTCTGAAATATATACTTAAGCATACTGCCTTTGACCTTGGGAATAGTACTATACTAATCGTCTTTTGTTATAATATATATAATTATAATATATTATAATTATAATATATAATATATATATATATATATTATATAGAGGAGAGAGAGAGAGAGAGGAGAGAGAGAAGAGAGAGAGAGAGAGAGGAAATTTGCTTCCCTGCTTAGACTTATAACATACTTGTTGCAGGTGCTGAAAGGAAAATATGTTGTAATGTGTTGAGGATATGACAAAGAGCAAATCGTATATTTTGTTTGTAAGTTATATCTCATTCTTATTCCCATGGGGGGACGAAATTATTATCAACTAAAAAATTCCCCTTCGTACATATTTGAAAATATATCATTTGGGAGGTAAAGTGAATTTAGATATTAAAGGACATTTGTAGCTTGAATTGATATATATAATATATATATATATATATATATATATATATATATATATATATATATATATGAATATATGTGTGTGTGTGTGTTTTTGTCTGTCTTCTGTAATTTGTTTATTCCTCATGCATTTCTTTGCTTTATTTTTTATAATGTTTGTATAGTGTCAGACCTGAACAAGTACAATATCAGCAATGCAGTACATCTGATTTTGTTCGTTCTTTTGGTTAATTATCTTATCATGAGTATCAGGGTATTAATGGAAAAAGCTGACGTACTGTAGTTTTTAGTTGAAACAGTATTGTCTGCATGTTGCCTATTTAATTGCAAAACTGTCGTTCATTATTTATTGGTTTATTATTTTAATTTTATTCACCATCGGAATTTTTCATTTTTCAGGTAAGTAGCGATAACGATACATGAGTGTCGACACCATTAAACCTTACATTGGGCTTCGGATCTTGGAATTATCTGCATCCCGAACAACTGAGAAAATCATTAGGTGAGTGGAAAGTATAAGCAAGCAGTCTGGTGAATGTTCAAAATGACATTTATACAAAAGGGAAAGCAATGTCTCCGTGTCCAGGAGAAAGGTGGGGAGAGTATGGTTGGTAAGACGAACTACTATTGATTAGATCCTGTCGAGGTGAAACTTATTTCTGAAAGCACTTCATATCGAATAAGCTTTTTAAACAGCGAAGGATAGGAACGGCAGCGAAGTACTGGTTATATTTTTAATTTTCTGTTATAAAAGCTATTTCTCCGAAGAAGTGTTAATTTTTACGATTTCATGTAAGGTGATCTTTGTGGCTTCTTGAACTGAAGTAGGAAGTAAAATTTTACATTTTCCGTACACAATGTAGTTCTGACACAATCCACACACTAGAAATTCAAGGGCAAGAGGATGCGATACTTTAGTAATGAAAGTTGTAAAAGAGATTTTGTGTCATTGCTGTAATTCAGGAATAATGGTGCTAATCACTACTATTACATTTTTCGTGATAAGGGTAACAGTTCTGGTCATATTTTCTAGAATGGTAATCATGCAGTGTTTATTGCATTAGCTGATGTTTTGAAGGTAACATTTCCGTTGAAACAACTTTATAGGAGGCTGAAAAACAGGTCAGTGTTTCCTCCTCGACTCAGTAGTTGAAGGGTATTTGGCTAACTCGTGTCTTTGTGTTGCTGTTGAGCGTAGGCTCTTTTTATCACGACGTTTAGATTTTTAAAACCTCTCTATACAAATCCTGGTCAGGATATTCTAATGGTCTTTGATTCATCATATTGGATGATTTATATGTCTTCGAATTTCGACGTTTTTGTGGTATAAAACTTGTCATGACGAGATGTTTATACATTCTAAAGATTTTTTTTTTTTTTACCGTATTAGTTAGCTGTTGTTAATATATTTTCGTTGTGATATTTGGATCTTCTAAGTATCCTTGTCCCAAATGTTACAATCAGATGCTCTAAAGTTCTCCTGCCTTGATGTTTAGGTATCTCTTCTAAGACTCTTAGTCGCTCCTCAGCTAAGAGGATCTCAGGAAGCTATTATTAACCGAAATTTGCGTTATCTAAATCCTTTTGCTCTCCGATTTTTAAATGTCTTAAAGCTTTGTACATTGTTGGTTAAATATCTTATACCTGTGCGTATCCCGATACTGTAAAGCGCTTTAAATTCGATATTTATAATTATAAATTACCTTGTAATCCTTTGCTTAACCTACGAAGCCTCGATGCAAGTATGTCTTAGTTTTGTGTAAAATCAGTGACGTAGGCAGGATGAATCATTTGGTATAGAATTTAAAGAAAAAAGCAGAGGTATAGTTGAGAAACTGTGAAACCACAAGGAATCTTTAGTTATTGTACTCTTCCAATAAACATATGCATATAACAGATCTTTGATATTAATATTAATGTTAGACAAACTAAGCAATAAGAATCATTGGTTTCAAGTAAAACTGTTGAATTTAGAGTAATCTTGCCTCGTACGAGGAGACTGATGATTTTGCCTTAAGAAATGTAGTCTCATGTCTTGCACTGTAATAGGATGAGATATATATAATGCATATGTATGTATGTATAACTGAATCACGAAAGTTTTGAACGTGATGAATCCAACGTCCTTACTTAGCAGACTGAGGGTCGTATTTTGAGACGACCACTTTACTTCTTCGATGAAGAGGCTGCTCGTGAAATCTCTTCGTCGAGCGGTAGTTTAAAAACATTGGCGAGGCGCTTTTTCGAAGAGGAATTTGACGAGAAGGTTGGTACACCGGAGGTGGTAAACAAACATCTCATTTGGATTGTCAGACTGCTGTTCTACTGCTATCCCACTTTATGCGCATATATATATATATATATATATATATATATATATATATATATATATATATATATATATATATATATATATATATATATATATAGCTTTATCACTTACACAGTTGTTTTGTGCATTAATACAATTGCTACAGCAGAGTCCAGCTGGCTTTACGGCTCAGACCGCCTACTGATTACATCACGACCATTTCTTGGAGCTGATTGGTTATAAATCGTTTCGAAAAGTTCGTTAATATGTGGTTCTTTTCATCTTCATTTATTTTGCAATGGTTCTTTTGCGGAACTAAAGTACGTTGTGCTGATTATAATATAAAGTAATTCTAGAGGAGATGAAAGACAATTCTGTTACAGCTGTGAAGTTCATAAACACCCGACCCAGCCAGGAACTTAGGAACATAAGGCCTTTCAAGTACAAAGACTTTTACAAGAATGCAAATAAGACCATTTGGATTGAAGTACTGACAAATATAGACTGCCAAAATATTTGCCATGTGTTATACGTTCCAGTACTTACATTAATTATGCGGTTCTCTTTTAATTTTACAAAAAAAATTACGAAGAGGTTTGCGAAAAGGTGAAGAAGACTCCCTCTTCGTTTCCAATAATTTTCACCCTCCGACCACCTTCGTCTTTGCCACAAAGAGCAGCTTCGCGGCACAAAAAGACCATTTTAGCCGCAAAGAGCTTTTTCGTCGAAGATTCCATTGTTTCACTTTACTTCGTTTCTATATATATATATATATATATATATATATATATATATATATATATATATATATATATATATATATATGATATATATTGATGTATATATATATATTTATATATATATATATATATATATATATATATATATATATATATATATATATATATATATATATATATATATATATATATATATATATATATATATATATATATATATATATATATATATATATATATATATATATATATATATATATATATATATATATATATATATATATATATACATATATATATATATATATATATATATATATATCTTCTTCTTCTTCCCAGCTTGTTCCCATTTTTATATGGGGTCGCCGTTTCGGATGAGCCATTTCCATCTATTTCTATCTTGTGCTTCTGCCTCATCAATTCCCTTCTCATTTAAGTCTCCTCTCACACAGTCCTTCCATCTCTTTCTTGGTCTCCCTCTTTTTCTTCTTCCTTGCACCTCCACCCCCATAGTATGTCTCCCAGCGTGGTCCTCATCTCTCCTCAACAGGTGTCCATACCATCTCAGCCTCCCCTCCTGCACTTTCTTTGATACTTCCACCACCTTAGTTGACCCCCTTATGTAGTCATTTCTGATCCTATCCACTCTTGTTACCCCAGACATCCACCTAAGCATTCTCATTTCTGCCACATCCATCTTCTTCTGCTCTGCTTTTCTCATGCTTGCTGTTTCCGTACCATACAGCATTGCTGTTCTTACCACCATCTTGTGAAATTTTCCTTTTAACCTAAGCGGCACTCTTTTGTCACAAAGAACTCCCGAGGCCGCTCTCCAGTTGTTCCAGCCTGCCTGTACCGATGTTTTACTTCTTCTTCCATACTTCCTCCAGCGTTAACAAAAGATCCCAAATACTTAAACTTATCAACTCTCCTTATTTGCTCTCCACCAAGCTGAATACTTTCTCTATCATCCCCCTCAGTGGTGGTACACATATATTTTGTCTTGGATCTACTTATTCTCATTCCTCTGTCCTCCAGTACTTGTCTCCATCTTTCCAATTTCACTTCCAGATCTTCCCTGCTCTCTGCACCACAGAACCAATATCATCCGCATACAATATGTTCCATGGTACTGTCTCCCTTACTTCCTCTATTATAACATCCATCACTATGTTAAAGATAAATGGGCTCAGAGCCGACCCCTGGTGTAATCCTACTCTCACCTCAAAACCTTCTGTCTCCCCAACACTGCTCCTCACTCTGGTAAATACATTCCGGTACATCTCTTGTATCAATCGCACATACTTCTCTGGCACCATCTTCTCCCTCAGGCTCCTCCATACCTCTTGTCTCGGGACTCGGTCATAAGCCTTTTCAAGGTCAATGAATACCATATGTAGGTCCCTTTGTCTTTCCCGAATTTCTCCATTATTTGCCTCAGACAAAATATACCATCTGTTGTTTCCCCTTCCCTTCATAAATCCCATCTGCTCTTTACCTATTTGTACTTCTTCTCTCAGTCTAGCAGCTAATTTCATCCTTTCCAGTATCTTCAAAGTGTGGGACATCAATTTAATGCCCCTATAATTACCACACTCTTGGACATCGCCTTTCCCTTTAAAAATTGGGATCAATATACTCCCACGCCACTCATTTGGTATCTTTTCCTGTTCAAGGATCTTTATCATAAGATCGCACAGTATATCCACTCCTTCATCTCCTAATGCTTTCCATGCCTCCACCGGGATCATGTCTGGTCCGGTTGCCTTCCCATTCTTCATCTTCTTCAGTGCATTTAGTACCTCTTGCCTAGAAAACCTCATTACCATGCCAATGTTCACTTGCCCATCCTCTCTTATTAGTCTATTATTTTCTTCATTTAACAACTGTTCGAAATATTCTTTCCATCTCTTCACAATGTCTTCCTCCTTTCTAAGCACTACACCCTCTTGATCCTTTATTTGTTTTATATGTGTTATATCTTTGGTGCTCTTATTTCTAGCCTTTGATAGCTTGATCATCTTCTTTAATCCTTCCTTTGTCCCCAGCTCATTATACACATCATCATACGACTTTGCTTTAGCTTGGGCTACCACCTTTTTCACCACCTTGTTTTTCTCTGTACCTATTTCTGTCTTCCACTGACTGTGACTCTACCCATCTTTTCTTTGCCTCCTTCTTATCTTTTACTACTTTCTCAATGTCTTCATCCCACCACCCACTCTCCTTTTCTTCCCATATGATACCAGATGTCTCTCCTAGCAGCTCCTTTCCATGCCTTCTTATTACTGCTGCATTTCGTGCCCACCATTCTTGAACATCTTCAATCCCTATATCAATATCCTCCAAAACCCTCCTCTTTTTAAAAAAACTCTTCCTCTTCTTATCCCCTTCCTTCTGTAATTCGTACCATTTAATTTTCCTTATCCCTTTAGCTTTGGTTTTTCTTTCCCTTTTCAACTTCAAGTCCATACATAGCAGCCTGTGTTGGGGGGCTACATGGTCGCCTGGAATAACTTTGCAGTTCTTGACCTCCACCAGATTTATCCTTTTATACAAAAAAAAAGTCTATCTGGGAGAATCTTCCCCCACTCCTATATGTTATTAGGTGTTCCCTTTTCTTCTCAAAGAATGTGTTTACTATTGCCATGTCGAATGACACAGCAAAGTCCACTACACTCTCTCCTTCTGGGTTTCTCTCCCCAATTCCATGGCCCCCATGCACCCGCCCAATCGCCTCATTTCACTTCCGACATGGCCATTCAAATCTGCCCCAACTATCACCCTCTCATGGCTCTTCCAGTTCTTGCATTATTCCATCCATGTCTCTCCAGAAATTTCCCTTCTCTTCTGTGCGACCAACTTGTGGTGCATATGCGCTTATAATATTCAGAATCTCTCCTCCATAACATATCTTCAATCTGATGATACGGTCATTCTTTCTATGCACTTCTATTACCGAGTTCTTTAGTTCACTAGACAGTACTATGCCAACTCCATTTCTACCTTGTTTATTTGCTCCACTATAATACAGCTTATATCCATCTCCCAACTCTTTAGCTTTATTTCCTTTCCACCGCGTTTCTTGCACACGCACAACATCTACTTTCTTTTCTCTCATCAAGTCAGCCAATTCTCTACCTCTCCCAGTCATGGACCCAACATTTAGCTGACATACTCTGAACCCAATGTGAGCTCGCTTCTTTAGCTGCACCCGCTCCTGATGCAGTAGCCCTCGCCTTACCACAGAGTTAGGGCGATGTCTCTGTGCGTCGTTTACGGAGTACGCCCTAGCATTACCTCTTTCCATATTTCGGCTCATTCCATTTTTGGTTTTGGCACAGATTTTTACAGCCGGATGCCCTTCCTGACACCAACCCTCCCTATTTATCCGGCTTGGGACCGGCACCCATAAGGACTTGGTTGCCCCCCCAGGTGGTGGCTAGGTTTATATATATATATATATATATATATATATATATATAGTAATATATATATATATATATATATATATATATATATATATATATATATATATATGGGACGTCAGTATTTTCTTCTTCTTTTCTTAGTGGTTTTAAGTTTCGAAATACTTTCCGTATCCGTTCTTAGCTGGAGCAGCCGTGTTCAATTGTCCTATTTGACCTAATCACGCTTGGCCTTTGGTAGACTACCCCAGCTGTGTATCCCTTTCACCATTTTAACAGCAGCAGACTTAGAGAGAGAGAGAGAGAGAGAGAGAGAGAGAGAGAGAGAGAGAGAGAGAGAGAGAGAGAGAGGAGGTGAGGTGAGGTGAGGTGATATATTAAACTGGTGTCACAACTGTAAAGGTCCGCAACTCAGTGGGGCTTCAAAGTATTTGAATTTATTGCAGGAGGAGTACCTTGTGTTTTGCAGCCTCCCACCCCCTAGAAAGGATGGTGGACCCGTAAATAAGGCAAAAGGAAGTTATGCAGTGTGAGCTTTTAATTCAAAGAGGATTGGCTCAAAAAGGCTCACGTGATATCAAGGCGACATGTGAAGGACTGGCCCTCAAGAATTTGGGGTTGGTCCAAATCTCATGGCTGTAGTAGAGATTTCAAGTTACATTAATGCCCACTGCATCCATGCATATCCGTGTAAATTCATGCTTGATTTTGGCTAGGAATTATGCATGCATTATTTAACAGGGTTTATTTATATATGGATAATATATATTTATTAGGTTTAGAAATATATACTTACATATTTATGTATATACTATACATAAATATGTATATACAATACATATATATATATATCTATATATATATATATATATATATATATATGTATATATATAAATATATAATATATATATAAATATATATATATATATATATCTATATATATATATATATATATTATAATATATATATATATATATATGACCGTACGCCATATCCACTAATTGCGTGTGGCTCTAGAGAAGGAACAATTCTCGAGTTACTACCACATATGTACTTTGAGCTGCTGAAAGGCTCATCAGCAGCACTTTGAAACCTCGCTGCACGCATACACAGCTCATTCATTTAGGAAGCCCCCCTGCACTCCAGTGGTTAGCCACTCAAACAGTGACAGCGTCATCTCACTTGTAATCCAATTATAACTCTCAACAATATCCACTCACTATTACCATATTATTCTGCCATACTCAGATTTTCACGTCTCCGAAGTCTTCCTGACACTGAAGCTTTACCTCTTCCCTAGTTGTTCACCCTTTAGTTACCTTAGTCACTTGACTGATTCAGTTTGATATGTCAAGTTTGACAGTACCTGTTCGAGATTCCTTCTTAGAGTAACCTTAGTGAGTGAAGCCGCCTTCATTCTGTATTTAAATACGGTGATTCTAACTTTCCCCAAAGTATAGTTTGTTACAATGCAGTTTCAACATTAGGTTGTTCATTATAGTGTTGTCGATTTTCTTTTTGAAATATATCCTGTGAGATAAATGAGCTTGCAGGTGCATTCTTTCGGTGATTTAATTATCATTTATTTAAAAAGAATAATTTTCACCAATTTTTATTTGTCTTATCTTTGAGTACATAATTTTCTTACTGTATACAAAGTTTACAACATTGATTTACAGAATATAAAAATAGTTATTTTTCTCCTGACAGATTTTGATTTTATCAAGGCGTTCCAGATACCCACTTAGGTTTCCAGTGAATGAAATGCAACGTGGAAGACTTGTATGATATCATATGCGTTTAGTTTGGTGATGTTTATGGATGTGTTTTGATAAGGGAATTTCGTCTAATTGCATACGTGTCTCTATGAAGAGAATAGAGTTGAAGTGGAAATCTAGATCCAGTACACGAGCACCGTGCATGAATGTGTGCCCATCATTCACTGAGTGTTATTCTCCGTATGTACGTATTTACATTCAAGATAAATTAGGATTGAGAGAGAGAGAGAGAGAGAGAGAGAGAGAGAGAGAGAGAGAGAGAGCGCCATATGTTGCTTAGAACGGTCTATAAATATAACAAGTGAATGAATGAATGAATGGAGTGCCAAGTACGTAGTACCAAGGAAACGCCACAGTCGCTGTGAGTCACTCATCCGCTACAGTTACGCAATTGCTTCATCAGCTAGCTAGAGGAAGAGGCTAATATTAAACAGCATTGGTAAAAGGCATTACCGAAGTGCAGATTATAAATATGGATATTTAAAAGGACCAGGTAAAAGGATATTTATTGGCTTGAGGATGCGAAGAGGACTCCGATACAATAGTAGGAAGTATGTCTGTCTTCTGCATGTGTGTCTGTGAATGTGAGTTAAAAACGGGGACAATAGTGGGTAGGTTGTGGGGATTGTAGGGTTGCTTGGGGGTTTAGTTTGCTAGATGTTCGTGGGGGTCGGGGCGTGAGGGAGGAGGGAGGTAGAGAGAGAGTGAGTTAAGTTACCTTAGTCACTTGACTGATTCAGTTTGATATGTCAAGTTTGACAGTACCTGTTCGAGATTCCTTCTTAGAGTAAACCTTTGTTTTTTTTTTAGTGAGTGAAGCCGCCTTCATTCTGTATTTAAATACGGTGATTCTAACTTTCCCCAAAGTATAGTTTGTTACAATGCAGTTTCAACATTAGGTTGTTCATTATAGTGTTGTCGATTTTCTTTTTGAAATATATCCTGTGAGATAAATGAGCTTGCAGGTGCATTCTTTCGGTGATTTAATTATCATTTATTTAAAAAGAATAATTTTCACCAATTTTTATTTGTCTTATCTTTGAGTACATAATTTTCTTACTGTATACAAAGTTTACAACATTGATTTACAGAATATAAAATGTTATTTTTCTCCTCCGACAGATTTTGATTTTATCAAGGCGTTCCAGATACCCACTTAGGTTTCCAGTGAATGAAATGCAACGTGGAAGACTTGTATGATATCATATGCGTTTAGTTTGGTGATGTTTATGGATGTGTTTTGATAAGGGAATTTCGTCTAATTGCATACGTGTCTCTATGAAGAGAATAGAGTTGAAGTGGAAATCTAGATCCAGTACACGAGCACCGTGCATGAATGTGTGCCCATCATTCACTGAGTGTTATTCTCCGTATGTACGTATTTACATTCAAGATATTAGGTTGGGAGGAGAGAGAGAGAGAGAGAGATTAGAGAGAGATTAGAGAGAGAGAGAGAGCGCCATATGTTGCTTAGAACGGTCTATAAATATAACAAGTGAATGAATGAATGAATGGAGTGCCAAGTACGTAGTACCAAGGAAACGCCACAGTCGCTGTGAGTCACTCATCCGCTACAGTTACGCAATTGCTTCATCAGCTAGCTAGAGGAAGAGGCTAATATTAAACAGCATTGGTAAAAGGCATTACCGAAGTGCAGATTATAAATATGGATATTTAAAAGGCGACCAGGTTAAAAGGAATTTATTTATGGCTTGAGGAGGCGAAGAGGGACTCCGATACAATAGTAGGAAGTATGTCTGTCTTCTGCATGTGTGTCTGTGAATGTGAGTTAAAAACGGGGACAATAGTGGGTAGGTTGTGGGGATGTAGGGTTCTTGGGGGTTAGTTTGCTAGATGTTCGTGGGGGTCGGGGGTGAGGGAGGAGGGAGGTAGAGAGAGAGTGAGTTAAGTTACCTTAGTCACTTGACTGATTCAGTTTGATATGTCAAGTTTGACAGTACCTGTTCGAGATTCCTTCTTAGAGTAACCTTAGTGAGTGAAGCCGCCTTCATTCTGTATTTAAATACGGTGATTCTAACTTTCCCCAAAGTATAGTTTGTTACAATGCAGTTTCAACATTAGGTTGTTCATTATAGTGTTGTCGATTTTCTTTTTGAAATATATCCTGTGAGATAAATGAGCTTGCAGGTGCATTCTTTCGGTGATTTAATTATCATTTATTTAAAAAGAATAATTTTCACCAATTTTTATTTGTCTTATCTTTGAGTACATAATTTTCTTACTGTATACAAAGTTTACAACATTGATTTACAGAATATAAAAATTGTTATTTTTCTCCTGACAGATTTTGATTTTATCAAGGCGTTCCAGATACCCACTTAGGTTTCCAGTGAATGAAATGCAACGTGGAAGACTTGTATGATATCATATGCGTTTAGTTTGGTGATGTTTATGGATGTGTTTTGATAAGGGAATTTCGTCTAATTGCATACGTGTCTCTATGAAGAGAATAGAGTTGAAGTGGAAATCTAGATCCAGTACACGAGCACCGTGCATGAATGTGTGCCCATCATTCACTGAGTGTTATTCTCCGTATGTACGTATTTACATTCAAGATAAATTAGGATTGAGAGAGAGAGAGAGAGAGAGAGAGAGAGAGAGAGAGAGAGAGAGAGAGAGAGAGCGCCATATGTTGCTTAGAACGGTCTATAAATATAACAAGTGAATGAATGAATGAATGGAGTGCCAAGTACGTAGTACCAAGGAAACGCCACAGTCGCTGTGAGTCACTCATCCGCTACAGTTACGCAATTGCTTCATCAGCTAGCTAGAGGAAGAGGCTAATATTAAACAGCATTGGTAAAAGGCATTACCGAAGTGCAGATTATAAATATGGATATTTAAAAGGACCAGGTAAAAGGATATTTATTGGCTTGAGGATGCGAAGAGGACTCCGATACAATAGTAGGAAGTATGTCTGTCTTCTGCATGTGTGTCTGTGAATGTGAGTTAAAAACGGGGACAATAGTGGGTAGGTTGTGGGGATGTAGGGTTCTTGGGGGTTAGTTTGCTAGATGTTCGTGGGGGTCGGGGGTGAGGGAGGAGGGAGGTAGAGAGAGAGTGAGTTAGAAGGGATGATGGTGCGGGGAGGGGGCTGGGGCTCTAGTGGTAGGGTCGTCCGAGCGTGTGTGTAGTTGAAGTGTTCGTTGCGACATGACGTTTGTGTAGCGCTGCAGATATGAGAGAGCTGCGGCATAATTACTCTCTTTGTCTGTGACTTCTTTGTGTGCGATTGTTAGCCCTATTACGCCTGAGAATAAAGATCATTCAAAGGATTTGTTTGTTATGTCATTAGCCTCATAAAGATTGAAGTTTAGATTCATTATGTATGTATGCTTGTCTTTGATCCTCAGACTCCAACAGTCACCAAAAGTACTTGGAATAAGATATATACTTTATGAAAGATTTAAGGCCGAATTAACTTATGGTAATCATTTTTGAAATACAAGTAGTCACGTTATGTTAATGTCAGACTGACTCCGTACATTGTCGAGCAATGAGAATGGAACGTGTTTGAATGAGCCGTTTGGTCTCTTGGCGTAAGATAACAACAACTGTACAGTCCAGTATATAATAATGAAATAGAAACTTGTGCCCTTTAATTTTGTCCACCTCACGAATTTTTTTATGAGTTGATGTGTGTCTGCTACAGGCTGTATGAGTGGTAAATGTTCTGTGAAGTACGAAATAAATAAAATGGGGAAATTCTGGGTGATTCTCTTTTTCACAAGGGACCGCTACAGAGTATTTTCGTATAGAAGAAGCCTTACCTTGCATTAAGTAAATTTTGGAAACCTTTAGCCCACACTTTCTGTCTCCAATCCTTCCTCCCTAAACTCCGAATTGTTCACACTGTCCCACAGCCTCTTTACCTCCGTTCTCTCTACATGTCCAGACTCAATAAACACGGATCCATATTTTTGCCCATGCTAGCCTTTTCTTTTTTTCTGTTCTTTGTATTACTTCGTGTATTTCTTAGCTCTATTGTCCCCTCTTACTTTAAACGTCTACGAAAAGCATTCATCTTTACAGTATTTTCCTCTGTTTTCCCATTCGTATTCAGCATCCAAACGTCACTTCCATAAAGAAAAGTTGGCTCGGTAATCTCTCGTACGTTGCAGCATTCAGTTCCAAAGACTCTATTTTTTTCCCCTTTATCTCTTCAGAGACTGCCATCATCGTCTGATATATCTACTCCCAGATACTTATGCGAATAAGCTACTTCCATTTTCCAAGCATTCATACTTCGGTTTCCTCACCTCTTTATTATACAATTGTTAATATTCTAATTTCAACGATTCTTTCTCTCAAAGAAAAAAGCGCCCAAAAATGTTTTTTCTTACTTCTACATTTCCAAACTTTCCAAGTTTTATTGAATAGTAATTTCTGTCGGCATCTACTGTTTACAACGTATTTTACTGGTCTGGAGTTATTATGATGTGTCGTATCGGATATAATATAAAGTATGAAAACTCAAGTTTAATTATTTTTCTCTGTAGCACACTAAATCTTAATAGCTATTGGATAAATAAGAAAAAATATAATAAAGCCATCTATTATTGAAAGAACAGTGCTTTCATATGCAGAGTATTCATGAGAATTCAGTTCAAATATTACGTGTGCGTATATGTATGTATATATATATATATATATATATATATATATATATATATATATATATATATATATATATATATATATATATATATATATATATATATATATATATATATATATATATATATATAGTATATACATATACATATATTAGTTCAAGTTGAAGGCGGTCGCTTGAAATAAGATAAACAGCATCGAAGGAACGTGAGATATCAAAATCCTTTTAATGGGATTTATTATGCTGACGTTTCAGGACCATGTGTCCCATTTTCAAAGCTACAAATTAAAAATAAAAGCAAAATTAAATATAGACTCAAATTAAAACATGATAAAAAGTTATTTCTTAACATGAAGAAATGCAAAAGGGAAGTACAAGAGAAGGGAACAGTGGCTGAAGGCAAAGCTGAGCGACTGTCAGGGTCCGCTTTGGTTCCGACGGAAAAAAAAAATGAGGCAAAGAGGAGTTGACGTGGACTGAGTATTTAATTGGGGAACCAGCTGTTTAATAAAAAGAGATTAGAGTATTGACAATTGGTGTTCATTGGGAGTTTTGCCTATTATTAATTACAAGGATTTGAAAATTACGTTCCCACCATTTCCCGGGAAATTTATTTCTCATAATTTTTATATGATTATTCTTTTGACAAAATCACTAAAAGAATAAGTAAAGTGTCTCGTTAAGTGTAGAGGTAAAATGTTTTATGTGCTTGTTCATTTGTATAAAATTAGCTGTTTCTTATTCTGAATAGGCATTTAATCTTATTCACAAATTAATTGTCTTCTACGAGACCAAAGTCTTATAATGAAGTATGTGGAAAATGCTGCAAAATTATGTATTATTTTTACAAGTGTAACTTTTAGTATTTTTCAAATATACGTTTGTCTACCACGAGAGCTTTTAAGCATAGAAAACATCAGTCAGTATTATGAGCTGAAATAACGATTATTGTGAAAAACTTTTTTTTTTTTTTTTTTTTTTTTTTTTGTGGGGTCCACCTTTTTCTCATTTGGCTACATTGTGCATCGTCTGCAAATATGAAGCAATTATACACTCCGTTCACTACTTACCGTATCCCTCAAACTTGCTACTACATATCTTGTAGTTATTCTAACTTCCCACCTAGCTCTATTATATTAAGTGCCAAGGGAAATATGACACCTTTGTCGTAAACCAACTTTTACATCATGTGTACTTCAGTAAACATATTGTTCACTTTGGTCATAAAAAATTCTAAAAGCTCTCAGCCCATTTCCATGTACACCATATTTCTTCAGCATTCTCCACATTGCGTCACCATCAGTTCCTTCATGAGGTTTTCTATTTCCATATACAAAATATATATATTCTATTTTTACTCACAAATTATCTTCGCTACAATTTCATAAAACATTGAGTCAAATTTAACCGAACTATACTCTTGCACATTCTGAACTAAACCTTCTCACCCTCCTGCGATGTGGGTATCTTTTTTAGTCAAAACCTCCCTTCCTGGGAGTGCTTAGTAACATTATGTTTTAATAGTGTTTCAGTCATCCAAGTCATTTTTCTCTTCATATAAAGTACATTTCCGTCACCCATCCTTTGCCGTTCTCCAGAGCCCGTCAAGCAAAGAGAGATGCATTAATTTTATATTATATTGATTATGCTAGTTGCTATGACTTTCTTGACCCACACTCATACAAACATACATTTATATATATATATAATGTGTGTGCACGCGCTCTGTTTTTAAATCTTTTCTATAATAAGTATACGTTATGAGTAGCTACATCAAAGTATAACAACATACTTACACATTTATTTTCTTAAGTTTTACTAAACTTGGGAACCAAAAGCAATTGAAGCTGCGATCAAAGAGAAGCACGAGTTTTGTGGCTTCTCTTCGTTTGGTGCAAATGAAGAGGTCACGAAAATCTTCTGTGACCAAGAGGCGATGTTGTTACTGTTTTCAAGTTTGACTCCAATCGTCCATCTACCCCATGTCTTATCCTTGTTGCTTTGAAGGGCGAACAAGTCAAGCATTTTTAATTGTCATCTCAGTCGGCCTTAGTATTGACCGGATACAAGTTTTATTTCATAAGAACTGTTATAAGTAATACTGTCGGGCGACTTTGGGGTGATTGGTGTGAATAACAGAAAGGATAACAAGAGTGAATGGGTGGAATGTCGTCATCATTTTACTACGTACTACGTTAATGGGGGATACTCTTAAATGTCAGTTGTAATTTGCTGCTGTGAAGTCTCTCAGCCACTTGCATGTTACTGGATTCTGACTCATATTGCAACGATTTTCGTCCCTTATGACTTTGGACGAGAATTTTTAGTGTCGCAGATTGTAAGATTTTATTTAAGCTCCAAAAAGATGCGCAGATCTCTCTCTCTCTCTCTCTCTCTCTCTCTCTCTCTCTCTCTCTCTCTCTCGTCCTCTCTCTCTTCTCTATCATCTCTTCTCTTCTCTTCTCTCTCTCTGTATATGATATAACGTATTATATATATATATATATATATATATATA
>NC_087201.1:81439337-81441837 GCF_015104395.2 Macrobrachium nipponense
TATGTTATATTTCTCGGGTAAAGTTGCGTTTTTACCCTGCAAAATATGGAGCAGTTCTTTGCGAATTTGCAGTAAAGATATTATCAATTTGGAATATTTTTATTTCCTTATTATCGTATTTTTCATACACCGTTTGTTGAACTTTTCGCCGCACCAGCTGTACAAACGGCGGTAATGCGCAAATGCCTTTAGTTCCCAAATATCCTATGATAATCATGCCATTTATATTTCAGCCCCATCTTTGTTTCACTAATATAGATATTGTATATATATCAGTTCACTTTTCATTTGAAAAATGACTAGTTGATGATTGCTGCCGATAACTGTTGTTGATGAATGCTGCCGGTAACTGTTCCTGTGTAGTTCCTACTTTTTCTCAGTGGTCTTATTCTCTCACTTTAATGGCCTTACGATTTATTAGGATTCGCTGACGTCCTTTTAAAGCTGTCCAAGGTATTTATGGGTGACTTTTTTGGGGGGAAAGGGTGCCTCCAGGGTGCAAAATCATTCGCAGCACTAAGGCTAATAAACTGCTCCCCATTTTTCATGTAGTGCGTTCGCTCCCAAGTCCTTCTATCGAGTCACGTCTTTCATACCTTCACTGATCCTACTCAAGTTTGCATTTATAACACTAGTACTCTTTCCCTATTCAGTGTATGTTTTCTTCACCTTTTCACGACCAAATGCAGTGCTTTCTCATGGTGCTTGCCAATACTGAAATAATGCTGCCTTAACATGGAAACTGGAAACGGAAAGAAAGTTTGCATAATTATTTATATGATTTCTCCTCTGAAAATGAACGAAGAAGTTGTCTAGTTTCTCGGAATATGATTTCCTTCTTCTTTTCATAATTAACGTCTTTATCCCATTTCCCTCTTTGTTAAAGAAAGATCTTACTTCCATGAGAGCCCAGTTGTTCGTTATTTCATTTTATCAAGGGCTTATAAAATTATCAAGCTTCAGTGAGGGAATGCTTCATTATGCTGCTGATAGATTATGTAACAGCATTTTTGTGTTTAATGGTAAAACACCAGGAAATTATTAGTAGTGGCATAGCAAAAGAACTGCGAGTAACCCGTGTAGGCGACTACCACTCTGTTCGAATTCAGTTCTGAAACATTGCCTTAAATTCACTGTGAACTACGGATTGGTCACTGGTCACATGGCTGAATGACAGATATGACAGTAGTCAGCTGTAAATACATGATGTCATATGCTGGAGTCAAGCAAAAGGTTACGGGGCTAGCAGTCTCACCCCTGAAGACTTGCTAAGAGGCGAGGAGGCTGTACCTTTTACCGCCATCCCCTTCAAAAGGGAGATTAGTATTGGATAAAACTACTATTATATCTATATATATATATATTATATCTATATATTAGATATACTATATGTTATACATTTTGATGATTATATCATATATAATATATACTATATATATCTATAATCGTTTATTCCAAATACTAATCTCCCTTTTTGAAAGGGGATGGCGGTAAAGGACAGCCTTTTTATATATATATAATATATTATATATATATATATATTTATATATATATATATATATATATATATATATATATATATGATAATGAAGTGTGCTATCATGGTAAGTCGTCGATTCAATTTCTGGTAGTTTCCATATACAGTACCCATGTGTATCCCTAAGGAGTCTCTTTTATTGTAGAGGTTTTCAGTTTTATAAAACAGAAATCACTTTGGATCTCATATCCTCATTCCTCATATCATGGTGGCTCTTCATTAACTTGTAATTTACATTAAGTCGGTTCTCATATCCTGCCGACTAAGGCGAGTTCGATAGGTCTTATTCCAAAAGATTTATGGGAAAAAATCATAATTTGATAATTAAAGGGGATCCAGCTGTGTGACACACTCTTGTACCCAAAAACTCTCTCTCTCTCTCTCTCTCTCTCTCTCTCTCTCTCTCTCTCTCTCTCAACGGCTAACGTACTAGTACGACTCTTGCCTCTATCGAGTATACAATTTACATTCCACAACATGACTTTCGCTTTGTGTTGCATAGGAAGTGCTATTTGGGTTCATTTCATCTTGTCTTTCAAGACAAACGTAGAGAGAGAGAGAGAGAGAGAGAGAGAGAGAGAGAGAGAGAGAGAGAGAGAGAGAGAGAGAGAGAGAGAGAGAGAGTCTCCATCCACGATGGTGGTACTGAGTGGAAGGGTTAGCTGATTCTTGGGCGCCTATTCTAAATTAAAATAGGCGGTTCTCTTGTTGCCGTTTTCATAGTCACGTATTGTGTCTCTGATCCTCAAGAGCTCTCTCTCTCTCTCTCTCTCTCTCTCTCTCTCTCTCTCTCTCTCTCTCTCTCTCTCTCTCTCTCATTTCTTTTGTGAGACGAATAGATAGATTCAAGCCTAACTTTAATTTTAATGTGGTAGGCCGCCCGTGACAAGTCATTCGTTGTTATTGCAATGTTCCATATGCTTTGTTGTTAACTTACAGTGTAGCTTCTCTTAATTTTTGTTG
>NC_087201.1:81446837-81489337 GCF_015104395.2 Macrobrachium nipponense
CTTCCCAATTGCGATGTCACCCATTACCTATGTGCTGCTCATCACAATGTTTTCCTTAGTATTCAGATAATGTCTGACTTTTTCCTCACCGTCATGAATTGCATATGTTTACAACATTTTCAGTAAAAGATTCGTATGTCAGTCATTCTTGTCACCAGTAAATCATTTCGTAAGCATAATGAAATATCTGTGTCAACACGTGCTTGGAAAACGCAGTTTTTAGGCCGAACACTGGAGAAGATATTTATCCGCCTCTAGCTGTGTGGAAGATTTTGTACACTGGCAAAGTAGGTGTCTCATTTTAATGATTGATACTGGAAAAGGTTGAGTTTTATCACTTTTCTAAAACTTGACAATAGGACTTTTAATTTTAGCCAGAGTAAATTGAACATTCCTCATTTACAGCGGGTCGAGTCATTGTTTTCCTCTTTGATAATATAGTCACAGTTTCATTGTATGCACATTACATAGACGTATCTTCTGTCATTCAAAACAGATGTGCAATTAGTTTTCCTTCTTTTACTATATGTAGACGTATTTCTCTTGTTTTTTAAAGATAAGTTAGACGAATTTTTCTTCATTTGCAAGAGGAATGCAAATTTTCTCTTCGTTAACTAGAATTAGACACGTTTTTTCTAACTCGTGATGCTGACTTTTTTTCATTATTCAGACAAGTTAGTGAAAAGAAGTTAAATGAAATTTTTCTATATATGAGCATGGTCATAATCCCATCTCGGGGTAGTATATATTATGAGGCATAGTCTGTTTCTCAGATGATTCACATTAATGCTAATGCACTTGCAACATCTGTTATTTTGAAACATCTATTATTTTGCAATAACAAATTTCCAATTTTCTGTACCTTGTCGTCTAGACTAAATTTTTTTTAAGTTCTTGAGGAAATTAAGCGAGGACACTACATTTCAATTTATAATAGCAGAGCAAACGCGCAAGCACAGTTTAGAAATAACAGCGAAACTAGCAATTAACAATTCTTTATGAATGGATAAAATCTGAGCGATCTGCCACGAAGACTTAAAAGACAATGCATTTGGTTTTAGGTAAACCTGACATGGAACTTCCTCTGCTGGAAAAGAGAATGTAGTCCGATTGACAGTGAACACAAAAAACGGCTCTGGCCAAAGCCACAAAGATATTACACTAGACTGGCTCCTTTGTTTATGGCGAGTGCACAGAGTAAAAGGAGCTGAACTTCTGAAGCTTCTTGGCAGATTTTCCAGATCTCTTTATAATCATATTCTGCGTCAGTTTTCACCCTAGTCAATTTTTCGTTTGTTTGCTTGCAGTTTCATTTCTTTATAAAGTTCCTCATGATAACCATGAGTTGATAGTTGAAACACTCTAGACAGAGGTAAAGAGAGCACCATATCAGGTCTTTTTCTTTTCTTTCAGAGATTTAGCCTTAAAGGGGAAAAGGAAGACAGGAAATTGGGAAAGTACTGTCACAAAATAGTACATACCAAAACTTATGCATTTTATACACACACACACATACACACATATATGTATATTGTAAAATGTGTATATATATATATATACATACATAATATAATACTTATATATATATAATACACATATATATATATATATACATATAAATAACATATACTATATATATATATCAGTATATATATATATATTATATATATATCTATATATATTTGTGTGTGTGTGTATCTCACAAGCCTGCTCGTACACACACACACATTGATATATATATGAAATTGTGCACGACACTAAAATTTGACTTATTGACCGTATCAGAAGTTTTAGGTAAGCCACAACATCTTGGGAAGTAACTGTAGCATAAATTCACCTAATTTGAAATTGTAGCC
This sequence comes from Macrobrachium nipponense, assembly GCF_015104395.2. Lineage (NCBI taxonomy): Eukaryota > Metazoa > Arthropoda > Malacostraca > Decapoda > Palaemonidae > Macrobrachium > Macrobrachium nipponense. The sequence goes on from NC_087201.1 coordinate 81,448,694, forward strand.
ATATTTTCTTAAAAAGCGTTCAGTTATGTGGCCATGGAATGTGGAACTGTATTTTGCAGATAATAAAACTTGTTAGCTGTCAGCAGTTGTTGCACCACCTCATTAAATTGAGCTTTGTGGTGGTCATTCAACCATCATCCTTTACTGTGTGATAGTAACGCCCTTTTAAAATTAATTAACATCGCCTAGCACGTGCAAATGATGTCAAAAAATAAATTATTCAGGCTGATTGTTGCTGTGGGGGATTTAGCTAATTAGCAAAGTCTTGGAAATTTTATCTTGTGCATTAAAAAAACGAGTGTTATCAAGGGAAATGTATTTTTTTTGTTACTTCTCAAAATATCGCAAAATGTCTATTCTCCTTTTTTCAATTTTTGTAATGAGGTAGAGAGCAAAGTTAATTTTTCCTATATGCATTATTAAATCCTATTGAAATTCAGCCATTTTCTTAAGAGGTAGGTTGTTCCCAAGAGCATGAATGTTTTCACGAAAGCCTGAAGGTATTCGTAAAACTTTCTACATTATCACAATATCCCGGGGAAAATCAATTTAAAAGTGACATGATTTTTCGTGTGTAGTATCGTTGCTATAGTCTTGTCACAATTTTATAGGTATATTGCTTATCAAAAGCACAAATCTATTTGACAGGAATGATATGAAGGTTGCTTTTCCTTTATATTTTTGCGTCTCCGTAGACATTTCACTTTTTAACAGATTATTGGTCCCTTAAGTATAAATTCCGAAGAGTATTCGTAAAGAAAAATGTAATTTTGTCCAAAAAACTTTTGCTCTCAAATTTACGTCTTTTAAATTTTACCTAATATGCTAATTTCCTGGAGGTCTGAGTTATAACAGTGATAGAGGCTGGTTTATAGTGATAAAAGCAGTAGTAACGATAGTACTAAGATGATAACAATAACAGCAATAGCTCACTAACTTTATAAATACCCAACTTATTTTTATGTATATTACTTTGTCAGTTAGGTCGTTTTCTCTGTTGCTCAGGGAGGCACTGGAAAATTGTAATTAGGGTGTGGCTCTAGTTCCGTCCAGCATTTACCCAAGGAAATATTTAGATTCCCTTCTCACACAAAGCCCTTTCAACGCCAACATCAGCTCCTAATTTTGTTTTTAATATGCTAAGTTATAGAAAGGAATTTTTTGGGTTTTCTTTCTTGGCTGCTTTTCTTGAAGCTTCAATATGTAACAAAACAGAATATGCAGGCCTTTAAGTAAGCATTTGTTTCCCTAGCATCGGTGACACGAAGCAGACGGAAAAGTGGGAGTTTGACAGATGACGTTCATTGGGTGTATGTAGAGACGATATAGCAAGTAGGCACGTGAGGTCCTGGCGTAAATATTTATAGGCAGAGGTGGGTGGGGATTCCTGTGGGGCCTGGACACGTGGCATGATGAAATGGATAGTCTGAGCACGTGGGGGGAGACAAAGGCTAGCCTTGCCTTTTGTAAACATAGGAAGCTATCGTCAGCGCACCGCTTACGAAAAATGATAATTCTCGGTGAATGAAGCGGGATGTATGTTTCCTGTAGCCTTTGTTTTCATTTGTAGAGCACCCCCCCCCTTTTTTTTTTTGTTTACAAAGTTGCAATATTAATAAAAGTATGAACGTGTATATACAGGTGATTTTATTATATTTGGTCATTTCGTTGCTTGAGCTTCCTTTTCCGTGTTCGTCCTTCTGTGAAAGCTTTGAGAAACCCAGTGAAAAATAAGATTCAAGTCGCAGCTACTCGCTTAAGACCTCACCTCATTAACAAGGACGATCACATCAAGAGCAGCTCGTCGTCACTTACATCTACGTGTGTTGGACGCTCCTCAAGGAAATTACAACTACAGTTTATCATTACGTCATCTGGTGCATCATTTTCGGAGACATACAATTGCAGACAGTATCTACTAAAATTTGCTAATTTCTTGGACACTACACTCCACCATTAACAACTTTTTTATATTTTACCTTTCCGAAGTCGTTAACTTTTAATATACTGATAAACGTATGAATGAGTAATTAGATAAGTAAGACGTTCCATTTGTTTTCAGTTTACATATTTCGTACAAATTATTTAGTGATCTTTGTTACAGGAGTATCTTCCCTTCCCATTGTTACACTTATCGTCTAAATTTCATCTATGTAAGGAGTCAAAGTTTTTGTCAGTTCTTTGTTGTACTCCTGAACGGTTTTCCTCGCCCTTTATCATCCAAACATATTCTGTTTTCCATCTTCCCTAAACCTTGGCTCAGTAGGTCTCTTCCACATTTGCTCTGATGATGGAAGGCGCATTGAGTTGAGGTTGTTGCTTTAAAACGTTGTTAACCATTGTTTTTTTTTTTTTTTTTTTTTTTTTTCTTTCTCTCCTTGCATTGCTTTTTATGCGTTTATACATTTGACTGTTGATTATTATGTGTTTTATCCGTGTTTGTATTTTGGCTCATGTTTCATTTATTGTATGGAATCTTGCTTTACCAGTTAATGACTGTTTGGCTGATAAGAAAAAGTCGAAGAACCTTTACGTTCCAGTTGACACCAGGTGAATGAGATCCATTGAGTGTAATTCGTGTTTCTATTTTATTTTTGTTACATGCACTTTTTATAGAGTGCTGCTTTATCAAAAGCCTCTATGTAAAAATGTGTAGATAGCAATTAAGTAAATACTTAAATTTCACAGAGTGGGTGTCTCTCGTCTAATAATAATAAAAGATTTTTACTCTCCAAATCCGCCTTTATTCTCTTCCTGCAGTGAACAATAAATATATAATGATTTTTTTTTTTTTTTTTTTTTTGCTTCTTTCAGAGACAGTATCACTGCTCTTGCACGTAGGAGTCTTGCGCCCTGAACATCTTGCAGTCTTCATGATCCGTTCCTTGTGTCTTTGTTTTTCTGACCAGCTTTTTCGCCGCCCCATCCGGTTTTGATAAGATGCATTTTTTTTCTTTGGTAGTCAAAATGTTCTAAATGTCCCCACGATCGGCAACAATATTTTCAGTTCCCTCCTTGTTGTAACATTACTCCGCTTGTCTCGTGTATAATTACGTTGAACTGTAGACCTGGTTATGGTATGGACTTCAAGTCTTCAGCATTTGTAGCAAACGAGATGTTAGAGAATATTGTGGGCGTATTATTAATAAATGTATAATAATTACCAATATGGGAAAACAAGAGTTTTTTACTGTTGATCACTGGGTGAGGAGAAATATGATGACTCACTAGTGTTAGTCGAAAGGGTGTAGTTATGATTTTAGTGAGATTCGGAAAAGATGAATTAAGACTCAAGGAAGCAAGTTCGATTTCCCTTTTGGAAATAATTTGGTTATTGGAGTACTGGGTTCGTTAGTTTTTTCGCTTTAATGTCCAGCGGTGGAAGTCTTCCCATGATTATCTACTGTATGCCTCGCTGCTAGTTTTGTGCTTCAATCGTTATTGATCTTTTCTGTCCTTCTGTGTTTTTTCTTAGTTGTGCTCAAACACGGACTGTTGTGCCCCCACCATCGAAATGAAATAAAAAGGGAAAGGGAATGAGGTTAAAAAAAAGAGAGAAATGGCCTTTGAAGTTCTGTCATCTTTTTTGTAGATATGATCAATGAAACATTTGGTTGGAAAGGCATTGAATACGCTGTGTATAGTTATTTTTTGTTGGGAGGGATGTAAAGTAAAACGGAACTTTTGTTAAGATAATGGGAATCTTACAATTACACAGAACATTAAATATGAACTGTACAAAAGGTTGTTAGCGTGAGGTACAGCAGAAACGATGAATGATGAAAATAAGATAGAGATGAGTTGTTTGTATGAATTGATGAATTTTTCAAATTTTGTTTGGAAATGGTTAAAATGATAATATAATAATAATAATAATAATAATAATCCTTTATTTCCAATTGTACATTGGGTATTCTACATAAGTAGCCATATCAGTATAAAACATTTTGAATTTAACTCTTACATAAAACTTGGTATAGGTTAAGAATATCAAAACAAATCGTAAAATAGCAATAAACATAAATACCATAGGAAACTATTTGAAACTATGTATAAAAATGACAATCATAGGTAAACAAATGAGCTTCAAATAGAAATCTAATAGTCATAAATTATCAATAAATAAGTATATAAAAACTACGTACAGGCAATACAAAACGAAAAGACAGTTCTAAAAATAAGCATAGGATATGTAGTAAAAAATCAGATAGTCATAAAATTTTCAATAAATAAGTCTAGCAAATATGTACAGACTCAGAACCCATGTTGAATTAGGATACCTGGATTTAAGAACTACAATGCAGTATCAGTTAGTAAAACATAAAAATAAGCCAGATCAAAATCTAAGAACAAAGTAATAATAATTAAAAGAACAATTAAGACTCTGTTAAAAGTAAACTCCTTAGTGTTTTTGACTTGAAAATAGACACAGAGCCAGCTTCTTTTATTTTCACGTGGCTGTCATTATACAACACTGACCTCGGACTCTGATTTGCCGTGAGCCAATACTAGTTTTTATGTCTTGCAACATACAAATCATCCTTTTGACGTGTATTGACATTCTGAATAAAGATACTGGTGGGAAACTGTATAACCAATCTGGAATTTATTATTTAAAGCTTTATATACCATAATGCACATGTCAAGAGTATACTGGTCTCTTATTTTCAACCATTCCAATTCCTTTTTACAAATGTGGAGTTACATGTTCAAACTTTCTAACGTTTGCCAACAGCCACTCTTGCTGCAAACGTTCTGCAGCTTTTGTACTCTTTGTAGCTGTGATTTGTTAGTACATCCCCAAACTTTTAAGCAATATTTTTATATAACTTAAAGCTAGTGACTGGACGACTATCTTGCGAGTACTTGACTCAAAATGATCTTTTTATTACTCTATTTAAGTATATAAGAGTACCATTACCTTTTTTATACATTTCGTCTATGTGACAGTCAAAGTTCATGTACCGATCGAAATGAACACCTAAATTTTTCACAGTCGTCATTGGCTTAATTATATTTCCATTAAAAATTTATCTGTACCTCATCTCCAATATCTGACACATATTGCCTGGATCCAATAATGAAAACTGCTTTGTCTTTTTCTCATTTAGAAGTAAGCCATTTCTCAAAAAGTAATCTTTAGCTCTGTTTAGAATGTCTTCTGCCTTACAAATCATGTCGGCTATATCCTTAATGTCACCTTCTATTAGTATTTGTGTGGTCATCAGCATATTGAACTATAAAACAGCCAGGTATTGATCTCACGAGATCATTAACATATACCATGAAAAGTATAGGGCCGAGAATTGATCCCTGAGGTACTCCGAATTGAATATTTTTCTTCGATGATACAGTACCATTTAGCCTGACGGACTGAAACCTATTCTCAAGGTAGCTCTTAAACCACCTCTGATCAATATTCATCAACGCACATTTCTCCAATAATATGGCACCATTCACGCTATCAAAAGCCTTAGATAAATCTAGTAATAAAAGTAAGGAAACTTTTTTGTTGTCTATATTTTCATAAATCTTGTCAGATAATTTTAACAGGGCTGTTTCAGTAGACAATTTTGGTCGGAATCCATGCTGGCTTAAAGAGATTAGTTTATTTTCCTCTAAAAATTTCAGTTAACTGATTTGCAATAATTTTTTCAAGTACTTTCGATAGAATAGGTAGCAAGGAAATGGGACGGTAATTTGAGATATCGTCGGCATCCCCGCTTTTGAAGAGCGGAACGACATGGGAAATTTTCCATATGTCTGGATATGAATAAGTAACAACTGATGTATTGATAATAATCCGTCAGGTAAAAGCAATAACATATAAACCATCTCTAATGAAACGTAAACAAATACCATCAGATCCAAAGGCGTTAGTTTCTTTCAAATCTTTAATGACTAAGATTACTGTGTTACAGTCCACTGGCCTTGGTTTAAAACTATCGACTCTACTGTGAGGGATAATAGGGTCTGTTTCCAAAGGCATGCGGTTATGCAGTTCTTCCTGTGTTTTTTCGCAAAGGTCTTTCTCCCCACTTCTGCGAAGAATTCGTTAAACTCTTCAGCTTTACGTTGCAAAACATCTTTGGTATCACAATTCAGCTTATTCGTTATCGCTGTTTATTCCATTGAAAAGCATATTATTAGTAATCTTCCACGTAGCAGCCATGTCACCTTTAGCATTTTTAAATTCTTGTTTGTAGTACTGTTTTCTACCATCAGTTAACATCGAGTTACCTTTTTCTTCAGTTCCTTATGAGTTTCTCTAAGCTGAATATTTTCTCTTTGATTTTTTAGTTTTTTTTTCACGTTATCTCTTACCATTATCGACTCTTTTATAGTATCAGAAATCCAAGGGGCAGGGGACGAGTTACTTCTCTAGTAACCACAGGTGCGCACATCTACACAGGATGTGAAAACATTGGTTAAAATTTCTACTTGCTTACCTACGTTATCGGTACTTAAAATTTGATTCAATATGGGAACATTATTCATAAGAAGAGAGCAAAGAGTTTCTTGAGAGTAATTTTTTCAAGCACCATAAAAAGTTTTAAAAATAGTTTGCCCTTTTCGGTTTACGAACGTTCAGCAAAGTTAAAATATTCTCGTGATCTGCTATTGAGCTAGGGGTTACCTCTGATTTTGTTATCATATATTTAGCATTTGTAATGACTAGATCGATAAGGGATGCTGAGGTGAAGTGATTCGTGTGGGTTTATCTACAATCTGGTCAAATCTTAAGTTTTTAATTAGCTTACCCAGTTTGTTCTCCTTTTTTAACAGATCATCATTAAATCCCCGTAAATGAAAACAGGCTTATTGCGTAAAATTACCTCCTTAAAGACGTCTGAAATATAGTAAAAGAGGTAACAGCAGCTTTAGGATGGCGGTACACGCACCCAACAATAATAGAGGGAAATTTTCGATGTTGGACGGAGACCCCACTTATCTTCCACTCCCTCCTGTTTTCGATCCCAAATTTCAGCTCGGTGACTTTCAAATAATTCCTTATAAACAAACATACACCTCCACCTCGACCATGATCCTCACGATATATATTTATACTCAGGTATATGAATAGTAATCACTTATATAAGGATACAGCCATGTCTCACTAATACATAAAATATCGATTTTTTGGTTGGAAATTCTAGCATTAACTGTAATTTTCAAGTATATGACCAAGTATTGATTGGGCATTTATATGTACAACTTTTAGAAAATCATTACATTTAGCATTCTCAATGGCACTGCCTTCTTGGCCTATGTCCTAGCAATGGATATTTTTCGACATTGTTTGCTTTTGTGTCCATATTCATGGCATGAGTAACACCTAACCTTATGGTCGAACCTACAATCGGATTGGTGGTGATTAAATTCACCACATTTGTAACACCCATACCCATTTCTTTCGGTATATGAATAATAATAGTCGTTAACTTCTCTGTTACTTCTATCATGTCCTTGTCTAGCATTTGTACTACTAAAGTGCGCTTGGTCTCTACCATAACCAAGTCTACCTCGATAATAAGTATTATTCCTTGAGTGTTTGATAGCTATTTCTATGTAACCTATTTTTATTCCTTCCTTCTACCTCCCGATTTATCATAAGGTTGCTACTTTTACTCTTTACATGATTAATCCTATAGTTATTATTTTTCAGATTACATATTATTTGACTTGATTTGAGGTCCTATAGTTATTATTTTTCAGATTACATATATTGACTTGATTTGAGGTAATATAAGAAGGATAATTGGCTTAAATGAGATGATAGAACGTATTAACCGTTGGAATTAGATGAAATAAAAATGATGAATGATTACATTGTTATTTAACCATTTGTCTGGAGATAGAATGAGCGTTTATGAAAAGGATACCCAGCTGAATTTGGGAGCTTTGAAAAAAGATTGTAATATATGAAGAGATGTTATCATGTGGGTGGTTATACTCGAGAGGTGACCTTGGTAAACTGGGAGTCATTGACCTGAAATTAGAACCAAGCACCCGAATGGACTATCTCTGAAAAATGACTTAGTAGGATAATAGAACACGCGTTTTGTGTGTGTGTGTGTGTGAGAGAGAGAGAGAGAGAGAGAGAGAGAGAGAGAGAGAGAGAAAGTGTGTTTTTAACATTAAAGAAGACTGCCGCCGTTGTTCCATTTTTGAAATCTCATCATTGTCTGGTTAACTTCCTGTCTGCAAAGAAAGTTGCTGTTTTTAAAGGTAAACGCTTTGATTTCATTCTGAACCATATACCAATGAGATAATAATTTCTATTTTTTATTTTTAGAGGAGTTCAGTTTTGGTTAAGGGACTTTCTCTGTTTGTCTGTCATGTATGCGAGTGTGTGCGTCTTTCTGCCGTATCCACAAAACCCCGCCTTGTTTTGAAGAACTGGCTTATCATATGCACTAACCCCCGCATCTGTTATCAGGACCTTCTCCCTCCTCGTAGTACCCAGACCATCCCATTCATTACACTCATTCATTCTCACTCACTCCCGCCCCCCGGTCCCCCACATCCCCTCTACCAGGAGGCCCTCGCAGCCAGTCTCTTCCTGCCTCTTTTATCCTTCCTTCCTTCTTTCTTTACCCTTCTGCTCATCCATAATCCCTCCTCGCCCTCTTCCTCTACTCTCCTCTCCTCTCCTCCACTCCACTCCCCTATCACTTGACTACTGTTGTTTTATCGGACAAACCCATCATAAACTGGCAAACGCCCCCACCACTTAACTCAAATCGCCTCGATTCGGTTCCGTCGGGGTTTTGTGGATAGGCAGACCCTTACGTAGTACTTCGTTAGTTGTTTTGAATTATAGAGTTGCTTTGTTATTCGTGAGTGCATTTTTCTTTTTTTTTCTTTTGTAAACCTCGAAACTTAAGTGTTAGTGAAGCTTTGGTGTATTTGTTAGGTGTTATGAAAACTGCATATTTGTTCTTTGGAAACCTTTGGGAAATGGGACCATGGAGAATGTATTTCTAATTTATATTTGAGGTGTCCTTAAATTCCTCGAGTGGGGGTTGATAAGTACGTTTCCTGTTTCTTTTATTCTCGTTTAAAAACTGTTTTCTTTTTAAGTAAAGGTCAGAGCATTCATTGACTGTAATGTCTGAGGAAATTTCTCAGGCATACGCGTTATTAGTATTCATGTTATTTTTATTTTATTTATAAATTTATTCAGACATAAACCAACGTTCTTCTTTATTTAATTTTAAAGAAGCTTTAGTTGATCACCTGTCGGGGTTAAATCTGTTGGCTCGTCTTAAAAGTGAAAGCCATAGTAGATATTTTATATTAATATTTTTGTGTAATTTCAAAAGTCAGTTTAAAGCAACGCGAAGAATGAAAGTTCTGTAAACGCAGTAAAACGATAGATAACAAGCGAACTTCTTATTGCAATAGATTGTGTTCGTTAAAAGGCATGTGGCGTTCGTTGCTTTGCAGAACTATGGGCTGTGGCACACAGAACTCCCAGTCAGTTTTAGATATCAGGATTTGAAATACTGAGAGAGAGAGAGAGAGAGAGAGAGAGAGAGAGAGAGAGAGAGAGAGAGATTTTCGATTAAACTGTGGAAGTATAAAGAGTTCAGTGCCTCCTTCCATACTGAAGCACCTTGTAGCACAAGGCCTCCTCAAACTTTTTAAGCCATCGGCCCCTGCACGAGAATCATTGATTGTCCCTAAAGTTCATAATCCATCCATCCACATCCTCAGACACTCATAAAAATTAATAGATAAATAGCTATCATAAAAACATAATAAATATAAAATAACTTATTATATAAGAAATAATAATAATAATAATAATAATAATAATAATAATAATAATAATAATAATCATAATAATATAATAATAATAATATAATAATAATAATAATAATAATAATAATGAGAAAAGAGGCAACAAAATCAACCATCTGATGTTCATGGACGACGTCAAGCTGTATGGTAAGAGTATCAAGGAAATAGATACCCTAATCCAGACTGTAAGGATTGTATCTGGGGACATCAGATGGAGTTTGGAATAGAAAAATGCGCCTTAGTCAAACATACAAAAAGGCAAAGTAACGAGAACTGAAGGGATAAAGCTACAGATGGGAGCAACATCAAACACATAGATGAGACAGGATACAAATACCTGGGAATAATGGAAGGAGGAGATATAAAACAAACACCAAGAGATGCAAGGACACGATCAGGAAAGAATATATGCAGAGACTCAAGGCGATACTCAAGTCAAAACTCAACGGCGGAAATATGATAAAAGCCATAAACACATGGGCAGTGCCAGTAATCAGATACAGCGCAGAATAGTGGAATGGACGAAGGCAGAACTCCGCAGCATAGATCAGAAAACCCAGGAAACAAATGACAATACACAAAGCACTACACCCAAGAGCAAATACGGACAGACTATACATAACACGAAAGGAAGGAGGGAGAGGACTACAAAGTATAGAGGACTGCGCCAACATCGAAAACAGAGCACTGGGGCAATATCTGAAAACCAGTGAAGACGAGTGGCTAAAGAGTGCATGGGAAGAAGGACTAATAAAGTAGACGAAGACCCAGAAATATACAGAGACAGGAGAAAGACAGAAAAGAACAGAGGACTGCACAACAAACCAATGCACGGACAATACATGAGACAGACTAAAGAACTAGCCAGCGATGACAATTGGCAATGGCTACAGAGGGGAGAGCTAAAGAAGGAAACTGAAGGAATGATAACAGCGGCACAAGATCAGGCCCTAAGAACCAGATATGTTCAAAGTACGATAGACGGAAATAACATCTCTCCCATATGTAGGAAGTGCAATACGAAAAATGAAACCATAAACCACTTAGCAAGTGAATGCCCGGCACTTGCACAGAACCAGTACAAAAAGAGGCATGATTCAGTGGCAAAAGCCCTCCACTGGAGCCTGTGCAAAAAACATCAGCTACCTTGCAGTAATAAGTGGTACGAGCACCAACCTGAAGGAGTGATAGAAAACGATCAGGCAAAAATCCTCTGGACTATGGTATCAGAACGGATAGGGTGATACGTGCAAACAGACCAGACGTGACGTTGATTGACAAAGTCAAGAAGAAAGTATCACTCATTGATGTCGCAATACCATGGGACACCAGAGTTGAAGAGACAGAGAGGGAAAAATGGATAAGTATCAAGATCTGAAAATAGAATAAGAAGGATATGGGATATGCCAGTGGAAATCGTACCCATAATCATAGGAGCACTAGGCACGATCCCAAGAATCCCTGAAAAGGAATCTAGAAAAACTAGAGGCTGAAGTAGCTCCAGGACTCATGCAGAAGAGTGTGATCCTAGAAACGGCACACATAGTAAGAAAAGTGATGGGACTCCTAAGGAGGCAGGATGCAACCCGGAACCCCACACTATAAATACCACCCAGTCGAATTGGAGGACTGTGATAGAGCAAAAAAAAAAAAAAAAAAAAAAAAAAAAAAAAAAAAAAAAAAAACAATAATAATAATAATAATAATAATAATAATAATAATAATAATAATAATAATAATTATTATTATTATTATTATTATTATTATTATTATTATTATTGTTCCATTGCCCTTTTTTTCTTTATTTTGTTATAAAATTCATTTGGTGGTGCACAAGGTTTCAAAGACAAATTGGCCTAGCTGTGAAGGGAAAGGTGTTTGAAAACTGTGATAGCTGGTTGTGTTTTCTATTGCATAAAAATTTTATTTGAAGTAGTTTTAGAATTTAATATCATTACTGCTATTAGAAATTATTCCTATACAATATATTGACATCGGCTATGAATATTAATGCAAATCCCTTTAATATGATTATTATTATTATTATTATTTTTTTTTTTTTTTTTTTTTTTTTTTTTTGCTCTATCACAGTCCTCCAATTCGACTGGGTGGTATTTATAGTGTGGGGTTCCGGGTTGCATCCTGCCTCCTTAGGAGTCCATCACTTTTCTTACTATGTGTGCCGTTTCTAGGATCACACTCTTCTGCATGAGACCTGGAGCTACTTCAGCCTCTAGTTTTTCTAGATTCCTTTTCAGGGATCTTGGGATCGTGCCTAGTGCTCCTATGATTATGGGTACGATTTCCACTGGCATATCCCATATCCTTCTTATTTCTATTTTCAGATCTTGATACTTATCAATTTTCCCTCTCTTTCTCTTCAACTCTGGTGTCCCCATGGTATTGCGACATCAATGAGTGAACTTTCTTCTTCTTGACTTTGTCAGTCAACGTCACGTTTGGTCTATTTGCACGTATCACCCTATCCGTTCTGATACCATAGTCCCAGAGGATTTTTGCCCTGATCGTTTTCTATCACTCCCTCAGGTTGGTGCTCGTACCACGTATTACTGCAAGGTAGCTGATGTTTCTTGCACAGGCTCCAGTGGAGGGCTTTTGCCACTGAATCATGCCTCTTTTTATTTTTGTACTGGTTCTGTGCAAGTGCCGGGCATTCACTTGCTATGTGGTTTATGGTTTCATTTTTCGTATTGCACTTCCTACATATGGGAGAGATGTTATTTCCGTCTATCGTACTTTGAACATATCTGGTTCTTAGGGCCTGATCTTGTGTCCGCTGTTATCATTCCTTCAGTTTCCTTCTTTAGCTCTCCCCTCTGTAGCCATTGCCAATTGTCATCGCTGGCTAGTTCTTTAGTCTGTCTCATGTATTGTCCGTGCATTGGTTTGTTGTGCCAGTCCTCTGTTCTTTTCTGTCTCTCCTGTCTCTGTATATTTCTGGGTCTTCGTCTACTTTATTAGTCCTTCTTCCATGCACTCTTTAGCCACTCGTCTTCACTGGTTTTCAGATATTGCCCCAGTGCTCTGTTTTCAATGTTGACGCAGTCCTCTATACTTAGTAGTCCTCTCCCTCCTTCCTTTCGTGTTATGTATAGTCTGTCCCGTATTTGCTCTTGGGTGTATGCTTTGTGTATTGTCATTTGTTTCCTGGTTTTCTGATCTATGCTGCGGAGTTCTGCCTTCGTCCATTCCACTATTCCACTGCGCTGTATCTGATTACTGGCACTGCCCATGTGTTTATGGCTTTTATCATATTTCCGCCGTTGAGTTTTGACTTGAGTATCGCCTTGAGTCTCTGCATATATTCTTTCCTGATCGTGTCCTTCATCTCTTGGTGTTTTATATCTCCTCCTTCCATTATTCCCAGGTATTTGTATCCTGTCTCATCTATGTGTTTGATGTTGCTCCCATCTGGTAGCTTTATCCCTTCAGTTCTCGTTACTTTGCTTTTGTATGTTGACTAAGGCGCATTTTTTCTATTCCAAACTCCATTCTGATGTCCCCAGATACAATCCTTACAGTCTGGATTAGGGTATCTATTTCCTTGATGCTCTTACCATACGCTTGATGTCGTCCATGAACATCAGATGGTTGATTTTGTTGCCTCTTTTCTTGAGTTGGTACCCGGCATCCATCTTCTGTAGTACTTTTTGTCATGGGAATCATGGCTACTACGAAGAGTAGTGGGGACAGTGAGTCGCCCTGGAAGATCCCTCTCCTGATATTAACCTCTGCTAGTCTTATTCCAGGCTTGTAAGTATTGTAATTCCAGTTGCGCATTGTATTTTGAGGAAGCTGATGGTGTTTTTCCTCTGCCCCGATATATTTTCAGGCATTCTATTAGCCATGTGTGTGGTATCATGTCGAAGGCTTTCTTACAGTCTAATTATTATTATTATTATTATTATTATTATTATTATTATTATTATTATTATGTTACTACTGGTTGCTCGTTATGCCACGGTTGGTAATATTTTATTAAACACTCAGGGGTGACATGTTATTGTCCCTGCCATGGGATTTAAAGGAATAATTGTACCAACCAAGGGTCAACCTAGATCATTTTTTTGTTTAATTAGTTAAGGCTGTGGTATATTTACTTCCTATGGGAGGCGTCTACTCCTTGCACCCAAGTTTTTTGTAAGTCGGGAGAATAGATACAGAGTAATTATTTCTCTGAATGAGTCAGCAGCTGTACACGTAACATGTGCCACTGGCGAGAATACCAGTTGGTTTCGCGTTTGAATGTTATTATCTTCATGATAAGGATGATGTTTTACATTTCGGTTTTTGGCGTAAATTGCTCATTATTACTCGAATTTTGTATAGTCACTGTGTTGCGGATAAAAAGCATATACTTTTAATCAGCATCTTTTTATTTATTTTAGAAACGTTATTTCGGAGTAAAATGATATTTTATTTCAAAATCTCTTGGAGGAAGAATGTAAACTCCGTCAGCTCTAAATACACAGAAACATCACGCGCACTGACACACTCACATGGACGTAGACAGTCGTGCCTTAATACCTTTTTAGAAGTAAAGTCATTCCTGTTACCATCTCAAGCAAACTCTTATTCGCTTGTTATTTCATTTTTGAAACTCCTTTTTAGGAAACCGTAAACCGATTCCCCCGAAAAATCTGCTACGAGTGATTGGTCAGTTTTTGAATACTGTCGTCGACGATATTACACGCACGCTACTAATGAATTTGGAAAGTATTTCCCCCAATTCATTCCAGTTTTGAAACCTCAGTCAAATAAGCTCACGTGTCACTATCACATGTTTACTTTTATCTGGGCTAGAAAGTTGAGCACCGGAAGTGACCCTCCTACAGAGAAGTACCGAATAGGAAGTCACTTATCGTGGCCTTTCCATTGGCTGGCTGAGGATGGTGACGTTCCTCACACTTTCTTCGTCGTTCCTGGTTGTGAAGATGATGATGCTGATGAGTATGACTGAAGGCGAATGTGATATAACGTTTGTTTGTGATGCTCATGATGCTGTTTTTTGTATGTGTTTCTTTTCAATTTCTTTTTGTATGTTGTGGTGATTTATACGGTGGATGTGATGATGGGGATAATAGTGATGCAATTACAAATATGTTATGGTGATGTCATCTTTTCTATCTTCTAACAAAATACATATTTTATTTTCTCGACGTTATAGCGTGCCGTTCGCTTTGCCCTTAATTGAATGTAATGATGATAATGATCCCGTCTGCTGAACTCCCCAATAGAGAGAGAGAGAGAGAGAGAGAGAGAGAGAGAGAGAGAGAGAGATGCTTTGTGACGATAAGAAAAGAAGGAGTTTCAGATGACGCGTCTGTTAGTGCTCGGCTCAACAAGAGGTTTCATACTTGAAGACTGTGCAAATTTGCATTTGAATTGGAAAAACGCTAAGCATTTTTTTTATATTATTGTATTTTACCAGATAATAGTCGTCGTCAGAACTCTTAAAGATTTAAGATATTTGCAATTTAAAATGATAAAGCATTTTTCCGTAATTGATCTTATTTGATTTTTTTTTATATTCGGTATCTTACATGATGACTTTTCTCGTTCACTATATTTTAATTGCTAGAACAGGTTACAGTCTCAGTGTAGTTTTATTTATTGCTGAGGTGTTTCCATAAACTGGTAAAGAACTTTTCTCAAGATTGGTTAAAAGATTTTGGCAGCCAAAGTTTGTTCAGAAATAATTTATCTTTTGTAAACTGTGGGAAGCGCGTTTTCTCTCTGTATCTCTTTCTCAAACACACACACACCCACGCACATATCTATTAATAGCTTTCGAAAAAGCAGTTTTTCACTAACTGAGATAAAACAAAACAATATCACTGTTACCTTCATACTTCAAAAGCCAAACTATCGATGAACCCATGCGCAGAAAATGTTGACGTTAGCCGCTTCATATTGCCGACTTGTAATTGCCGTATACCGCGTGTATAGTTGTGAGTTACTTGTCCCAAGGTAAAGGAGCTTTTAATTACGCCAGATTCAGTCGCCATCTACCCTGTTACGAATACGAAAAATAAAGCAATTGCATTTGCGTCTCTGATACATGATAGAAATGGTTAAAGGAATAGAGAGACTTAACCTTTCTTATTATACGAGGTAAGATGTATGGTGAGGCATCGATTGAATGAGAAAGACTGACAGTGGATAGAGAGAGAGAGCTGTTTTTACTTAGACAAGGATAAAGGTGTGTAGACCAAGTATTTCCCGTATAATAATTAACCTAGGGAACGTTTATGATAGAATTGATTAATGTGCATTGTCGAGTTTGCTGAAGATTTATAATACAGAACATGAATTGTTGACAGAAGTAGAAGTGCAGTGATAACAATGGAGGTGGTGTTAGAATGTGTAGACCTCAATGAATTTTGAAAGGCGCGTTGTCTCTTGGTTATCTATATTCTGTAAATGGGAGGGTGAAAGAAGTTGGGAGACAGTATGTTTGTAGCAAAAGCTGTTCGCTAACTATGGCGTGATTGGAGAATAGAGTTGGTAATAATGAAAAAAGCTGCAGAGGCTGGTAAGAGTATTAAGGTGTGTGTGTGTAAGAGTACGAGGTTAATAACGATGTTCTGGTAAGAAAAAAAAAAAAAAACTTTCGAGTGTCAATTGAAGCCAGAAAGGTGGAATAGTTATTGTTGGTGTGAGTGGCAGAAAAATGGAAGTACCTGATTCATAATTATATTTTGATATAATAACAAATACCAGTAGGATGAAAGAAGACGCAAATCACAAAATAGTGAAGTAAAGAAAGTAATAGGATATCTGCAAAGTGAGAGGATCTCCACAAAAAAATGATAAGAGAAGAGTAGGTTTGTGGAAGCAAAAGCTGGAGTGCATTCGTCTGTATGGAAATGGGTAGAGTATGTTGAATGTGAATAAAAAAGGCAGAAGCTAATAAGAGGAACCATTCATGTAGTACCTGTGTGTATTACATATAGTTTAAGAAGGGTTGAGTTGGCAAGAAAGTATGGATGCTATTAATAAGTGGTGATATGTGCAGTATTAATAAACAGATGGGTTTTATTAAAACCACAAGGACATATCACTAGCATATCATTTACTGAAAAAATGGTGCGAAAGGATTTAGGGCACTATTCACGGAAGAGATCTTCAATGTGGTACATAAATGTATTTACAAATACAGGACCTACTGGGGACCTCATGCCACACTATTAACTTCCTTATATAATTTCTTGTTCAAAATGGATTGAACCTCGGTTAACTGAAAGTTCAACAAGTTTTCTAAAGATATTTACATCAAAGCTATTTAAATATATATTTTCCCTAGTAAAATGCTGTGTAGGTATAATGTTTAATACATAAAGGGTAACATTTGAAAACAGACTCGACATCATAATCAACCATGAAAATGTATGAATGTCTCTTTCAAGAATTTCAGGAAAGAGTTTGGGAGAGTTTTCCAAGTAAACCATCGAAGTGTGGGATTTTTGCAGTTCAGAAATGTTCATTATGGCTGTTAAGCAGATGCAGTGCATGTGTTGATAAATTTAGTTTTTCATTCTGACATTGGGAGCCAATGCACTGTTTCATGAAAGGTCAGGTGATTAGGTAGTTCATGTTGATTTTGGGATCTTTATCGAAGCCAGAAATTCAAAATTCAAAGTTACTGATTCAATATGGATATCTCTCTTTCTTGATGTGTACTCTCCATGAATTCTTGCCCATTGATAGATGAGGATAAAAATATGCTAATTGCTGAGATATGCTGGAATCTGCTTCATCTCGAACTATGTGAAGCAGTTGAGCATATATGCTCAGTTACATCGGTCAATTATTCCAGAAAGTTCTTGGCGACGTTGCCGTGTGGCTCAAAAGTCAATCTAGGAGGCAATGGAAGTCGTCTGATTAAGGGCCAAACAACATTTCCATTTGATTTTGGCTGTTATCTGAATCATCAACAAGTTGTTTTGCGGTGCCTGACGTAGGTCAGCAATGAATTCTTGTTAACACCCGCATGCCGCCATAGAGGACGGTAAATACTTCTATAAGGACTATGTATTCTTTTCCAAATGTTTTTGTTATCTCAGTTGCTATCTGCTGATTAATGTTACATTAGAATAAAAGGAGAAACTTGTTCGACCAGTGCCCCTTTGCTTTGTTATCCCAGTAGACGCACCTTACACTGCTTTTGGTAGGTTAGTAGTTTTGGGTAAGGCAGAGGTTAACTACAATTGGAAATTAAAGAAAGTAGGAGGTAAAAGGCATGAAACAAGGTTCAGACGACACACTTCCCCAATGTATCCCGGGTTAGCTTGATTTAAACAAGCAAGATTTAAACAAGCAATTATTGCTTGAGATATATATATATATATATATATATATATATATATATATAATATATATAACTAAAAGTATTGTGCATCTGCACTACGTCATTTGTTCATTTGTGGTCCCTTACCTCACTATTTGCAAATTATGTTCAAGTGCAACATTTCCGCTCTAATCTCTGTACGCCCCTTCAGTCGCACGGGAAGTCGCAAGCATGAGGGAAAGGGGCGGGATGGATAATTTATGCAAGAATGTGAATTCCACGATATTACTGTTAAGTTTCCTCTTTTGGGTGTAATCATGAATGACATATAATTACAATAGTTAGGGTTGGACACATTGGTTCAAGGTGTTTAAAGCCTTGAATTTTGTGATAAGTGATTTATAATTTTGTCCAATCTTTCTGTAATGTTAGTGTTTTATAACAGCTGTTACCCGTTTTGGCAGTTATGATTTTACCTTTAGGATCAAGTAATATAATGGACAGTGGTTCCTGCTGGTTACAAGATGTTTTCAGTGGGGGAAGTGAAAACAAAAGCATTTTTTAAAAAGTTTAGTTGTCCCTACTTATGTTAAAACTTGCTTTGTATTTCATGTATGCGTTTAGTAACATTGTGGCCAGTAAATTTTAATCGTGTGGCGTGGTGATGATAGTACTTTCAAATTTAATTTCCTATTACATACTTAGGACAATCATAAAAGACAACTAACAATATTAGAAAGATGTATCACTGTACTGTAGTGGGAACCATTACATAGAATTATGTCCTTCCTGAGTATAGCTGGGGTACAAAATATTCAGATGCAATGTGTGGGTACATGTTTGATAAGATGGAGTGGTGTGGATAGAGGGAAACCGTGATTACTTTTGGTTCATTATCGGCGTATCGACCAATCACGTGCTTCATGTTAAACTCATGACGTCAGTTTTATTTATTTATGTATTTATTTCTTTCTTTTTGACAAAATCTTTCCTCTTCGTGGCTATATGCATGGTATATCAATGTTTTGCTTTTGAATGCTATCTCAATAGTTTTCTTTTACAGAAAACTGAAAACTGGTATTCGTGTCAGTTTTTGGTCTGGAAAACATTGTTTTCCAATTCCTGTGAGAAGGAATCCTTCTCGAAAATAAAAATGAGGCGAGTGTTTGAAAGAGTGAGGTCGACTTCGTAATTATTTCTCAGTCTTGCCTATTTCGTGCCTTCTGTTTCTCATGTTTAGTTTCACTTGAGTTTAGAAATAGATGAAACCAACAGGACATGGCTTTGTAGATTTTTAGTCTGCTTTTTGCTTTAGGCACTATAGTTTTCTTCTTTCTGAAGACACTATAGCGCTTTAGTTTGTTTCTTTCTTAAGGTATTATAGAGCGTTAATTTGCTTCATCCTTAAGGCACTATTGAGCTTTACTTTGTTCCTTTCTTAAGGCACTACAGAACTTTAGTTTGTTTCTTTATTAAGGCGTTATAGAGCTTTAGTTATAGAGCTCTAGTATATTTCTTTTGTAGGACATTGTAGAGCTTTAGTTTGTTTCTTTTATAAGGCACTATTTAACTTTAGTTTGTTTCTTTCTTAAATCATTATAGAGCTTTAGTTTGCTTCTTTCTTAGGACACTATAGAGCTTTAGTTTTTCTTTTTTGAGGCACTATGGAGCTTTAGATTGTATTTTTCTTAAAGCCCTGTCAAGCTTTATTTTGTTTCTTTCTTAAGGCACTATAGACCTTTAATTTGCTTCTTTTTCAAAACTATAGAGCATTAATTTGCTTCTTAAGGCACTATAGATTTTTACTTTGTTATTTTAAGTCACTATAAAGCTCTAGTTTGTTTCTGAAGGCACTGTAGAGCTTTACTTTGTTTCTTTTTTAACGGACTATTGAGCTTAAGTTTGTTTCTTTCTTAATACATTAAAGGGCTTTAGTTTGTTTCATTCTTAGGACACTTTAGAGCATTAGTTTGCTTTTTTCTTAAGGGACTATGGAGCCTTAGTTTATTTCTTACTTAAGGCACCATAGACCTTTACTTTTTTAAGGCATTATAGAGCTTTACTTGTTTCTTTCTTTAGGCACTATAAAGCTTAAGTTTGCTTCTTTCTTAAGGCATTGTAGAGCTTTAGTTTGTTTCTTTTTTGGGACACTTTAGAGCTTTAGTTTGTTTCTTAAGCCATTATAGAGCTGTAATTTGCATTTTTCTTGAGGCACTAAAGAGCTTTAGTTTGTTTCTTTCTTTGGTACTATGGAGCTTTAGTTTGCTTCTTTCTCAGGACACTATAGAGCTTTAGTTTGTTTCTTTCTTAAGGCACTGTAGAACTTTAGTTTGCTTCCTTTTCAAGACTATAGAGCTTTAGTTTGCTTTTTAAGTCTATATAGAGGTTTAGTTTGTTTCTTTCTTACGGTATTATAAGCCTTTAATTTCCTTATTTCTTAAGGCACTATAGAACTTTAGTTTGCCCCTTTCTTAAGGCATTATAGAGCTTTAGTTTCTTTCTTTCTTAAGACACTATTGAGCTTGAATTTGTTTTTATTTATTAAGGCACTATAGAGTTTTATTTTGTTTCTTTCTTAAGGCACTATAGACCTTTAGTTTGCTTATTTCTTAAGACATCACAGAACTTTTGCTTGCTTCTTTTTTAAGGCACTGTAAAACTATTTTGCTTTCGTAAAGCACTATTAGATCTTAAGTTAGCTTATTTCTTAAGGCATTATGGAGCTTTAGTTGTTTGTTTATTTCTCAAGGCATCATGAACCTTTAGTGTGCTTCTTTCCTTAGGCTTCATAGTTTTATTATGTTTCTTTCCTTAGGCATTTTAGAGATAGTTTGCTTATGTCTTACCTTACTTTAGAATTTTAGTGTGCTTCTTTCTTAAGGCATTTTAGAGCGTTTGTTTGCTTCTTTCGTACGGAAATTAAATCTTTCTCATTCTTATTTTGGGCCTATCCAGTCACCTCATTATCGGCGCTACTGATAAACTCATAGATTACCTTTTCAAGGAAGGTTTTCATTGGCGCACTGGGTCAGGCGTCTCGTTCTCACTCATACTTACATACATACGCACACATAGACCTACGCACATACATGGATACAAATATAAATATATTATATATATAGATATATATATAATATATCTATATATATATATATATATATATTATATAATACATACATTTTAGTCAAGAATTTTGAGCATTGAGGACCATTAATCATTGCATAATATTTTGTTATACGTAGTAATCGGGTCTTGGCCGCCGATGAGTGATTCTTCGGGAATTGGTGACAAATAAGGAGTAGAGTGTGTGAAAGATATGCAAGGAAAAGATCGCACAGTAGGTAACACATGCTATCCTGGGAACCGAGTGAAGCTTTGAATCCAGGTGAAGTCATTACAAGTTATATCTATTTCAGAGTTAATGTACATAGTACAGCGGGAGTCAATATGATGCCATCACAACAGTAGTTCTTTGCCAACGAAACTTTATGTTGGTGTGGGTTGTGTTGTCCTCTACTGAACTCTTATCTGGAATCATTGTTTGTTTAAAGTGACCCGCCCTCCAGCTGAGTTAATCCCGCAATTTCCTAATTTCCTTTCTCTGTTAGCTTTATCTTAGCATGACACGTTTATCTTCTATTGTGCTGTCGTCAGCTATTCACTTCCACTAGCTGTTCTACTAGTTTCATATCTTTTGTGCTACAACCTGACTCATGTTTGTATGAAACTGGACGTTCGTGAATAAAGTTCACTAATTAAAGTTAGTGCTTATGCTGTGGAGGATTGTTTTGAGACAGTTCAATTCAAATTAATGGTTACTCTTGCCTTTGTGAATCTTTATGGTTACGTTCTTAGTTTTCTTCTTGTGACTTACTGTTATTGAATCAGCTCATGTTCGCATATCACTTTATGTGCGTGATATATATATATATATATATATATATATATATATATATATATATATATATATATATATATATATATATATATATATGTATGTATACACACACACATATATATATATATATATATATATATATATATATATATATAGTGTATGTATTGTATATATGTATGTATGTATGTATGTATGTATGTATGTATGTATGTATGTATGTATGTATTAATTCCAAAAAAATATTGGATACAAACTCACACAACGTAAGATTATTAGCGGGAAAAAAATGAATGATAGTGGATCGAAAATGAAAACAGTAATCTGCCATGAAAGAAAACTTGAAATAGAAAAACGAAACAGACAGTGATGAAAATAGAAGACTTCACTGTGGACGTAGTACATGTATCTTTTGAGGGTCCTCCCCACGCCGAGACTTATAGCGATTGAGTCTGTCATTTTGAAGCGATCACTAGTCTTTGTTCAGTTGTGAATAGGCTCTGAACTACATTAAAGTTAATTAATTTTTTTAAAGATGATATTGGTTTGATACGTTTCATTCATGTTTGGACTTATTTTTGGCTGCGCATTGTATATAATTGAGAGAGCTATTTACCAACGTAGATGATTATATAATTCAGAGGTTACCTTTTCGCTACTTTCTAATTCAAGAAAGCGAGGAATCTGGTCGCGGGCCTGAGAGAATAAAAAGTTAATGCCATATCTTTAGTTCAGTAATGGTTAATGTTTGCCGGGCAATCATTTAACCCCTACTCATGCAATCGTTTGTTTGTACCTAAGCCATTGTTGAACTAAGAAAAGTGAATGAAAGCCCTTTACGAGTACTTTTATAGGTAGAAAGTTCTTTAGAGACGATGTATCAACTTTCTAGTCAAGATGAACCGCAAAACAAGAGATATTATTTCGAACGAAGCCATGACAAAGGTTTTGTAAAATCGAGAATTCCTTGGCCAATGTGTAAGATGACAAGAATCTGAGAACACCTATTCATCTGCGATTAGGGAAAAGAAAAGTGCCTTTTGCGCAGAGAGAGAGAGAGAGAGAGAGAGAGAGAGAGAGAGAGAGAGAGAGAGAGAGAGAGAGAGAGAGAGAGAGAGACCTTTCAGGTATATATGTAAGTACCATAAATATAGCAGTGTTTAGGATTTTTAGCACAGTTTTCTTTAAGGGAGGATTTACCAAGTACCCTCTGTTTTTTTTTATATCAATTCCCGATTGTAGATAATTTCCACGGACCCTTGGCAGTTTATTTTTTGTCGCTCTTGATGTTTTGGTGTTATTCAAAGAGCTCTAAACCTCTTATTGTTATGATTATTATTCAGAAGATGAACTGTATTAATTTTATGGAATGAACTCGGAGGCCATTGACTTAAAATTCAAGCTTCAAAAGAATATGTTGTTCATTTGAAAGAAGTAACAGAAGGCAATAGGAAATACAGAAAGAAGAGATCAGTTATTAGAAAAGAAAAAATAAATGAATTAGTTAATAGATAAATAGACAAAAATACGAGTAAACTTAAAGTATACGGAAAATAGTTCTAGGGTAATAATGTATATCTTCCCTTGAACTTTTAAGGTTCCATTATTGCTGACTACGCAACATTTGCTCCTCCTCTTATCGTTTGTTGTTGTTCAGGGTTTTAATCTCTAAAGCTACTCTTTTAGCGACCTGTGGCCTTCTTTCCACTTCTTCCTTCCGTGCTTTTGGTGATGATTCACCCTCCATCCTTATTCTATATTCACATCTGTTGATCTCATACCTTACAAAGTTACTTTTTCTTCTTTTATGAACTTTTCTTGAATGTTTTTTCTTGTGAATTTATGTGAAGGTGATTCCAGTAACTGTCCAGTTGAATGCCTTCAAGAAACACTTTTTGACAATTATTTTTCGTTGGTCTTGTATAATTTTGGATTCTTAAAAATCAATTAAACACCTCGTTTACGTCAAAAGAATGTGTATCCAAGGTTCAACTTCCCATGGGGCGATTGTGTAGATCAATTTGTGAAACGTGCCATAGAAAAAATTGGTTATATTTTTAGTTTCGACAAAACTCTCTTTTCACAGTTTATCAAAACTTTGTTGCCTTAATTTTCCTACTTGAGATATTAATCATTTTGGGTTGCTTCAAGTTAAGTATATCTTAGTTTAAACAGACCACTGAACTGATTAACAGCCCTCCTAGGGCTGGCCCGAAGGATTAGATATTTTTACGTGGCTAGGAACCAATTGGTTACATAGCAACGGGACCTACAGTTTATTGTGGGATCCGAACCACACTATATCGAGAAATGAATTTCTATCACCAGAAATAAATTCCCTAATTCCGCGTTGGCAGAGCAGGGAATCGAACTTCGGACCACCGGATTGGCAGCCGAGCTCGAAAACCACCCGTCCAGCATGGAACTTGGGTTGCTTCAGCTTCAGTCTGAGTCTCCCACCTATTAGATCATTTGGCGACCTTGTAACACCAGTCAAACCACCTCTCTCGCATTTGTTCGGTGGAAATCGGTATCCTCGGACTGCATAGTTCATGAACTGTTTTGTTCTCTCTACAGTCATGCTTTGGAAAGCTTTCCCTGCTTCTGTCATTTCCTGCTCTTAAAAACCTATCTCATTTCAAGATGCAGGGAGTACGCATCCATCATGGTTACCCTTCTTCGTTTCTTTCCCTTCTTTTTTATTTTTTCGGTCCTGGGCAAGACAGGAACAATGTGTGTGTGTGTGTGTGTATATATATATATATATATATATATATATATATATATATATATATATATATATATATATAATATATATATAGACTGGTAAAAATGTTCTGTTACAACAGAATTCCTAATAAAAGGAGCCCATAAAAGCGCCAAAATATAGAAAGTAAGTACTATACTTCTGAGACTGCTGTTTCTCACTTCAGGTGGTAAATGAATAAGAAAAGTTACAGAAAGGGCGGCATTTATATCAAGAGATTCAACCATAGTTTTTTACTAAGTCACCCCCGCTGATAATTCCTCTTTAATCTTCTTAAGCGTTGGTTGAAGGAAGATTTTTATTTATGATACCTGAATCCCAGGCGTCGTTTGAGATGTTCATTACCTGTCTTTGTTTAATCAAGGCTGTGACTCCATCATCTGGCTTTTGTACTGACTTTTGCTGCTATAAATTACTCATGACAAATTCCAGTTTAATCTGTGGTTATGGTTATTTGTATGGTTAAAAATAGCTGAGCTCTTATCCATAACTAACTGACCGTTTATATTGTATTAATCTCTGGGGAAGTGATTTTCCTGATAAAACGATGTAAGATTGGTCACAGTCCAGGCAAGGGATTTTGTATACTCCTATGTCTTTGGGGATTGTCTTTTGTTGGACATTAATCAGGGATTTGGCTAGGATATTTGGGTAAGGTAAAGGCAAAAGTGTTAGATTTTCCGAGGATCTGGGTCACCGTCTTAGTCCTGTCCAGGTGTGGGATTTTTATTTTATTGTTTGGTGTCTCTCTGGTCTTGTCTTGAGGGGGTCGGTAGAAAATTACGTTTGCTTTATGGATCTCTTGGTATGAATACCGCATTTTCTGTAACTTTTTTCATTCATTACCTACCTGAAGAGAGAGAGACAGCAGTCTCTGAAATATAGTACTTACTTTCTATACTTTGGCTTTTTTATGGGCTCATTTTATTATATATAATATTTATATATATATATATATATATATATATATATATGTATATTGATATAAAGC
Organism: Macrobrachium nipponense; assembly: GCF_015104395.2. Taxonomy (NCBI): domain Eukaryota; kingdom Metazoa; phylum Arthropoda; class Malacostraca; order Decapoda; family Palaemonidae; genus Macrobrachium; species Macrobrachium nipponense. Next base: position 81,474,465 of record NC_087201.1, read on the forward strand.
ATATTATATAGGAACTGACTGTTATTATATTGTCAGCGATTTTTCTGAAAAGAAGTAAAAAATAGAAGTGGAGACCGGTCTAGCGGAGGCCTCTGGCAGAGTTTGGTGCAGTATTTGAATATTTTCGGCTGGCATTGTGGCATTGTGTTTTCGCTGGAAACAACTACTTGAAAATGTTTTCTCTCTCAGTATTCCTTCCCGCAGAAAGCTCAGACGCCAGTAATATTGAACGGTTTTCGTGTTTACCGTTTCGCAACTTATGTCTCGTATTTGGACAGATAAGACAAAAGCAGATGTGACAAATGACACTGCCTCATTCATTTCCTCAGTAACTCGGTTATTTATTCATGCATTCACTTCTTCGGTCATTCCGTTGCTTTAGTCTTGCAGACATTTCGATGTTAAAGACGGCCTTATTCATTTGCGAATAACTCTCTCTCTCTCTCTCTCTCTCTCTCTCTCTCTCTCTCTCTCTCTCTCTAATCCATCACCCGTACAAGGAGGAGGATCTTATTGCACCAACAACCAATGTTGCACATCATACCCATGAAGTGTTTGTAATATTAGCATTAACTCATCTCCCAACCTTGGTTGACCTTCACTTCGAACACACACACACACACGTAGAGAGAGAGAGAGAGAGAGAGAGAGAGAGAGAGAGAGAGAGAGAGAGAGAGAGAATGTCTGGATTGACTGAGAGACTTGACTGACTAGTGGAGAATGATGTATTATTATGACTTATCCTCACCGACTCCACTGTTTGCTTATATTCCACAGTTAGGAGGAGGAGGAGGAGGAGGAGGAGGAGGAGGAGGAGAGGAGGAGGAGGAGGAGGAGGGATTGGTTGAGGAAGGGTAGGGGAAACGATGAATAAAGAAAGAGACAGGCCATGTGTTCTTGCTCTGTCCGTGCTTTAGGGATCCACGAATTGCAAATCTTGTGCTGTTGCATTTACTGTTGTATAATTGTTGTTAGTGTTGTAACATGCATCCCATGTAGAGGCGCATTAGAAGACTGTTAACATTTTTTTTATGTATTTTAACGTAGGCTCATTTCCATCTTGTTTGGTAAGGCCGTCTTGCCAATATAGCCATTAATCTTGTGCACTTATGTAGAAGCATACGTGCAGACATGCTGTTCTAATCTGAAGCATAAACAGGGAGGTCAGTGACTGCAGCAGGAGATGAAGGTCACGATGGATTTTCAAGGTTCTAACAGAGTTATCCCTCTCAAATTTTAAGTCTTGAAATGACTCGATTTTTTGTGGAAAAACAGACAAACTTTAGAGAGAAATATTTTAGGAAAATAAGAAATATATACATTAGTATGTATGTATTGTATTGCTATAACTTTTCCTTGGTAGCGTGATGTCTTAAATTAAAAATCTCCATTAAATTTCACTTTCACATATGTAGGATTTATAAAGCAAATTTTACCTTAATCGATTCATTTTTAATTACAGAGCAGGTTTTACCCTTAACCGATTCATTTTTAATTTCAGTGACTATTAAAGCCACTGATATAGCGATATCAGACTATTGCATTAGAAATCCAAAAATATTAAAAGACGCAAAGTGTTTGTGTAGATTAGATAGAAGTTCGCGGTACTGCATAAAAGGACGCCGGTATAATGTTGTCGAAATTTGTATGTAATTAATATAGTGTAGATTACAATGGAACGCCTTCGGCCCTAATTCATCTTAATTGAGAGCGAGTTTGAAAGGACACTAGACCTCTCACAATTTCATAGTTCACTGTCCCTTCTCCATTTTTGACGCACATAGAATAAAAATGTAAATCAAATTGAATCTGTGCATTCCAAGGTCAGCTGTCTCGCTTCGTCCTTGAAGGTTCTCCTTGCTCGGTGAACTTGGTCCAAGTTCTTCACATTGAGGAATTAGGCTGAGCACGCTCTCTCTGGCTGGAGAATAATCGTTCCGTATCAAAAGTACTTTAAAGAAACCAGTTTAAACGACCCCTTTTATCATTCCGACCTCTAGATGCCCAAGCAAGGGTTTTAACCGGTATCTCCTTGCATCAAAAACCTGCTGCACAAAATCCACTTGAATATTTTATTAACGTTTTATAGGTCAAGTTTAAACGTATTAGTTGGAGATATAAGGAGTTACTTTAGTAAAGATTTTGATGGTATCGAGTCAGAGAAGTTTCTTACCGCCTGCGCACTGACTCTGTGTAGTTTCTGTTCAATGGAATTTCGAATTATTTACACTTCACATTATGTCTGTTCTCCATAATTCTTAGTTTTTTTTTTTTTTTTTTTAAAGACGGGCTTCACTGTTTTCGTCCACCCACCCACCTCCCTTTTTTTCATGCCGAATAAAGCATTTAATATTAAATATATTTTTGAACATAGACACAGAGCAAGCAAGCGCGTGCACCACCACCACACACACACACACACACACACACACACACAGCGCTGGCTGGGCGAGTCCAAGGTCTACGGATGTTGTACATAACATTTCACTACGTGTATTGAATTGAATTGAATATGGAATTTAGGCCAAAGACCTAGCACTGGAATCCATGAGGCCATTCAGCGCTGATATGGAAACTGACGTTCACAGGGTTGATAGCTGTAACAGAAGGAAAACCTCGCAGTTGCACTATGAAGCAATTGTTAGGAGAGGGTGGAAGGTAAGATGGAAGAAAGAGAATATGAAAGGAAGTATAGTAAAGGAACTTAAAGGGGTTGCAGCTAGGGGCCGAAGGCACGCTGCTAAGAACCTTAAGTTATGCCTACAGTACACCGCATGATTTGCACTGACGGCATTACTCCCCTGCGGGGACTACATGTATTGGATCCATTTATTTCTTATTCTAACTGGGGAGATGTATATCAAAGGTGCTAGAGCCGTCTGTTGATTTTCAAGGTTCATTCGAACGCTGTTGTTTTAAACTTAAATCTTAACTAAACTTTACTGTATTTTGCTTCAGTGTAAGTAAGCTGGCTGTTCATGGGTTGCTTGGAACTGCAGTTTCCTATCTGTGCGTTGATGCCCATTGTCGAGGAGGGCGTTTGCGCAGATTTATATTAGTAGATGATTGTTTTGTTGTATTCATTTACCCAAAGTAGAGTGGTGGCTGTACAACCGCATAATGAATGAACCGCAGAGTATTAACTTCTGCTGGTTTTATGTTCACCTATCCTTTTTTTTTTATTGGCAATGCATCTTAAACGGATCTAGTTGTTTTTCCGTTAAAATTTGCATTTGCTTTCACGTTATTTAGCATAAGAACCTTCTCCCCCCTTTTTTGGTGGTTGTAAGCTTATATCAGTTGTGTTTATGTTGATTATATTGTTACCTGGAATGCGTTCTCAGAAAATCCCAAACATCAAGTCAAGACTAGATTCCAGAGGGGTGCATCGGAGACTTCGTAATCTGACCTTTTCAGTACCTCCAGTATTTGAGGAGAGGTGGTGCATAGATTGTCATGGGAAGTGTCTGAAACATTACGCAACTTCCTTCGAGGAATTTTCCTACGGGAAATGCATAAGCAGGGCTTGACGGCAGAGAAGCATGCTCGTCTAGTTGTACTTGTGAGTAATGTTTTTGGTAATGTATTTGGTGTCGTGTCGGGAATGCATGGTGGATACATGTCACTTATACTGAAAGTGATTATTGAGTTAATATCATTCCATAATTATCGCCGAATAATTGCTTTTAGCTGCTATTGTGGGCTGCGGATCTCTGTTTCGAAACGTAAAGTAAAAACGTGCAAAATGTGTGGGACATCCTAAGCGCTGCCAAGGCCAGCTCATGCTAAGATTTTCAATTTCAGAATTCAGTGCATCGGTACGATTATAGCTGTATAGTTTTCAAGGACCCGAAACCTGTAAAACAGTAATTTCAAGGGGAAAGTCAATGAGCGAGGTGAGTGGGCAGAATATAATCGATTTGAGTTGCTATAGCATAAATATATGGACGTTTTACTGGTATTCTAAATTTGCTATGAATTTAGAATATCCCGCATTGGGAAATCATGGTAAAAAAAACAAATACTGAGCGAGAATATTGCTAGTTTGTGGGAGTAACGAGTAATGCTGTCATTAGTCTCTCTCTCTCTCTCTCTCTCTCTCTCTCTCTCTCTCTCTCTCTCTCTCTCTCTCTCATTAATGTAAAGTGTTTTATCCCAGTATGAGCACTAAGTATTGAAAAACGAGAGGAAAATTGTGTTCATAAGTTGAAATTAACTCATTTTTGGTAGTAGCCATAGTTGCCTTTCGCTCTTCTCAAAATGTTATTCTGGCCTTTTCTTCCCGTATTCAATTTATTTTCCCTCTCGGGCTGGCATAGGCAAGGCATTGGGTTGTTCATGCCGTTATCCGTCTCTCACCAAAGCAGTGACCTAGTCATTGGTCACAGACGTATATCTGTATAAGCACAAGGATTGCACGGGATTTGCTTCGAGAAGTTTTGATGCTTGTTATTTTTTCGCTATTATAAGATGTGAACACACGCACTAACACCTTCCGTTTAGTTTACCTAGACTGATTTTGAATGATATCTGAGACTGGTGATCACCCTGAGAATGTTGCACATCCTTGGGACATTTCTGCTGACTTTATTCTTATCCCACGTGAAGACGAACCCGTCTCTCCCTTCTCTCTCTCTCCCTCTATCTTCTCCTTCCCTTCTTCTCCTCCCCCCACCCCCACCCTCTCCCTCCCACATCCAGTGTGTGCGCACAAAGATGTGATTGCCGTGCATTCTCGTTCAAAATAAAAGCTCTGATGCCCAGTCAGCATGGGCCTTTCATTGCGATTGTGTTCTCACGTGAATGTTTTGTTAATAACTACTGAATGCGCTGAAGACTTCTGCAAATCATTGTATTGATACGTGGCTCTCTGGATTGACGCTTGTATGCGGTCTGTAATGCTGTTTAGAAATAATAACGACTCATGTAAATAGTCAGAGTTAATTAGAAATAACTGAACCTTTGCTATTTATTTTCTCTTTGTTCACAAGACTCGAGGAAAGGCGGGAGGGGAGTGGGGAGTGGGGCGTTGTTGTGGGGATGGGACCTGCTAAAAAAAATGCATGTACTTTGTCTAGTCTTCCCATGCCCAATGCCCGCGTTTGAGATGGGGTAAGCAGAGCCCTTTGATGGGAGGGTAGCAGAAGGGGATAGGAGGTGAGGTCAAGGTTAGGGTCACTGATGCTTTGAACGTTGGCCCACCCACCTGCATCCTCCTTGCTTCTCACTTCATATCGCTTGTCTGGTTCTCCTATGCAGAATGAGGTGAGACATTTGTTAATGGATTTACTAGATGAGAATGATAAGCTTTGTTTCGCTCTATGCTTGCAAACAGATTTATATTTTCCTTCCACATAAATGACGGACTATTTTCCGAGGGGAAATTTTGTGTTAGCAGTATTGATGGTGAGTGAGTATCCCTGGCTTTCACTCACTGTAGCAATGCTCTTTTCCTTTATGTATGTATGTATGTTTTTGTGATTTAGCTCTCGAATCTACTCAGCCTCTTAAACGTCCTGTCATATGGTGTGAAGTCGGTTTGTTGAGGAGGATGCTCGTACGACGTGCATTGTGAAGCGGAGAGAATGGGGTACCTAAAGGCGGCACTTTTTGCCCAGATCTCATAGACGGATGCTGTGAATGATGCTCCCCTTATGAACGAGGACAACGCACGCAAGGGCGCCTCAACATGAAGCTTAACTCCTGGCAGCACGTAAAAACCTTTGTTCCTCTCGGGGGAAGTTATTATTGAGCCTTTGAAAGGAGGTTATCTGGTGGTATTTGCGAGGAAGTTGACTTTTCGTGGAATTAGCTCGACTATAGAAAAACTACTGATATCTCTAGATTTCTTTTTCTTGGTGTGCTTAGCCAGTTGTTCAGATTAGCAAGTCTTCTCTCCTACCAAAAGAATAAGGCTTTTTCTAAACCTCCCATCTTGATGGTGTGTTGCACCACGTGTTCGTTCTTTGAATATCAGTAGTTGTGCATTTCTCGTCAGTTTTTCCATCCGAAGCTTGGTGATCGGATAAAATGTTCGTGCTAAAAATGATCCATGTGTAATACATTTTAGATAGTCGCGCGATTACATGCCAGTTCTGGTTGTTTCTTATTACTTAAAGATATTCATATAATGGAAGGTGTCTTGCTTCTCTGTTTTTCTCTAAATATATAATTATTGACTCCAGTTTGCTCTTCTTTGTAATTGTGTGGACTTTTTCTTCTCTTGATCGGTTGGAATCTACAATCCAAACCAAGTGTGGAATGCTGTGTACTAGTGCTTTAGAAGATCAAATGTTTTTCGTAAATAATAGCATAAATCTGCATTGATAAAGTGTTTACATAACTATTATGTTTTTCCCTAACTTGCAGCTTCATACTTAATAACGAGGTCTTGACATTGATATTCAGTTAAGCTAAACGATAATAGAATATCTTTAATAAAGTAACACAACGAATGATTACTCTTACCTCGGAGTATTATTACACCATTTGCTTGGAAATTACTTTTGAAATATTAAGTGACTTTTTACTTTAACCCGTGCATCTCATCTTTGACCTCAGCTTGCCAAGGGTCATGCAAGTATATATTTTCGTGGGATCTTATTGGTCATTTTCTTGGCCCTTTGCCATCCTTTTAAATTTTGGACTCTTGCTTTTGGGATTTCAGTTGAAATTTCTCTCTCTCTCTCTCTCTCTCTCTCTCTCTCTCTCTCTCTCTCTCTCTCTCTCTCTCTAGCGAGACAAATGGCTAGGGATTCTCATAATTTGAGTTACCTGTGTTGTTATCTCAAGGTATGGTGCGCTTTCATCTGCATCCACGAGGCTTCATATTTTAATTGAAGAAATGAGTCACGCCATTAGACACTGAATTTAAGTGGCATTTTTCTCCACACACACACACAAATATATATATCTATATATATCTATATATATATATATATATATATAGATATATATATATATATATATATTATATATTTTATATATATGGTTTCCAAAAGGAAAAGAGAAAATACATTAAAAAGCAATTGTTAGTTCCTGTGCTTGATCATTATCTGTTTAAACAGAAAGTTTACATAGAATTGATTTGTAGAGACCAGTGAAAATAAGGCTGGAAATATAAAGAAGACAAATGATTTTGATGAGAAGGAAGCTGGAGAATCATTCAAGGAGAATACAAAGGATATAGGCTGTGGTAAGAAGGGATTATAGGAGTCTGTGAAACTCATAGTTGGAGTTTGAGCAGGGGTGTTTAAGGGAAGAGGAAGGGAAGAGGAGGACATACAAGCAACAGTCGTTGCGATAAGGAAACCGATTTAGTGAATGGAAGTATGAGATTGTTTCAATTGAATTTTGGAGAGATTTTTAAAGAAAATACCACTCGCAAAAGTCATTCTAAGGAAAATTGGTTCCACTGCAAAGTCAATGCAGTCGAAACCCACAGAGGCTATTGACTTGAACTTCAAGCTCCAAAAGGATACTGCACTCATTCAAAGGAAGGGAATAAGAAATACAGAAAGAATTTGCTGAATGGAGAGGAAAGAATAAAGGCAGAGCTACATGGCGCAAGGGAGGAAGGGGCATGCTTAAGGGGATGAATGTTTAGGAGTCATAGTTGGCAGGTAATTGAGTTAAAGACTGGAAAGACACAAGGGGTTGATGGGAATACGAACGAAGTGATTAGTGAGAAGTTACCGAAGTTCAAATAGTTGTTTTCTCACAGTTTAATTTGATTGATGTTGTTTATCTTCTCACGGGAGTGCGACGTTGCAGGATTACTCGTAGTTTTTTGTGAATCTTTTAATCTTTAGATTTATAGACTATGGCTATTTTCTGGGTTAGGCCAACTGTCTTCCACAATTTTCTTATTGCGTTGCTCTTTCTTTTCTTTGATTATGAGAATAACATAAGGTGTACACATATACAACCTTCTAACTCTTATTTTCATCCTCTTTAGAGCAAGAGAAACTATGCTTTTTTAACTCTTATTTTTATCCTCTTGAGAGCCAGAGAAACCATACCTCATGTAACTTATTTTCATCCTCTTGAGAGCAAGAGAAGCTATGCCTTTTGTGATATACCTGCATTAATATTTCGTTAATGATTTATGATTTCACCAACGGATATTGGTATACTGCAGTCCGACCGACTACAACTGTTTTTCGGTGGTCCTTCGAAAATGAAATGTTAATTTTAGAATATTGTTTTTATTGCTCTTTAATTTTTGTCTCAGTTTGTTTTCCAGCGAGTTCATGCAAACAGTTTCCACTCTCTGTGAAATTTCTTTCGTATAAGTTCAATGCTCTATATCCTATAGCGGGTGACCGACCGTTAGCACACTTTACATAGGTTTCCTTTTTCGGTCATACACGTAAACCCATTGCAGGTACAATGTACGTCTTATTCCCATTTCAAGTTTGTACTCTCATATTTGTGTTGTCCTCCTCTTCCTTTTTCCTCTGTTGTTCTTTTAGCTCATTTCTCTCCTCCTCCTCCTCCTCCTACTCTTTGGGGCACCTCTCACTCTCGTGGGAATTCCACCAGCATCCGGTCAGGTTCCACTTTTTGCCCCTGCCATGCATTAGCTGTGGCTCCTCCTCCTCCTCCTCCTCCTCCCCCTCCTCCTCTTCCTCTTCCTCCTCCTCCTCCTCCCGTGCCCTCTTTCTCACCACCGCTCCATCCCATCGATTTCTTCTCCTCCCTTCCCCTTCCTCAGTCTCTTGTCTCACCCACCCCCTTTTCTCTCTATTTGCTCCTTATTCCCATCGCTGATCCCTCTCCTCTCATTCTCCTTAGCCTTTTTTCTTCCTTTCATCTCCACTTTTCATTTGCATTGTTGTTTCTTCCCCTTCCTCTATTTTCCACACTTCCATCCCATGAGGCATTTCTGGGTATTGGCCCTTTCCCACTCAACATTTACACATCCTTTCTGTTCATCTTTCTTTTCTTTCCTCTATCGCCTCTTCATTCAGGTTATCCAACTTATTAATTGTTCTCCCGTTTCCTCCACTCCTTCCCTTTTCCTGCCCCTTGTTTAATGCATTCCTAGTTTTTCATTGGCATTATTTTCTTATTTATTTCTCTCATTATTTTGCCTCACGGCCGCACATTCTTTCTCGTCTGTCATCCTTCTTCCGTCTTGTTTTTATTCCGATTTTTTTCCCAAAGGGATTGGAAGTTTTTCATGATTAGAACATTTAAAAAGAATATGACTTCAAGTGAAAGTGCGAAAGTGTAATATAATAATAATAATCATATCATTATCATTGATGAATAGAATATGAAATTTAGGCAAAAGGCCAAGCACTGGGACCTATAAGGTCATTCAGCGCTGAAAGGAAAATTGAGATTAAAAAGGGTTTAAAGGTGCACTATGAAACAACTGTTAGGAGAAAGTGGAATGCAAGGTGGAAGAAAGACTATGAACGAAGGTATAGTAAAATAAATGAAAGGGGTTGCAGCTAAGGGACAAAGGGACGCTGCAAAGAACCTTAAGTAATACCTGCAGTGCCCAAGGTGAGGTGCACTGACGGCAATGCCTTCTATCCATATCATCATCATCATCATCATCATCATCATATGTTGAAGCAAACCGATCAGGTAACGAATATGCTTTTCATGATTTTGAGTAGCGCTGCATGGTAGCACAATAAAGCTCATCCTCTTTGGTCGTCTGGTATCCTTGTATTATGATGTCAGCGAGACGCGTAGAACACTAAAGGTAATGTGGGAATTTATCACACTGATGAGGCTTCCATGCAAAACTCCCAATTGTACCTGGAAGATAGAATACGCCCGCATCCGTTTGGAAATCCAGATTCTTGTACGCCTAATGAACGAACCCTAATGCTCGTTCTTTATCAAGCGCCACTCAAAGGCCGTCGTCATCTTTCGCCGGGTTGCATTCATTCCGTATGCGAGAGGAAATTCGCCACTTGACAGACGGGTAATGGAATGGTATCGGTCTCTTATGCAGATGTGCGGTCGGGTCTGTTTTGCTCTGCTTGTGTCGTTGTTATTTTGCAGGCGCCCATCTGTACACTTCGCCTCTCTAGGATACGGGGTACATTTCCTAGCCTAAACTTGGTTTACTTTAAAATGTACTTTCTCTCTCTCTCTCTCTCTCTCTCTCTCTCTCTCTCTCTCTCTCTCTCTCTCTCTTAGAGTGATGATTACCTTGTCGAGGCATTCGTGTATTAAAATGAAGTCTCTCTCTCTCTCTCTCTCTCTCTCTCTCTCTCTCTCTCTCTCTGGTAGAGAAGTTGGGAGTGATGATTGCCTCGTCGAGGCATTCCTTTTTAACTTAATTGGCCTCTAACCCTCCTTGTTTTTTCTCTCTTTATACCAGCTGCGACCCACAGCAGTCACTAATAACCAAGTATGTAAATCACTGCCTACATCCTCATGCAGGTTTTGCCTCCGTGCTTGGGTTTGTGAGATGAAATAGAGCTTGTCTAACCAGCTGTTTAGTTTTTCTTTATACGTTGGTCTAAGGTTTCCCATATTATTGTCTTGTAATTGCTGTATATGTTAATTTTAAGGAAAAATTTTTTTTACCCCCTCTTGTACCCCCAAGAGTTTCTTCGCAAAGAATTCGACACTAGCTTTCCTTTTGCTTCGATATCTTTAATATTTATTTTGATTTGTTCTTGGCAAAAGATGCTTCGGAGTATTCGTTAGAATCTCGTAAGAACTACCCATTATCCGAAGCCCTTCTCTTTGTGGTCTTCGAGATGACGTAAAATCATACAACGGTCTGTCATCATGGAAAAGGCCCAAAGTTTTGTTTTCTTTGGACCTTGATGATGGGCTAATTCAAAACATTAAGCTCTCTCTCTCTCTCTCTCTCTCTCTCTCTCTCTCTCTCTCTCTCTCTCTCTCTGGTCCACGCAATTTTCCCACCCTTGACTTCTACCCTTCTTACTACGTACGAGAATCACTCGCAGCGTAATTCGTGTGCAGGTGAGTATAGTATTCTTGCGTGTATGTCTGACCTTGTCGTGACCTTGACCTTGGACCTTTTCGGGTTATTCTCAGGTTCTCAGCCTTCAGTTGCCGAGGGCAATAGTGTGGTTGGTGACTGGATGAGTGCATAGAAGAAGTCTCTCTCTCTCTCTCTCTCTCTCTCTCTCTCTCTCTCTCTCTCTCTCTATATATCTATATATATATATATATATTATATATAGATATATATATATATATATGTAGTATATATATAGGTATATATAAGTCATATCACATTTCCGTGATTCATGTACGTATATCGAGCTACAATGTCCTTTAATATCTAATTCGCTCTACCTCGGAATTGATATATTTTCATATATGCTTAACCGAAGGGGAATTTTTTCTCGATAATAGACTTGCCTGGACCAGGGCGCGAACCCATGGATCCTTTCAAATCCAGGAACGTCAGTGAAACTTTTACCTACTACACCACCTCTCGCGGTGGTGTAGTAGGTAAAAGCTTCACTGACGTTCCTGGATTTGAAAGGATCCGTGGGTTCGCGCCTGGTCCAGGCAAGTCTATTATCGAGAAAAAATTCCCCTTCGGTTAAGCATATATGAAAATATATTAATTCCGAGGTAGAGCGAATTAGATATTAAAGGACATTGTAGCTCGATATATTATATAGATATATATATATATATATATATAATATATATAATATATATATAATGTGTCTTGGTAGTAAATGTATTACTAGTAGTATTGTATGACAACAAATCGTTCAAGAGTTTCTATGAAAGTGTGCTTGTTGAGATATACCATAAAGTATGGTTACTCCAGCATTTTCATGTAAACGATGCTTGGTAGCGTTTTTCTGTTTATTTCCAGTTCTAATTTTCTTTTTCGATTTCATGGAAATCTAAATGATTAAAATTATGAACTAGAAACATATTTACGTCTTTAGTTACCATTGGCGTTGCGACTGCGGCGTCAATTTTTTGAACAATAAATCAGTGAATTTTTAATTCCCTGCTCTCTCTCTCTCTCTCTCTCTCTCTCTCTCTCTCTCTCTCTCTCTCTCTCTCTCTCTCTCTCTGCGTGAGAATCCTCTCTTAATTCCTGTCAAGGTGCGTATGTGTTAAGCCATTTTCTTTATTGCCCGGTCATTTAAAAGATTAAAATGGGCCTCCTTTTGATGTCTATCTGTGCTTTTGATAACTTTATGGGAAGAGAACACTCGGTATTGTGATGCAGATAACAAGAACATTATCTGGTGTCCTTTAAGGTGTCAGTTCTTTGTTTTGTGGTGTCTGTCTGTCTGTCTATCAGTCTGTTCCCCTGGTGGTAGGAGTTATGAAAAGATGATTAAAGGTTTGTGGAATCTAGCAGGTATAATCTTGACTTTTTTTTTTTAATCAAAGTCGTGTGATTGATAATCCACGTCATGTTCTTTTATGAGATCTGTTTCGATTACTTATATAATTATACTTTTGCGCTGTTTGATGGAAGCCATCAGTTCTTTCGTTCCCCGAGTTCTGAAGACATGAAAGTCCATTTGATTGCCTTGATTCTGACGATTATTTCCTTGAGCATGCGAACGATCAAGTCAGCCCTCTAGTTATGATGATATTTCATGATCATAATTATTCACCATATTATAGTACTTTCTTTTCAGAGAAGGAAATTTGTTGCCTTTGCAGATAACTGCCAGGTCGTTATTTTGACCCTTTTTACGTACTTGTTTTGTTTTTTTTAAATTTCAAGACTTATGTAAATTGATGAGTATTGTGTCCCTTCGGCATTCCCATGAATAGTAGTAGATAAGAGCATCTTGAATTTTTGTCGTTTACAAATGTTACCACGTCACACCAAAAAGATCACAGGCATTAGCAGGACAAAAAGGCATTTGTATATTTTTCATTCTTTTATGATTTTGTTAGTAACGAGTTTGAAATTAGAATATGAAAATAACTTTAATATAATTTCCAATTGTCACGTGATTAAATGAGGAAATTTGTCTTCTTGACTAAGAACTGATTGCGGGAAAGGATTTTACAATACTCTATATAAATCGAAACTAATAGACTGCCTTGCTAGAGATCAGCTCAATATGCTGGTCCGAACAGCTTCTTCGTATGAAGCAGCGTAATGTTAATTATGTGTTATATCTAAGGGAAATGTAGTACCTTACAATATGATCAGGTGGACTGAAAATGTCAACATTTCTGTAAGGTATTTATGTCCAGTATTGAACTTTTGCAGTCGAATACAACTTGGGCATTGGCAATTATATTAGTATTCGTGTTTTAGTGCATTCCATTCATCCTCAAACTGGACAGTGAGGGGTGTTCGTTAAGTGGTTATTTCCAGAAAGTTGCCTTATTGTGTTTCAAGGGACGAGTTGAGGATAGGTTATATATATATATAGATCCAATACAGTTGTCACTAGGTTTCTTGTGCACTAGTTATTTTTTATATACTTTTATTTTGATTGACTCGTTTACTCTAAAGGAAGTGTATTATTGGTTACATCCTTAGGTGACTATGCCCATAGAAAATCAAGAAGTTATAAAATTATAAAACTTACAAGTGGGAGATGTAAGTAATGATTAGAGGGTTAAGAAAATACAGAGCTATGTTTACAGAATTCGGAGCTGAAACTATTATAAAATAGAATAAGTTTTGTTTTTAAATGTATATTATATCATTATCAAAGGGCGTTGAATTCACACGAAAGCGTTCGTATACAGAAAGGACAATATCAAAACTGGTACGGTCGAAATAAATCGTTGACAACATAAAAGTAAGGGTAGTAAAAAACGCGAGTGATTGAGAGAAATAGTATGAGAGAGAGAGAGAGAGAGAGAGAGAGAGAGAGAGAGAGAGAGAGAGAGAGAGAGAGAGAGAGGGTTGCTGGGGCAGGCCGATAATCGAGCTTACTTTTGAAAACTCAAACAAGAAATTCAGAACCAGCAGTCATTGATGAGAGTCGAAGAGAGCAAGAGGTCTCAACAGAAAGGGAGCTTCGTAAGATTGGTGACATGGCTTTTGGAACAATAAGGATCTGTAGCAAGGGCGTGCAGTTCGTTCGCATGGAGCTGTTATCTTAGGCGAGGCATTCAAGGACAGGGGTTCATTGGCCATTATTTTTTGTCATAACCCTTTGTGAATACTTACATTATACTTGAACATTATGATACAAGAAATCCATTTGTGTGTGTGGGGGGGGGGGGAGGGGGGGGGGGGGGGGGGGATATCCAGTAACTACAAGTAAAACATACATGCGTATATTCTGTGTTTATTTATTACCTTAAATTTTATACGTACGTTTGCACCTTCTACAAATATGTTATTTGCATGTAAAATTGTGCAATTTTTCTGAAATTGTCTATATTAACTTCTTTTTTTTTTATCACGGTTTGTGAAATATTCATTTGGTGCCTCGAACCACTGAGTCAACAGGAAGAGGCCGCAGATACATATTCAGAAGTCTCGAGGCCCCCACACAATCCTCCTCCTCCTCCTCCTCCTTATGCATGTTATGTGTTAAACTGTCATGAGCTTCATTGTCATGCAAATAAGTGGCACCAGAGGTCTAGTTCGCCTGATGAGCCTCAGCTGGCATTCACACATTTGTAGCGAATAGCATTGTACTTTTATTTTTTGAGTTCATTCAGTAATTGTGTATTTTACGGCGCAGAGACATCGCTTTCATTTTCAGGTTATCATTGCAAATTGATTGATAACAGTTTCAGTTTATATTGATCGATTTGGCAGTAATTTTGCTTTTATGTCCATAGGCTGCCGTTGCCGTTACCATTACTAATATTTTTATTTTTATCTTTTTATATTGACAGGCATGTCACAGTATAATAGCGGGAAAACTACGGACGAACATATATTCTTGGAAAAGATGTGTAAT
>NC_087201.1:81494337-81544337 GCF_015104395.2 Macrobrachium nipponense
CTTTATTATTTCCTATGTAGAGCCAAACACTTATTGTGAGGTCAATAACCAGTAATCAGAATGAAGGAACCACAAATTAAGCAACGAAGAGGTTAATCCACCGTATCCTTCCTCTCCTCCATTAGAAATTCATATTTGCCTGATAGTGTTCTCTCTCTCTCTCTCTCACTCTCTCTCTCTCTCTCTCTCTCTCTCTTCGTAGGGGTTATGCCGCAATGCACCTCACGAGGTGCACTGTAGGCTTACTTAAGGTGATTTGCAGCGTCCCTTCGGCCCCCTAGCTGCAACCCCTTTCATTCCTTTTTACTGTATCTCCTTTCATATTTTTTCTTCCATCTTACTGTCCACCCACTCCTAAAAGTTGATTCATAGTGTAACTGCAAGGTTTTAATTCCAGTTACACCTTCCAAACCTTTTACTTACAATGTCCGTCTCAGCGCTGAAGTACAGTGATGCTCAAATCTCATGTGACATGACTCCATAGTAGGAGTTCGTTCAAAATTCACTAACTGGAAAACTAGCATTCTCCATATTTATCTATTATTTCAGTGCGAAAACGCGATTATTGCATAAAATAAGGTCATAATGTTTCATAAGAGTGATATCTGTCTTATATATTTCAAAACTGTAAGAAAATGTCACGTGTAGCAAATTTCAGAAAAAACTCCTTTGAAACATTCTCTAAACTTTCGTTCACACATCGCTGAAGCATTTGACCAAAATGAAGTCGTCATCAAGCATCAGTCAAATGTTAGATTTAAAAAAAACGGGAAAAATTGTCATAACATTAATCATGCTTCCAAAGTAAGCATAAAATTTGAAACAATCCTATTTGATTGCTTTTACACCTCAATGCTGAAAAAAAATGTAAATATGTATATGCAACAGTAGAATGCGCCCACCGATATCAACGTCATGAGGGGACCGTGTGTGACGTATCATTAGTGTCGGTGCAACAACAACCACCCAGTGTAACTTAAGTAGGTCTACACTGAGTAACGACAGTGAAATTATCTTGAAAACTCTTACTTTATATGGGTTAGAGGAATATTTGGATTTTCGTACATAATTATTCGTTATATTTCTTAAATATTTCAAAAATGATGGCATACTAGCAAATATTTGCGTATGCAATTGTTCTTTTGTTAAAGCCAATTTGTTGTTCTTAGGCCTAGGTGTTAGATTTCTTTACACTTTACAGTCCCATTTCTCTGTTAACAATTCTTGCACTTCAAGTAACCTTATGAAAGAATGAATTATACACCAAAAGCGAGCAGAAGGAATTTTAAGAAAATAATATTTTAAACCAATTAAAAACAAGTGTTCCATACGCCTTGATATCAATACTTATATTTCGATTAATAACTATCTTCTCCATATAATGAAAATCAGCATCATCTTTTATTCCTCAAAGAACAGGTAATCTTTACAAATAAAAACATTAGTAACAGATTACATTTCAGGAGGCTTAGAATATTTCTTTAAGCTTATGAAACATTTTGCAACATACAGGTAGTTTAAACACAACATAAACTTCAACATTCAAAGAAAACTGGTTGTAATTCATATTCCTATCGTATTCCTCAAAGAACAGGTAATCTCTACAAATAAACTCATTAGTAACATATTACATCTTAGAAGGCTCAGATTATTTCTTTAGGCCTATGAAACATTTTGCAACATACAAGCAGCTTAAACACAGCCGAACACCTCAACATTCAAAGAAAACTGGTTGTAATTCATATTCCTGCTTTGAAAATGTTGTTACGACTGTTGACCTTATTACGTCTACTGTCATAATGCCGCAGATGTATTTATGTTGACCAGTCCGAGGAGCATTGTTATTAAGTGTGCTTTCATTGCTGGTACGGCACTGCTAACCTTATCACATCGCACATTGAACTAAGCAACGTAAAAGAAGAAAAAAGAAGGTTCAAATCACACAGATTACTAATCATACCAATGCATAAAAGGGATCATATTTCTATAACCATTAGGAATTCCTAAACTTGTCGACATGCATGACATTAGAAAAAATAAAGTTTATCACTACTTGGCAACGTCACGTTGAGTCTGAGAATCTGGACGATACAAAAAGAGTAATTTCGCATGAGATTTGAGCACCACTGTACCTCATAGGTCCCAGTACTTGGCCTCCAGCCTAAATTCTCTACTCGGTTCAATCGTGGCCACCGAGAGTTCTCTCGGTGGCCACGGTTCAATTCTCTCTCTCTCTCTCTCCTCTCTCTCTCCTCTCTCTCTCTCTCTCTCTCTCTCTCTCTCTCTCTCTCTCTCTCTCTCTAATACAAACTAAACTTTTAACCGCAGTACTCAGCGGGCAGCGACTTGAACTGATACCGCAAGCCCATTTATTTTTTAATTTCGTATGGTGGTGTGTTTTTTGTTTCTTTTTTTATGATCGCAAACAGAAAGGGCTTGCCTTCACCAGAGAAGTGAGAAGTACCACGTTGGGTGCGTAACGGGATAAAGTAAAGCGCTTCAAATTTTTTTTTTTTTTTTTTTTTTTTTTTTTTTTTTTTTATGGTAAGGAGGATCGAACGTTGAAAGTATGGTTTTTCTTTGCCTCCAGAATATTTTTTTTAGGATTTAGCCTTTTTCACAATTAAGAGAGTTTTCTCTTACTTTTTTTTATCTTGAATTTTTCCTTAATTTAGTTTTTTGTAAAAGAAAACTATTGAGATGCCTTTGTCTATCTGGCCATACTTTTTCTGTTCTGCCCTCAGATCTATACAACTGCTGAGGTTAGAGGGCTCCAAATTGCTATGTTTATAATCCACTCTTCAGTCATCAAGCATACCAAATTGAAGCCCTCTTGCCTTGGTAGATTATATTTTATTTAAGGTTAAAAGTTAGCCGTGGATTGTGTAGCCGCCGAGGTATCGTCCCTTGACGACATCTGGGGAACAACAGCGCTGCCGGTCGTGGCAGAGAGTTTCAAACTGCAGCACGTTGAGTGTTTCATACATACAACATTACTATACGCTGTACACAAACTCTATTGCGCCGAAAAAACCTCTACGCACGTTTGATCGAGCGACCTTTTCTTTTTGCTTCAGTGGAAGTTTTCAGTGGCCCTAGAAGCGTCACAATATAAATATTTGTTGCTGACTAAACTCTTATGATAAAACAATCTTTATAAAATGTGTCGATGATGAGTTCTTGAAAATGAATCTGGCTGATCACGTAGGCGTTAGAGCAGGCACTTTGTTTGACGAGTCCGGTTTGCTTGGCGGAGTGCTTATAGTAGTAATCTGTTGTCATGCCTATTCATCTTAGTTAAGATTTTCCTGTGTAAATATATGGTGAAGATTAATAATCCTTAATTTTCAGCTCTCCTTGTGTATGGATGGTTGAGGGACTTTTATTCATAATTTTTGGAGATATTTTGATCGTTTTTCATCATGCAACTATTGCCTCTTCATTGGAGCGGTTTAAGTCAATTTCACCATAGAAAGTGTGTTTCGGTTCGAAACCCACCGCGGAAGGCAGAAGGGTTCATCACTAATCTTCTATTTGGATCAAAGGCTTGTAGTGATAAGCGTATATATAGTGATCAAATCTCTTAGTTTATATCTTACTGTGGCTATTCTTAGTTCTTAATAGGTATATTTTACGAGAAAAGTACAAAAATGATGTCAGTTATGTAGGCGATGAATTTAAAAGATTTGTAAAGTAAATGTGCCATTCATGTAATCTGAGGTTAAATTAAATTTATTTGTTTGATCAAGTTAGTTTCCTCAGTGTATTTTTGTTATGCATTTAACGTTTAAAGAATATTTCTAGTTAAGTGTACGTTTTATTATTTTTTTTTCTTTTACTTTATTCAGTAATGCTGACCGCCATGTTGTTCCCCTTTGAGGAAAAACAAAAGAAGTTTCGATCCTTTTACTGCAAGTTTAGTATGGTGCTTTCCCACAAGGAGTGATGGAAAACACAATAGATGAAATATCGCTGAAGCCACGATAACATCTTGAGAGACCTGCTAGCCCTGGTCCATAGAACACATTTTTATTTTTATTTTCTTGAAGTGGAAAAATTGCTTGCCATCAGCTCGAGTGACCAGAGCCGCCCAGATCGACGTTTTCCCGCCTTTTTTCTTCTTCTTTTTCAGTTTGGAAAATCTTGACCACTTGGCGGGAAGTGTTGGGGATTAGCGCGGGAAAGTTTCGTCTGCTATTTGTTTACATTTTTCTCGTCCCTCGGCCTCTTGGGATTTCGAGATCATTTCACGTAATGGAGGTCACAAGGCGATAAAGGTATCCGGAGGTGAAGGCGTTTGTTATTCGGAGGGAGTACGTAATTGGTTTTTCATAATATTGCGGTGTACCGTTAGTTTTATTCTTGGGGGGGGGGGGGCTGGGGGGGGGGGGGGGCGAACGAGACAAGTCATTTTTATTTCCATCCCACCTGAGAGAAACCTATCGCCTTAAATCGGGTGAGTCAGGCACCGTTTCGGAAGATATATGTCTCGTTAAATTTCTGTTTTCCACTGAACTGTTAGCTGCTCTCTCAAATTTGTGTCTTGTCGTTGCGTGTAACCCTCATTTTTCATCTCTTAAGGAATTTATGTGACGCTTTCATTATCGAGGTTCCCACTGGGGAAGGGATCGGCTGTAAATATATTAATGCTTTTCAGAGATAGGAGTCCTTAGAATAAAAAAAAAATCGTATTGCGTTGTAATATGATGTGAAATACTTATAGATAAAATTATAATGGAATGAAAAACATTCATTTGGACTTTTTTTTTATTTCATGTGCAGTGCTGATTGAACTCTCTCTCTCTCTCTCTCTCTCTCTCTCTCTCTCTCTCTCTCTCTCTCTCTATATATAATATATATATATATATATATATATATATATATATATATATATATATATATATATATACATACATATATATATGAGATGAGTTGCAAGGAAGTGATAAGCAGGATAGCGTAGGTGAAATGATGTATTGTACTACTTTGAGACGGTATGGTCATGTGGAAAGATTGGGCGGAAGTAAAGGTTGGTGAACAGAGAGTTTTATTCGGAAGTGGTAAGGGGAAGGAGAACGGGAAGACTTGAACTGGTTGGGTATATTTGCGTGTAATTATTTCAAAGTTTTAAGAGGGTCTTATTTTATTCTTATGTAATGATTATATCGTGAGTCACATTAACTGTGTAGCTGTTTCAAGTTTTTTTTTCCCTGGCGATTTATGACCTGTGAATGGTAATGAAGGTAAATTTGCGTAATATTTTCCTGCTGCAGTGTAGCATCCCAATAAAACTCCTGAAAATATTCGTCATTTACTCAATAAGCATTTCATTTGGTTTTATTTTGTTTTAATGAGTATTTTTGGAGTGAAGTGTAATGAAATGTTTACATTTTTCTCGTGGGAAGCGAAAGAATGACGGAATTGGCTGGGGGTACCGGTGCCCAGGAGAAGCAGTGGTCAGTCAGTGTGAGGCGCCATCCTCTATGAGGATACAAATAATAAGAAGGTTTACGTGAATGGTCTTTTTATTGCCCCGGCGAGAAATGTGTGTATATATTTATACATCTTTCCCTCGAGAATGGTTCTAATCGGGGGGCCATTTGTCAAAAAGGCGACGAACCGGAGAGCGGGAAATGGTATCCCCGAATAACATCTTTGTAGGGAGTAAGTGCGAGATTTATGACCGGGTAACAACTGCCCAAAATGAGAGAGAGAGAGAGAGAGAGAGAGAGAGCTTACGATAGATGGTGTTTGATTCCTCTCTCTGTAATTTGACCGAAGGCTACGGGTTCATATTTTAATTGGATTTGTTAACTGCTTATGAAATTTGTGTGTTCTTTTTAGGCTCTGCAAAGAAATAGTATGTAGCTAAAATAACATGCTCGATTTTAATTCAAGAAATTAGGTAATTCTCTCGAAAGCAATAACACTCATCGTATAACTTTCATTTGCGTCTGCATGCATTTTCTGATGCGCTAGCAGGCCCTCGCTTTGTTTCAGTAACTACTATGTAGCTTTTCTTTTTCCTTAGTTCAACACTGCCCCAGCTTCGCTATTCTTTCAATATTTATTTCTCGGTTTTTTGCTTTGATTTCTTCAAATCTTTTTCAGTGTTTTGTTACTGACTTAGTAATCATAATGTCATTTCCCTTTTCAGATCTTTTTATTTTATTTTTTCAGTTTTACTAAAGTTTTCATTTTTTAAATTTTTCATTCCCTTAATATAATTAACTTCCGTTTGATTAACGCTGTTCATATTATCACATACGGTCGCCTTTATTGTTTTGTCTGGGACAGTATCGCTAGACCTTGAAATTACTTTATATGGTGGTTCATTAACCTAATTTATCATCTCATTTTCTCAAAAGTTCTATTTGATTCTCTTCAACTTCCTGCTCCCTTATTTTGGTTTCGTTTACCCTTCTACTCCTAAATTCTCAGTTTAGTATCAACTCGTAGCTGCAAATGGAGGCTGCATACATTGTTTTTATTTTTTGTTTATCACACTAACATGCCTGCTAGTATACAAAGAGGGTCTAATATTGAGAAGAATATTTCCGTCAACGGCAACAACATTATCGCATTCTGTAGGCTCACGATCTGTCTTTATCACTATTCCATATAGTGCCCTGACGTTCCATTTATTTATTTATTTTTTTATATTTTTACCTTCACTAATTTTTCGGTAAGCGATGGCCGTTGCGTTGAACGAAACCTTGGCTTGTTGTAATAAAGAATAAGGACCTAGCCACTTTATGGTGCGTTTGTCCGGTTCCGTTATCCCTTGGGCCCTGCCTGTCTACGGCTGATAAGCTAACGGGTGAATGAGTTCTGGAGGGCTTAGTGGTTGATGGGCGTAGGCGTGGTTAGACTGCGGGTGGTCAGATGGGTGAGAAATGGGAGGGAGTTATCATGGTGATTCTTCTCATGGTTGGAGAAAAAGGCTTGACTTTAGTTTAGTGGTAGTACCGTATTATCTGGAGAGTTTGAGTTTGTCACTCCCTCTGCTCTTCGTCCCTCTCTATCTCTCTCCTCCATCTCTCTCTATCTCTCTTCTATATATATATATATATATATAATATATATATGTATGTATGTATATAATATATCTATATACTATATTTAATAATATATATATTATGTATTGTATGATGTATGTATAATATATATATATATAAATATATATTATAATGTAGTATGTATGTATGTATATTATTTAATATTATTTATATAATATATATAATGTATGGTAGATATATATGTATATATATATTTTGTATTATTATATATTATATAATATAATATATTTGTATAAATGGATTTAATAAACGAAAGTCATGATTCCATGAACTTTTTTCCAACAGTTCAATTGCTTCTTTCCTACTTTTAGCATCATTAATATATAGATATGCAATACTAAAACTGAGGAGGATAACCTCTAAATACCAGGTAATGCCTATACCGAAAAAATGAGTGCTCTCTCTCTCTCTCTCTCTCTCTCTCTCTCTCTCTCTCTCTCTCTCTCATTTACGTATGTGCGTCTGTTCAAGCATGCGAAAAGGATCCCGACTCTGCTGTAATGAGATTTCAGCCACGTTTGGCCGATCAAGTGTCCCTCATGTGAAAGCGTGGAAAGGATTCAACACTAAACAGTTAGTGAACTTGCTTTCTTCAAGGGGACTGTTTGGAGGCTCAATTTCATGAGGAATAATAGAGCCTAAGACGGAGGCGAATAATCCAGACAACAGCGACAGTTGAAGGCGCCGGAGAATTTCGAGGAATTTTGTTCTTGTTACAATTTATTTTCGGGGGATGCGCGATGACATCAGTCCCGCGGCTGCCCAGAAAGGAGCCATGGATAATGAACTTGTTATTCGGAGCTCGCTTTTAGTATATGCATGATGTTATCAGTCAGTTGCATGGTTATGCACAAGGCATGAGTTTCGTTTTTTTTTTCTTTATTTATGGAATATTAGAATTCAGTCAAATTTTTGTTGTTTCCAGTTATCTTCATTTCTTTGTTAGTCGATTACAATGATCAGAATTGCTTTCTGTATTTTTTCTTTATTTTCAATAGTTACAGGTTTTAACATTTTCTTTGTATTATTATTGTTATCAATAGATAGAATAATTAATAGCATGAGCGTAACCTGCTTTCTTAACCACTGATCACTGTTACAGGTTCGCTGTGCTCGTTGGTAGTTCCAACAGCGAAGTCAGTACTTTGTTAGGATTACACCTTTCGGCGCCACCGTCAGGTTAACATATTTCCTGCTTCGGTTAGGTGTTTCTCTGCAAGTTTTTTAGGTGAGGTTGTTAGCACCATGCCCTTCTTCGCTTCTGCGTGACACACACCAGTAGTCCTGCTTAGGTGGGATTGGGTAACCTCTGATGAAGTAAAAGATGTAGTTTTGACACTTTTAGTAAAAATAATACAAGATTCTGACTCAGTCCGTATTGTAGAAGGGAACGGTGGGTGCAAATGGCCTGTAGCGTAGATCACACCAAAGACACAACTAGAATATCTTCTACTAAAGATAGATCAGTTAAAACATCATTTAACCTCATACAACGAAACAGTTCTTTCTTTCACCATTTTCTGTGGGACATTTCTTCAATCCCAACAATTTTGCGCTCTGTTCAACGGCTTAGTCACACTTACACCACCACACAGAGTCACCCTTTTCAACTCTTAATTACGATCTTTATATCCTCAATAGTTAATTCAATAAGCAATCTGAAATTTGAAGCTAATCACTTCCCACCTTTTACCATTTAGAATTCTTCATTGCGTCTTGTTCAGCTCTTCTCCAAACTTCATCAACACGACCGCCATCATTCACTTCCAACAACGTCACTCCTGCTGTGCATCTGAATCTAGGGTTCATTTACTCTTTGACCTTTCTCTGCATCAAGTTCCTTAAAGAACAACAACTCTTTCTCCTAAAAGTGTTTGCTCAGATTCACTGCTAAGTATGTAACATATCTCACCTTTCCCTTTTAGCTCACGTCCTGCAAGTGCGCTTTGATTGTCTCCCTTTATCCATCGCTGAGCCTCATAAACTTATATATCCAGATGAGATGTTGGAAATTATTGGGACTATTCATTAATGGAATCCAGCCTAGTCTAGGTCATGTTTTTAGGTATGGTTCAATTACATTATGAAAAATGAATCAGAAGCAGAAAAAATTGTTTTGAAGGTTGTACGAAATGATTTTGTTTGCCAGTCACCCGTTGTATGCGTGATCGGAGTCTGTGTCGCATTGTTATCAGATAACAAGTGTCTTTCTTCTTCTATGAATGAAAGACTGATAAGAGCCGCGGTCTCACGATAACGGACTTGTTTTGCTGGGCCTTTCTTGGTGTCATCAGCTGATTGTAGCAGTATTATCTGATTGAGGTCAACAGCTGATTGTGAGGCATTGTGGATGCTTGTTGGGGAAGAGGGTGATGTAGGTGGAGGTAATGGAACAAGGGAAGGGATAAGAGGAAACTGGTAAAATGAGTAATCTCTCTCTCTCTCTCTCTCTCTCTCTCTCTCTCTCTCTCTCTCTCTCTCTCATTGAAGTGGTTTCGAGTAACAGCATGCTTTTTATTGAAATTTCAACGGAATTTATAAATTCTTATTATGCTTTGTGGTTGAGTAACGAGAGTTGTTCATTCATAAGGAATTTATTAGATACTCCAGTAGTTAATATATGTCAGCTCATTCTAACGTTATTCCATAAACAAACAGTATTAGAGATAATTGCTTCTTTGATTTAATATCTGGGAGTTACATTGAGGTCATTATCACTTGTGTACAAGAGATATTGGTATCATAACAAAACCGTTACAAGAAACATCGATGTCATTATAACACTGATATTGGAATGGAAATACAGGTTATCCCAATTAAGTGCCGTCAGCCTGTAACGTTGAGCTCACTCTGAGACTAATGTCAATATGAAACATGGGGCCATAATGACACAAATGCAGCAAGAAACACTGAAGTTTCACTAATGTCAGCAAGAAACACCTTGGTCAGCATCATGGTAGTGTCAGGAAGACACTAAGTAAGTATCACATCAATGTCAGCAGGAAACAAATAGGTCATCACACTAATGTCAGCATTAAACATCTAGGTCACTATCACAGTAATATCAACAAGAAACATCTAGGTCACTATCACAATAATGTCAGCAAGAAACATTTGGGTCAGTATCACACAAATGTCAGCAAGAAACATCTAGGTCAGTATCACACCAATGTCAGCCAGAAACATTTAGATCATCACACTAATGTCAGCAAGAAACATCTAGTTCAGTATAATGTCAACAAGAAGCATATAGGCATCACACTGATGTCAGTAAGAAATGTCTAGGTTATCACACCAGTCTCAGCATGAAACATGGAGATCATAATGACACAAATGCCAATAAGGAACATTGAGGTCTAATGTCAGTAAGAAACATCAGGGTCATTATCATACTAATGGCAGCAAGAAACATCAAGGGCATCGTACTAGTAATGTCAGCAACACTAATGTCTGCAAAAAATGTGTAGGTCAACCCAATAATGTCAGCAAGAAACACATAGGTCATGATCACACTAATGTCAGCAAGAAAAATCTAGGTCATCACACTGTCGTCTGCTGTCGTCTGCGAAAACATATAGGTCAACCCACTAATGTCAGCAACAGGCACCTACGTTATTATCACACAATTGTCAGAAAGACGAGTTATTACAGCATTATTATTACCTCTACCGAATAGGTTCTTGGTCCGGTTTGTTTGTGTTTATCATTATTATGTTTAAAATTGGGTGTCGCAGGATTTTCACTGTAGTTTTACCAGAAGTTAGGCCACGTGACTGACAACAAATGATTTAATTGTGAGAGGGGCACAAATATAAGGCTTATGGTCTTCAAGTGCTGTTATTATTATTATTATTATTATTATTATTATTATTATTATTATTATTATTATTATTATTATTTTATTAACAGTTTGATATAAGTCATGAAACAAAATTTCTTATATGTCAGAATCAAGGAGCTACATCAATATCAATAAAATTAAGCTTGGTTTGTGATTGCCACTCTATCCTTTTCTGCCATTGTAATTGAATTGAAAAGCTTTTGTAAGATTAAAATTATTGTTCTTTGTAAATATCGTGGGAGTGTTTGATTTAATGATGTACAACGTAAATTGAAGAAACAAATGTGATTATAAAGTATACCATGTTGTAATTGCAGGCTGAATGATAGTTAATATGTATTTGCTGAAACGAAGCATAATAATGATTGTAGAAAGGAAGAAATCGATTTTATGGCTTTTTAGATCTTCAAAAGCTTTAGAGCACCCTAATTAAAAAAAATAAACAGACGTTTCGTTAAACAACTGGTAACTGCTGATTGTCATGATAGTTTTCGACACATCGTTTGCACACAGTAAAGAATGGAATAACGGAAAAAGATAAATTCTTGGAATTTCACTCAGATAAACATTTCCCCATTTGGCTGCCAAAGTTCACTCAGATAAACACTTCCCCATTTGGCTGCCAAAGTAACGTGAGGCCTACACTCCCGAGCAAGTCTAATTTTCACTTTATCATAATACTTCGTCTTTTGTGCCGTTTGGTGCGACGAGAAAATATAGATATTCAGGGAACGCAAGTGGCTTTTGTTTGATAATAGTATCAGAGACTGTCAAAACATTGTGGTAACAAAACCTGTCTGTTCACAAGTAGATTTTGGGAAGAAAGTGATCTTCCTCGGTTGTTGCGAGAGGAGTTTCCATTTCATGATTTTTCTTCATAGGTCTATGGTGGAGGTAGGGAAGTGGAAGGGAACTGGTATTGAAAGAGAAATACATCTGAAATTAGGAGAGGTATTAAAGTTTTTCTTTCATCTTATGTTCAAGTTGTCTCTGTTGTAGGGTAGTGTGGTGTGTGTGTTTATATATATATATATATATATATATATATATATATATATATATATATATAATATATATATATTATATACACTATATACATACATCATACATCATACATACATACATACATACACACGAATATATATATTATATGTATATATTATTAATTTATTTATTTATATATATATACGAACAAAGTTACAGCCACGAAGGAAACTTGAATCAGTTGAGATGCTAAGTACTTTCGTCTTACTACCAAGACATGGCCACATTTACGGCTGTAACTTTGTTTGTATGATCATCACGTTTTTACCTTTTCATATTTAAAATCAGACACGCATACATAGGTGGTGCCAGAATAGTATAGCCTTTCAGCGCCTCTGCAAGACTTTATGGATGTGGTTCGCAGTCCTACACCCTTTATATTATCCCCAGCAGGTCCTGGAAGCCATTTTTAGCTTTGTGGATTGGTGGACGGTAAGTTGGGGGCAAAGCACAGACCAGTTTAATATGAACCGACGGCTGCACTGTTCGGCTAGGGCTGTGTGTATCAGATGAAAAAGAGGACTTTTGGATAATGTTCATTACGGAACAGTTAATTGTGCAGTTAGGAAGTATAGGGAAAATCTGTGTCATACATAAGGTTGGAAAAAGCCTTCTTCATTATTGCCAGAGAGGGAATGTGGAGGTTGCTGAGGATGTGTTGTGTAGAAGATAAGGTGCTGAGGAAGATGAAAAGTCTTCATGTTGGAAGTAGCATGAGTTAGGGTCTGCAGAGTGACTGGTTGTGTAAAAATGTTAAACAAATGTTCACTTGTCTCCTTTACTTTTAAGCGTCCTGATTGATATTGTGATGCGAGAAGTTCAAGAACATTAGATGTGGGTGCAGAGTTCAGTGTTTTGAGATTGGGTGGTGAGTGGGGCTGTAGGCTGCCTGATTTTTACAGCTTAAGTTGCACTTGTTCGGAGTGTTGAAGAGAAGCTGAAGAAACGAGAGAAAGAATTAGAAGAAAATTTCTAAAAGAAGAAGTCGAGCGTAAATGTGAGCGAGTAAAACATTACGGATCCTCGCAACATCCCATCGGCCCCTAGTTGCAGTCCCTTTCATTCATTTTACTGTACCTCCTTCTAACAATTGTTTAAGAGTGCAACTGCCAGGTTTTTCTCCTGTTACACCTTTTAAACCTTTTACTCGCAATTTCCCTTTCAGCGCTGAATGACCTCATAGGTCCCAACGCTTGGCCTTTAGCCGAAATTCTAAATTCCTTCCTTCCTTAAAAAATAAGAAAGTTAATTTTGAGTCCTCAGGAATTAGATTCCAAGATTGTCATTTTTTTATGGCTTATTTTATTCATTAAGTTCGGCAATTCCTTCTTAACTAAGAAATGTGTAAGTAGTATATGAGTGTACAAATAAATAGATAAAAGGAGCTGAAATGATATAAGTGTATGGCGCCCGTAAATGGACCATGAATAAATGCCTTCAGGTGTCGAGAAACGAATGAAATAAGTAGAACTCAGAGAAAATAGTAGTGTTAACGTTCGTCCGTGTGTCATTACTTTTCATTCTTTTGCTAATTTGTGTTAATCTTGAACGTGACCTCTTTCGAAGTTTCTGGAGTGCCGAAGATGAGGCGGGTGGGGTGCAGGGCGTGTCCAAACGGAAATTCCCCTTTGGGGAAACACATCTCTGTCTTTTATGAGAGTCTACAGAGATTTCTACAGAAAATGAAGTGCTTCGTTTTATGACTTTGTGTCCGCTCTCTCTCTCTCTCTCTCTCTCTCTCTCTCTCTCTCTCTCGTCTCTCTCTCTCTCCTCTCTCTCTCTCTCTCTATATATATATATATATATTATATATATATATATATGGTTGTGTGTGTGTATGTGTGTGAGTTGGACAGAAAGAGAAGATACAGGAGACAGTGGATCAATAGGTTTGAGAAAAATGTGATTTATTTTTTAAAGTTCATTGGTTTCTCCATTGATTATATAAGTGTGTGCGTGTGTGCGCGTGCGCCCGCGAGCGTGTTGAAGAGAAAGGTAAAGAGAGATTATATGTGTTAGCAGAGTATACGACCATCCAATCAGTCAGTCACTCACTGTCAGTCAGTCAGTCAGTCAGTCAGTAGGGCATCGAATATAGGCTTAACCCTGTTGTCTTAGAAGGTGGGGAGGTATCTACATAAAAAAGTCTAAGGCTTTATGGCGTAACCGCCAATGGGCTTAGAGGCCATGTATAGGGCAAGGGTGTAGTCCTCAGGAGAGAGAGAGAGCTGAGAGAGAGAGAGAGAGAATTGATTCGCCTACATTTTGACGTCTGTGTAATCCGCTGGAAAATTATTCTAACTTTCAGATGGCAATGTGCATTGTTAATATGTTTTTACATGTGTGTATATATGTTACTCATAAATACACACATACATACATAGTTTTGGTTGCTTATGCGGGCTTGACAAATATCAATCTATTAATATCTTTTAATTTTGCTATAAATATCGATTTCACTATACCTTGGTAATAACCTACACACACTATAAACATACATACATCATATATTTTATGTGTATATATAATATATATATATATATATATATATTATATATATATATATATATATATATATATATATATATATATATATATATATATATATATAATAATATATATATAAAATAGAGAGAGAGAGAAAGAGAGAGGTCGTCATTTTTTATGGTGCGATGATGGGAGCAAAAAACGGGCGTATCGGAGTCTGTTGGGTTCAGAACTTGTAAAATGCGATAGCGAAAGGACGACGGTCGATTAGAGGGTGTTTACGACCCACTAGTTGATCATTCATAGAACCTCTCAAAATCGACAGGCCTCCCTCCCGGTTTATCAAAGAGGCCTACCTATGGAAACCTATTTCAGATCGCCAGAAGACAATTATTGTTTCACGAAATACTTTGGGAGAGACTAGCGATTTTTTATTATTTTTTTATTTTTATTTTACTGAAGTTTTCACGTGAGGAAAGAGAGGAGAGAGAGAGAGAGGGGAGACGAGAGAGAGAGAGAGACGAGAGAGAGAGAGAGAGAGAGAGAGAGAGAGAGAGAGAATGCTATTTCTAAAGGGCAATAAATATTTGTGAATATTTCAGATATTTTGTTTGAGGTTTAATCTTCAACATGAAGACTGTAGAACAATGCATTTTTCAATTTTCTTAGTTATTATTATTATTATTATTATTATTATTATTATTATTATTATTATTATTATTATTATTATTATTATTTACAGCATGTTTTCATTATTACGGAGAAAATCTGAGGGATATTTCTGTAAATTGTAAGCTTTCACAGAACATGATCCATATCCTTCAGAGAAGTGAAAGTTCAAGCAAAATTCGGTAGCTGCCGGGTTAGATATAGAAAAACAAACAGGTATATCAATGAAAAATAACACAATGGGAAAAAGAATTTCATAGTATTAATAAAGAGGCAAGGAGTATTGGGACATACCATTAAGCAAGTGGACTTCGATCCAGTACTATGAAAGGGGACTTTCTTGGTACAGAGCCTACGGCTACAACCTTCGTTTTGAGAACATTGACTACATGGTTGTCATTTAGCCAAACGTGGCTAGTTGTGTAAGTACTAGGATGATCGATGTGAGTACATTAGATCTGCAAATAATACAGATGATTTAGCTTAAGGTCGTGTTCAAAACTTTGGATATTAAGTACCAGAATATGTAGTGATAAATATGTTGTTATATAGGTAATCTAGACAAATAATGATGACAATAACAAGAAAAGTATGGTTACAAGAAAATGGTCTTTTTGAACATTTATATACCCACTCTGTGTGATATTTCTTCCTTTGGTTGGAGAGTAAATTCGTGTGATGTGCCGAGACGAGAATTCGTGGTAGTTTAAGTGCGTTGTATTGAAAGGCAGTTCGTGTGGAAAGCCTTTACTCGTGTAGTACTAGAGATAGTGATAATTAATACCTTCTCATGTTTTATCAGATTGACAGCAATTCAAATTGTTTATCCCATTAGGGGAGTAGTGCCGCCAGTGTAACCTCATACGGTGCACTGTAGGGTCCTTTACAGTGTGCCTTCGGCCCGTAGCTGCAAGCCCTTTCATTCCTTTTGCTCTACCTCCTTTTATATTCTCTTTCTTCCATCTTACTTTCCACCCTCTCCTGGCAGTTGATTCATAGTGCACCTGCAAGGTTTTTCTCCTGTTACACCTTTCAAACCTTTTACTGTTCATTTTTGTTTCAGCGCTGAGTGACCTCATGGGTCTGTCCCTGTGCTTGGCTTCTGGCCTAAATTCTATATTAAATTCAATTCAAATTGTCTATGGTTATTTGTGTAGGGTGGGAATGTTGTTGACAGCGGTATACGTCTAAATAGATTAATCGTTCATTTCTTGTTCCTAGTTTCATTGAAATGGTATGAAGTCACTCGTTTTAACCCTCCCCTCTTCTTCATTATTCTAAAATTAACATGAAACAATGGTAAAATGGGTAATGGAAGCTTATAATGAAAACAGAGGTCCATAGTTCACTTTCAGTATATGAACACTTGTTTTATTTTATCATCCTTGAGCATATTGTCATCATCAGAACAGTTCTATGACCGAATACTTTTACAATTCTGTCTCCCAATTTTACAAAGGCTAAGTTATGTGTTGTTGCTTTGTCCGTTAAAGGCTTTTCAGTGTAGAAATGTTATGCAGAGAATTTGTCATAATCAGAAAAGCAAGAACGTTTCTTATTATGGTTTCCTTTCGGTAAAATGGTCTTGAAAGCAGTATATTATTTGTCGGTGCACGCGGTTGCATGTATCCATCCAGATAAGATCAAAATTCTCAGTTTTTCTGAACAATTTTCCGAAATGAATCTGAGAAAGGATTCTTCGATCCTTCGCCGGGAAAGCGACCGTCACCGCCACCACCAACCACCACCTTGACGTCGGGGTCTCTTCGCATTTCCTTTCTTTTGTTTTTTTCGCCGACGATAAACACGAAGAGGGGAGAGAGAATATGTCACAATTGGGTGCATCCTCTGATAAAGCCAGCAGCAGCAGCATCTGTTCTCGCTCTCATTGCTTTTCACGATAAATTGGGAAATTTCCACCCTCTTGGATCACAAAGACAAGCGACTGCCATTGCTTGCTGTTTATCAGTCGCGCCGAGTTGGCGGTTCTTTTATTTTTTCGCGTTCGATTGCAAATAAAAGGTGGAATCGTGGGAAAATGAGGGAAAGGGAAAATTTGGGGCGGATTCTCTACATTTCTCTTTGTCGTGGCTTTGTCTCGCTCTCCCTCGTTATGGGTATTGGTGCTACGCTGTCATTGTCGGTCTAGCACCGTGATTCAGTGTTGGTATAGTGCTTTGTTGGAAACGCCTTTCGGATCTTTTTACTCTGTCGATGAAATGTCATGTCACTGGTGCTGATAAAGGATTTTGAAGACGTCTGAGCCGTCTGAAGGGCTCGTTGACTTCGCTCTGTTTAATCTACACTTTCGATTTTAGCTATGAAAATATACAGCATGCTTCAGAAGTGTTGATTTGCCCTATTCCTTCGGATGCATTCAATGTCGTTCGTAGGTTGTGGTTACTTGAAAAGGGTATTCAAGCATCCGGTTATTATCATTGTTGTTGTTATTGTCATTAGGCAAAAACGCAATACCTTCAGGGTAATATAACTCCATAGTTATATAGTATATATACAGCGGAGGTGAGCACTAAATCTGGTGGCATTCTTATATACTACGTACTTCGAGTGCCTCTTGACAAGAGGGCGGACACATAAACTTCTCAAATCTTTGCGATAATCTTGTAAACAGGGAAGATGGCACCAGTTGTTGCCCCGAGCCGCCTTGAGTGATATAAAAGAAGCTGAGAAATGTTAATGGCTGTTGAGGATCAGAATTATTTTCGAAGACATCGCTACTTAGAAAAACTACGGGAGTTAGTATCGTCGTAAAGCGAAGCGAGACCTTTTTATCTCCTTGTCAAGCGTCTCAAAGAAAATGCTCTGCCGACAGATTCATTTTATGTCTTCGTAATATGCGCTGAAAGAGGCTGAGTGAAGCGGGATCCCGCTTGTGGAGGATGGAGGGGCGGGAGGTGAAGGGGTAGGGGGGAGAGGGGAGGTGAAGGGGCAGGGAGGGCTAGATTGAGTATGGAGGGCGGAGGAGCTGGTGACAGATCCCGATGCCAGTTAGGCCATCCGTGATAAACGGCGCCAACTGGGTATCTAAGGGAGAAACAACTTTCATTATAGGCCTACACCTACTCTCCCACCCATGCGAATTTTAAAACCCCTCCGTGCTCGTTAGACTGCGCGAAATCTCTCCAAACTCACATTTTTCTTTTTTCCTTCCTCTTGTCCCCCTATTTTTCGTGGGAGCTCCTTGCCAGGGGGCCTCTGGGTATAAATACTTCCAAGAAGATCCTGTTGTCGACTTGAATCCATTCTGAAATCGGTGTCCTTAATTTGTTTCTTTAGTTTAAAGCTTGAACATTTATATTTAATGAAGTTTATTTTTTCCTTCGTAAATTTTATATATATATATATATATATATATATATATATATATATATATATATATATATATATATATATATGTGTGTGTGTGTGTGTGTGTGTGTGTGTGTGTGTGTGTTTGTGTGTGTATACATAACATTAGCGTGGTGGAGCATGGAAATATTGTGCCAACTTTGCTCTTTGCCCATCTCATGCATTTTATAATGTAAAAAAGGAGTTGGTAATGTAAGACACGATTTATATCGGGGTGACGAATTTGGATTATATGCAGATGGTGCAAAACACAAGATTTACGAAGCTTGCATATTAGAATGTATCTTGTGTATAGAGATGGGACCAAGATAAATCTGAGGAAGACAGGAATAATGAGGATAGATTATGCACACAGGGATGAAATAGCACTGTACGGAGAAAATATTAATGAGGATGAAGCTTTATTGAGGAACAATGATATCCAACACAGGTTCTCTTGATACGAAATCTAATTAAGATTGATAAGGCAAATCAACCAATGGGCGGCTGAAACACTTGGAAATCTAGTAGACTGCACTGCTATGTTGTCATGAATCAAGGTATGAGAGTAAAATTAAATCTCAAAGATTTTGCTGATTTAAGAAAGAGTTTTTTAAGAAGAATTCTATTAGGAGCCAGAGGTGGCTTGGAGGTGATCATCGCTCAATCCCAGGAAGGAGATTAATAATGTCAGTTGGGCTCCCCTGGCCACCAGAAAAGTTGGAAGACCTAGACTACTTCGGTAAAAACAATCATGCTCAGACGGGAGGCTGGAGAATAGTGAAAGCAGAGGAAATCCACGAATTGCTTTTTGAACCAAGAGGCCCTGTGCGTTGCACATGCATATATATATATATCATATATATATATATATATATATATATATATATATATATATATATAATATATATATATATTATAATATACTATATACCCTATATTATATATATATATATATATATATATATATATATATATATATATATATATATATATACACACACATGTACTATACACACAAATATATAAATTTCTATAATATGAAAGCGTTTTTCATATCAAGGCTTTGGTCCCGAGAAAAAACAGGACTAAGATTACTGCCATATTCATAATTAAGGGTAAATCTCTTGTGCAAAGAATGTACACAAAATATAGTGCTTCATGGACTTAGGCTCTTCAACAGCAAGTAAATCTCCCTCTACACACTACTTTTCATCCCCATCTTGCAATCACATTTTCGCTCCCTGATATGGAGGCCTCAACTTTCCAATACCCATTTCACTCCATTATCCAGCCACCTGACAACTGTGAACTCCATCATTGGTTCTGCAATGAGTACTTTGACTTCCTGAAGTTTTCCTGAGAGTAACTTTAGCTTCTGTCTTATCTGTATTGTATCCAGTGTTTCATGTAATACTTGAGGTTTCTGTCTTGTTCTCTCATATCCCGGTACTTTATCATGCAAATTGTATTATATACTTGGTATTAATCCAATCTTTATTGACTGTATGTCTGTAATCAAATGCAGTTATACGAAGGGCGAATCTTTTTTCAAAATTCCATTGCAAAAGCGTCTTGATGTTCATCTTCAAGAAGCTATATTTTATTAAACGTCGAACCTCAACTTTTTATGCAGTGCTTTTAATTTCAGCTTTGTATATTTATTTTTTTTAAGTTTGTCTTATATCCTCCTTTTCCCTTCGGTGTGAATGGTCCCAGATAGTGTTTGTGTGTTGCATTTTTCAGGGGGGTGCTGTTTCTAGTTGCATACCCTTGAATATAGTCACGAGGCTTACGGCCCGGCTACGTCTTGGATTTCATAGGTAGTAACCCCATTAATAGAAGCTAGACGCAATAATGCTTAGTTTCACCGAGCAGGACCATGTATGGATGTATGTATGTATACATACATACATTTATACATATATCTCACACACCACTTCTAAGGAATTAATTCTTAATGGCCTCTTGTCCATATAACTCCCATGACCTTGTACTTGCAGATTAACCGGCATCGAGAGAAAGCTCACCTTGGGGGTGCATGCTGCCTGACTGAGGAAGGATAACCAGCCGCCATATTTAAAACCCAGGCCGCATGGCATCGATGGTCTCATGGCAGGGAAGGGCACCAAGGGACAGGCAACACCACATACCAGGATGCTGGCGAACTTTCTCTGAGGTGATAAAGGGGGCGGACGTACCTCAGACAGCATTAGACTTTAGACAACCATCATATGGGCTCTGGAGTCGATCACGCTCCTTCCTTTGAGGCAGGCTGCTGCTGAGTGCACATGATCCTTTGTTAGGTGTTCATTTCCCTCCCTACCGGCGCCCTAAGGACGACAGTCTCCATCTCCGATAGAAGGTAATGCACAAGTTGCAAGGTTATAGCTGTCAATCCATCTCCGTCTCCTGACTTAATTTCCTTTTCATCTTCCTGAGCAATTCCTGTATTGTACTATTATTGCATTGTGTTATATTTGAGTGGTGTTATAGTTGCATTGTGCTGAAGGCTATCAGCTGAAGAGTGTACCAGTGTGAAATAATGTAAACGCTTTTAATTCAGTAATCAGTAATGTAACTTCTTTCCTTTGTATTTAATCAGTAAGTGATCATTAATGTAAGTTATTCCTTATGAGATCAAATTGCTCGGTACCTTAAGTACATCACCTTCAATCACCAACCACGTGTCTTACACAACCTGCTCAAGCCACAATTGCTTTCATTAAAGACTTGCAATTGAGCCGCTGTGAATTCAGGATTCTATCATCGTGTGCTTCAGGTAAAAACTTCCCTCTTTGTGCCACGTACCTTCCATGTGTTCGGAAATCTCCAGTTATCAGATCATCTACTTCAAGATCTAATTCATTGCTTGGTATTATCTGTGTTATGGGGCCCTTAAGTCCCCTTTAAACTCATTGGGTGTTATCAGCCGTAATCCTTTTCATATGATTACACTTCCTTATCCAGGCCATTATCAGATAAGTTCAGGTTATTCCACACAGTTGTGCACTCCCTAATGCAATTGTATTAGTTGCGCCCTTAAGCCAGATCTTGTTGTTGGTTTGTTGCAAATTCCTTGCAAACAACAATCAGTAAATATCAATTGCTAGAAGGCTGGTTGAGTAGAGACAACTCTGTAAAACCGAGCGCAAGGTTTCCCTGTACAAGCACATGAATATTGTTATTCTGTGTTTTAGGTATATATTTTTTTTTATGTTAGAGGTGAATGAAGTTTCTGACTGCTGCAAGTTAGAGATAGGAAAATCTTAGGCCATGTGCATGCTGAATTAGCTACAGGAGAGGAGAGAGTAACTAACCAAATATTTAGGCCATGTGCATGCTGTATTAGCTACAGGAGAGGAGAGAGTAACTAACCAAATATTTCAGCTTTTGATAGCTACTGCAGGATAGCTCACATGCCTTTCATATTAAGTGAGCTAAGAAGTGTTGTTTAAAGGAAAAAGTGCCATATTTCATTTGCCAGTTTATCTTGGGAATTTCTGCATCCTGAAGTAGTTACTTGTGAAAAAACCCTTGATTTTGTATCCAGCCTTATCCCCGCATCAGTGGACTCCTCTATCCATCTCTCTCTCTCTCTCTCTCTCTCTCTCTCTCTCTCTCCATGCTAGGTGGAAAATAGGAAGATTCTGTTCCTCTCATTTTTACCTTTAATAAGGAGTACATCCAGTACGGTAATTTCAGCCCATGAAGGTGTTATAAGAATAACGCCTACACAACCTGGTCAAGCCCTAATTGCTCTCTTTACAGGCTTGCAATTGAGCCACTGTGGATTCTGGATTCTTGCTTCGTGTGTGCCGGGAAGAACCTTCCATCTTTATCTTTGTTCCCTTTACGTTCCATGTGTTCGTTTGGCTCAGAGTTTACATAACTATTACATACTCTGATGATGCAGGCCCTCAACTGTACTCCTTTTCACATGATTACACTTCCTTGTCAGATAAGTTCAGGTTATCCCACACAGTTGTGCATTCCCAAATACAATTTTATTAGTGGCGACCTTAAGCCAGATCTTGTTGTTGCTTTGTTGCAAATCCCTTGCAAACGAATCACCAAACAGCAATTGCTAGAAAGCTGGTTGCAAGAGTAGAAACAAATCTGTAAAACTGAGTGCAAAGTTTCCCTGTACAAACACACGAATAGAAAACTAGCTCCCATAGCAGGTAAAGTGTTATTCTGTGTTTAAGGTATTTTTTGTTAGGGGTGAATGAAGTTTCTGACTGCTACAAGAGTTAGAGATAGGAAAATCTTAGGCCATATGCATGCCGAATTAGCTACAAGAGAAGAGAGAGTAACTAACCAAATATCTTAGCTTTTGATAGCTACTGCATGATAGCTCACATGCCTTTCATATTAGGTGAGCTAAGAAGAGTTATTAAGGAAGCTAAGAAGTGTTATTTAAAGGAAAAAATGCCATATTTCCTTTGCCAGTTTATCTTGGAAATTTTGTATCCAACCTTATCCCCACATAAGCGTATTGCTCTATCTGCCTCGCCATGCTATTTGGAAAATAGGAAGAGTCTGTTCCTCTCATTATTGCCTTTAATAAGGAGTACATCCAGTAGGGTAATTTCGGTCCATGCAGGCATTATAAGAATAATAGTTGCAATCACGAACTCCCTCCATTAACAAAATAATAAACGCTGTAATGTGGTTAGTCACATATGAGAGCAACATCTTTTGTGTGATTAGCCAGACCAGGGCAAGCCTCACAGTTCATTCATTCCAAACCTGGGGAATTCCCTACGAATGGTTGTAGGCATTGCATACTAACCAACCAACCCCCATTTCCCACGTGGTAGAATATTAAGTAGCCAAGGTGCTGCATGTGTGCATTACGCACAATCCAGTATATCGTCTTTTGCGAAATGAATATGTAACAACTGTTACAGTGTGCTTGAAACTGATGTTTCTATTCTTTTCCATTATCATAATCTATTTACAACCTATCACGCTGGTAGTTGACTGTCTAAGGCCTGATTCCTTTTAAACTTGCATTGCAATTTGTGCTTATCAAATTCTATGGTTCTTGTACTTACCAAATTCCACAGATCTAATACTTACCAAATTCCATGGTTTTCGTGCTCAACACATTCCACAGTTCTCGTGCTTACCAATTTCCACAGACCGCATGGTTACCAAATTCCATGGCTCTCGTGTTGACCACATTCCATGATTACCAAATTCCACAGTTGTGCTTACCACATTCCCGATTCTCGTTCTTACCAAATTCCATGGTTCTTGTGCTTACCACATTCAACGGTTCTCTTGCTTGGCAAATTCCACCGTCCTTGTGCTTACCACATTCCATGGCCCCTTTGGTTACCATTTCAGTCTGGGCAGCAATAGTAAATGCCTTCAAGATGACTCCAGCCCGGTTGAGGTAGAATGGAGAGGTTGACCGTGACCGAAGGAGGCCAGCCAATCGGAGTCGGTGGCCAAGGAAACTCCAGCTCTATGCCGATGGCTTGACACCTCCAAAGCTTCTACCTCGGAGGAGATCCTGGAGCCATTCCAGCTGGAGGATTTCCTCTCATATACCCCTCCAGACCTGACCTCCCATCTGGTGGACAAGGCACCCAAGATCATTGCCGAGTGCTGTCGGTGGGCTGACACGTATGATACCCTCCATCCACAAATCAGTTCCATTGGGAAGAAAATCCGCCCCTCGGCTCCTCCTACTGCTAACACCCAGCCATCACACCACCTGAATAACCCTCCAAAGAAGCCAGTGTGTGTGTGTGTGCACTGCCATAAACCAGGGCATTCAACAGAGCAGTGTTGCCACAAAGTGAAACTGCAACAGAAGGCTCCAGTTAAGTCTCCAGATGGAGATTCCCAGAATCAAAACTCCTTTGGACATTGAGCCAAGAACAATAGGCCTGTTTCCTCATCGGGGGCAGTGCCAAGGAGGGATTTCAGTAAAAGGTATTGCACTGCATGTTAGGTGTATGGGCATACCTCTTCATGCTCAAAATGCAATAATAAGCCAGCTACTCCAGCCATTGCCAGGGCAGTTACAAGCTCCTCCTCACTAGGCCCTCAAGCTAAGGGCCACATCTCTGTGGCACCCCCCCCCCCTCCTCACCTCAAGGTAGCTATCTCACGGTCCATGTCAAAGCATTCAACGACTCTGGCAAGCGTTTATAATAAAGGAAGGCAGTATCCCATATGGAGCTCGGGTCGATCGGCACAAGCTTGTCATGACTCAACCATCTAAAGAAGAGTCTTCCCACTGTCCAGCTGAGGGTCACACAACCTTACGGGTCTATAATATATATGCTGGCGGTAGTGAACTACTTCCCAGGAGGTTATGACGTCCTCCTGGGACAAGATTTTAAGTCCTCCTCTAATTACAGATTATCCAAGCGCATAAAACTTTCAATTACTTATACAGCACCAACGGTCATCATAGACCTGCCTTTAAATCACAGCCAGTGCCATTGGAGGGACCTGGACAGTGCCATGCTCTGCCCATCATGGATGTTGTGACCATTTTAAATACCCTGCATATGCCTGGCACTGTATTTATGCCAGTGACAGAACAAGGCTCAAATCTCCTTCCCGGAGATCCCAGTTCGGGCTGCCTCTCACCTCCCGATTTGGCTCCACTACCAGTGCCATTGAGAGAGGATAAGAAAATTCCATTAGGAACTCCCCTGGATCCTTATGATCACAGCAGAAGCTCACCCAAAGGCATGGCCTTGCAACCTGTGCCTTATTCGGTCCTCCCAAATATGGTCTCTGCGAATAAAGTAAAGGAAAATGTTGATGTTACATAAGTTACTATCACTTGATGGTGGTGGATGTGAGTTACTTATTATCATAGATGGCTATTTTTGTCATTCCAACTGGCCTAGGGTTGGAATGTCTTTTGGATTGGGGAGGTGTAGATAGGGTACCTTATTTTGTGCCATCTCCAATTCAACACAAGAAAAGTGGAAACCAGAAGGAAAAAAAGTAATGCAAAATTTTTATTCACAATAAAATACAGACACATTCGCCTCTCAATCTGAAACACTACTTCCTTTAAGGAATTAATTCTAAATCGCCTCTTGTCCGTTTGACTGCCATGATCTTGTACTTGCAGATGAACTAGAGTTGAGAGAAAGCTCGCCCTGGGCGTGCATACTGTCCGGCTGAGGAAGGATAACCAGCAGCCATATTTAAAGCCGAGGCCAAGACCAGGCTGCATGGCCTCGGTGGCCTCGTGACGGGAAAGGGTGCCAAGGGACAGACAGTGCCACTTACTAGGATGCTGCCAAACCTCCTCTGAGATGATAAAAGACGCAGACGCAGCTCAGACGGCCTTAGACTTTAGACAACTTTCAGATGAGCTCTGAACTCAATTACATTCCTTCCTGAGCTACCCCCTTTGAGACAAGCTGCTGCTGAGCCCACGTGATCTTTTGTTGTGTGCTCATATCCCTCCCTACCAGCGCCCTGAGGACAACGCTCTCCATCACCGGTAGAAGATAATGTATAAGTTGCAAGGTTACACCAGCCGTCTCCGACTTATTCCTTTTTATCTTCCTGAAAAATTTTCAATTCCTGTATTGTATTATAATTGCATTGTGTTATGTTTGAGTGGTGTTATAGTTGTATTGTGCTGAAGGCTATCAGCCGAAGAGTGTACCAGTGTGAAATAATGTAAAAGCTTTTAGGTCAGTAATCAGTAATGTAACTTCTTTATTTTGTAAGTGATCATTAACGTACATTATTTCTTTTGAAATCGAGTTGCTCGGTACCCTAAGTACATCACCTTCAGTCACCAACCACGTGTCTTACACAACCTGCTCAAGCCCCAATCGCTCTGGATTCTGGATTCTCACCTTGTGTGCTCCAGGATAACTTCCCTCTTTGTGCATCCTACGTTTCACTTACCAGATCATCTACTTCAAGACCTAATTTAGTGCTTATTATTATCTGTGTTGTGGGGCCCCTTACGTCCCCTTTAAACCCATAGTGTGCTATCAGTTCTTTCTAATGTCATTTGTTAGTGTAAATATAATTGATTAAGCTAACCCTAGAGTTTACATAACTGTTACTTACTCTGACGTAGTCCGTCAGCCGTAATCCTTTTCATATGATTGCACCTCTTTGTCCAGGCCGCTGTCAGATACCTTCAGGTTATCCCCCACAGTTGTGCATTCCCCGGTACAGTCGTATCATTATATATACCTATTTATATTTTCATATTTATATATATACTATATATATATATATAATATCATATATACATATATACACGTATATATTTTACATAATTAATATCTGTGTGTGTAGATATATATATACTATATATATATATATATAGATATATATATATGTATATATATATACTGTGAGTATGTATGATGACAGATATATATGTATATATTATATATATTACAAATACAGAAAGACCTTCACTGTAGGTTTTCGTCTCACCATTGAAGGTCAGTACCGCCACAAGTATAAAGACGTTGAGCAACCCACGTTCTAGCTTGAGAGCAGAAAGGCTCAGTCGTCCTACCAGTTGACCCGAGACCATAGCGTTCAGGCACATGAAAAAGCACTTTTTTTCGTTTTGTTTTCATTCTTGCCTGAATAATTAGTTGCTTTGATCTCCCTCGCCAGCTGTTGCATGGCGTGAGCTTGTGTGTATGTGTGTGTGTATGTTTAACACATGCTTCTTGATGGTGTCAGCAGAGAGAGAGAGTTACTTTCCGTTGTGCTGGCTTTGCTTGCTTGCTTGCTTGCATTAAAGCCTGGCAGACATACGGGTAAGGCGATATGGCCCGTACCATGACCTTGGCTAAAGGGTGACGTCATGACTGTGGGAGTTGCAGATAAAAGGGGTGTCAGAGGAGGAGGGGGCGCGCGTGCTCGCCTTTTAGGTGCGTTAGCGGGGTGGATCCGGATGGCCCTGTGCGATGCGTATTTGTTCGTTCGTCTAATTAATCGGGAGAATCATTTTTTGGGATCGACAAAGATTCAGAAAGACGTCATCACTTTCGTGTACGTGGCAGGAACTTCATTTATTTTGTATTGTAAATAACAGCGCCACTAACTGTGGGGTATATAATAGTGTAGTTGTTATGAGCTATTGGGAGTTTGTTTATCCTTCTTATCGGACTGACACGTCTGAGAATGACTGTATATGTCTCTATGTTTGTTAATGTGTGTAATGCTCCTTCTGAGAGACTGTCGTTGTTGTTTTGAACGAGAGGTTCTACTAGTTCCTAATATTCCAGTGAATGAATTAACTAAATGTGCATGAATGATTGTATAGAATAGATGATTATCTCCCTGTGTTTGTGCACGTGCATGCTCGAGAGAGAGAGAGAGAGAGAGAGAGAGAGAGAGAGAGAGAGAGAGATAAAAGACACCTTATTTATGAAAGGCCATGAAATTTAGTCTTAGAAATTTTATTATTTCCAAGTCTGTCGATTAATTATTTTTTTCATGCCTTTGTTTTGTGCGCATTTGTCGAATCAAGTAATTATGTATTTTCATACAGGCTTACATATGTTCTTCGTCCTTATTCAGTCTGCTTTTCATAGTCTCCGATTACGATGTTTTCCGTTCTTTTTTGTTCTCTGTCTTATTTTTTATTGGATCGTGTTTATCCATGTTCATTAGCTTGTAGGTCATGCGCCGTTTATGCTCACAATATTTACATGCTTCCTGCTCCTCCTCCTCCTCCTCCAGTTTCTCTCCCTTCTCTGTGTTGGTCTTCCTTCATATCCGCATTTTATGTGCGCGCGCGCGTGCGTGCGTATGTGCGTTATCGCACATCACACATTCCAGATGCCACCCACACGACCAAGTCGGGCCGTCGGTTAGCAACATGAAGGAGAGAGAGAGAGAGAGAGAGAGAGAGAGAGAGAGAGAGAGAGAGAGAGAGAGAGCGTTACAACGGATAAACAGAATTTTTTTCTTCATTTATTTCTGTTTTTATCAAACGAAACGTTTTTATATTCGTAAAATAGTTGTTGATTTTAGAATGAATTTATTTGTGGAATTTATCTCTAAAGGAGTTGTAAATAGATTTTACATATTTTTGGGACTTTGTTTCTGTACTCCGTTCGATTAAATTGGCATAAGCAGTGACGGTTGGTATTGTGCTATATATCTGATAGTTTTTTTTATGTTATTGTATTTATTGGTATTGCTTTATAGGTATACCTGTCCTGACACATATTTTTCGAGAAAATATTTCCAGTTAGAATTCCTGAATTTATGGTAAAGGCTCAAGCGAATATTCCTTTTTTTTAAAGAATGATATCAATCTATCTAGCTTTTGTGTAATCCTTCTTCCTCTACTACTACTACTACTACTACTACTACTACTACTACTACTTGTAGTATTAACTCTGCCAGAAATATAGATCGTAGCTCGGATATGAAAATTGTCTTATCAGAAAGACACAAGACGGATATAGTGATTTTTTGTTTTTTTTTTGTGAGAACAAACAAAAGCTTACTCTTGACTGACGCGAAAAGAACCAGCTGTGGGTTGTTATTTTTCATAGTTACAGAACAGTGAGTGTCTTGAGTTAGCTAAAATAATGCTCGTTGAATGGTTGCTGTGGGATGTAATGCGTCCCGAGTGGCGACTGCAAAATTGCACTTTCGTTGTGTTGCTATTTTTAGTATTTTATTTACAAAGATGTAAATATGGTGTTTAGAGATGTTTGCAATTGATAGTATTATGTTTTTTTGGCAGACTTTCTTTACTGGTGGCAAATCCAACTCGTAAATAGTCGAATTAAAGATTCCAGAAATACAAAGGAAGGCAGTGAGTTTCACACTCCTGAAGTGCAAGGAATAAAAGAACAGCTACCACCTGGTCATCTTAAAAGGGTCACCGTAATGTCGAATTGATACTCTGTTCCTCCGAGGATTTATGCGAGGTTTTTCCAACATCAGACTTACCAGTGGTAAATATTTTTCCGAATGACGACTGCCAGAAGGCAATTTGTTTATGCTGTGAAAGGTAGTCAGTCGTCATTTGATTCTTATCATAGGTTTTCAGGCGGTGACTGGTTAATATGATCCACTCTATTACAGATCAGCCAGCCACTGGAAACTGCGGGTTATTCGACATTCTGACTCCTTGAAATTGAGGTCAAGTGGGAGCCGTTATCATCGTACAGGCAAGAACATCGTTACAAGATAGGTTTTAGACAGATTTACTCAAGAAATCAGGCTCAGATGCCTAGTATATCACATTTGTGCTTGATAGCAGAGAATCGCAATACTTGAACTGTCATCACCAAAGAGAGGCTTGAGAGGGGAAGGGGAAGGAGACAAAATTTCTTCGATCTCCTTTGCCTGTCTGTGAGAGAGAGAGAGAGAGAGAGAGAGAGAGAGAGAGAGAGAGAGAGAGAGAGAAGCTATTGTTTGATTCTGTGTTTCTTTGTTTAAAATTTCGCTAGAATTAAGATTGTGTACATACGCATAC
Source organism: Macrobrachium nipponense (assembly GCF_015104395.2). NCBI lineage: Eukaryota > Metazoa > Arthropoda > Malacostraca > Decapoda > Palaemonidae > Macrobrachium > Macrobrachium nipponense. Next base: position 81,524,276 of record NC_087201.1, read on the forward strand.
CTAAACACACACACACACACACATATACATACATATATATATATATATATATCATATCTATATATATATATAATATATATGTGTGTGTAAATATATATGTAAATTGTTGTTAGTCACATTTAGCAACTCCCCCAGATAAAAGGGGCGACGAGGTCACTTGAGTTTGCTTTAAATAAGGGCCTTTTCATCCGTCTAAAGGTTTTCTTTATTCATCCTTTCATTTTGTTGTGTTCCATAATTTATTCAAAAGTTGACTTTGACAATTTGTGCGTCTGCCATTAGGTTTCTCTTGCTTTCCTTGCTTTTTCTTATGTTTTGCAAAGTAACGTTGATAGCCTTCTCTCTTTCTCTCTCTCTCTCTCTCTCTCTGGGTCAGCTTCAGTTTCTGCTGTGCAACAATAAGGAAGCAGTTTGCTGCCCCACTCACCGTTCCCTCCTCCGGGGGAAACGGCCCCCAGTGTTTGTGCTCTAGTTGCCGGTTTTTGTAGATGCCCAGGGGTGTGGGAGAGGAAAGGGACAAGGAGCTTTGGGGGATGGGGCGGAGGGGTCACTCTTGTGGCACCCCTTTGGGTCTCATTCATTCTTTTTATATAGGGAAATTCACAACCATCCAGCAGGGCAACCGACCGACCGACCGACCCTTTCCGGGGACCTCGAGAGGGAAGGAAAAGAACTCGTGTCTTTAGAGAAAGCAAGAATGGAAGAGGGATAGACTTTCTCCCCAACGGCAGAATGCAACAGCGCATGCAACCGAACCGTCTCAAAGAAAGCAAAAGAGAGGCGTGGGGAAGAGAAAGCACGCGGAGAAGGTGCATTCAGGGGGGCAAGCAAACCCTCTCTTTGATGGGGAGAGTTTTGCTTTTTTTATTTGCTGAGGATGTGCTTTCATGTTTGAGCTCCTTGGTAGAGAGGCTGGTCAGTGACGGTTCTGGGATGGGATGGGATGGGATGGCGTGGTAGGGTGACATGTGGGGTGTTGTTTACAGTGTTGATTCGAAGGCAGGAGGACCGAGACTACTAGGGCTTGGGTGTCTGGAGATTCTTGATACCATTTCATAATTGCAGATCCTAGATTTCAGTAGTCTTGAGGTTCCAAGCAGCGAGATTGACTGTGCTGAGATTTTGTGTAGTTATGTTGGATTTTTGTGAGTAAGTTTGGATAAGTGAGGGCATTAGGCTGGTGGATTTGAGGAGAATCGAAGATTTGAAGCCGATTGTGAAGAGAGGCGCTTAAGGTCTAGGAAGGGGTGATCCTAGTTAAGGGAGTTTAATGGAGATTTTGGGATAGGGGTTAGATAAGAGGAGACCCTGGGTAAGGGGGTTTTGTGGATATCCTAATTTCTGGGGGTTTGCTGTGTTTGGATTGTTACCCTGAAGGGCCTGATGGATTTGATATTTGATTTTTTTGGGTACAGAGGTTGGGTTCATGGGGTTTCTCAGCAGTAGGTACTGGGGTTCATTAATTGGAAAACTTAGTAAGGTTTGCGTAAGCGGAGATTCTTGATGTGTGAGTATGTGGAGGGTCTGCAGGATTTTGATATCTAAGGATTTTAGTGATAAGAATTGACTCTGGAGATTCTCTGCATTGCAATTGGCTAGGTGAAAATTGTATATGTTAGTGGGTCTGGCGCAGTGGTGTGGTATAGTGAGATTCTTGTAAGGGACTGATACGAGGAGTTTCTTGATGGGCTCAGGGTAAGGGTTGAGGATGAGGAAATTCTAGCGAAAGGAAATTCTGACGAAAGGAACTGGGTTTGCCGAGACTACTAAGGCCATTTGTTGGATAAACGGAAATTCTGGCTGCAAGTTGAGATGTAGATATTTCATAGGGCTCGGTATACAGACTGATATGGGCCTGCAGATGCAGTGACGTCTTTTATCACACAAACACGTAGATTCAGACACATATTATTAAAGGTCCCCAGAGCATGGGACCAGTTATTGCACCTGTGCAAAATGCATCCATAAACCGAACACATGCCACGTGTCCGAATCCCCTCAGGTGAGACCTGCGTAAGCAAAGCCAGTGGCCACTGATGACTCATTAGGTAGAGTAGTGAGACACACCCCACTCTTCCCCCTTCGCTAAGCTTACAAGGACTGGAAGGTCACGTGACAGTGAAAATCTGTCGAGAACCGGGCTGAAAGTGTTAGTAGAGTTAAATAGAAAATAAAAAGTCCCACCTCATGCTGAGGTAAACGGCCAAGGTTTTTGTTTGAAATAGTGGAAGTTCATGATTTTTTATCTTCACGATTTCTTTAGGTACGGTCTAGGAGAAAGTGCAAGTTTTTTTTTTTATTTGGGCTATAACTTTTTTCCTCGGGAAGATGCAGTATAAAGAAATGATGGTTATCGCATTTTTAATGTGTTTTCTGTTGGAATGAATTATTTTCTCTTTGAGGCTCTGAGAAATATCATTAGAGGTAAAAGTATGATACCTCTAGCATAGGGAGGACATGGGAGACCATATACACCCATTCCTATTAGAACGAGTGATCACACATATCAACCTTTTCCTTCTTCAAAAGTATTTTGGGATGAGATTGCCAGCCTCATGCCCTTTTCCATCCATACCTCCACCACAGTCGACTCCCCACCCCGAATCGATTTTGGAACCACCGCAGGACACTGAGGTTAACCTTTATGCTTCATGCTCGCCTAATGCTCTTCTGTGTGGAATGTCGCAGATCAACTAGCTGAGGTGCAGCGAGTGCAGGCGGGGTGCCGTTTCCAGTGTCGTTTCCGAAGTTGACAGCATCTCCTAATACGGGTAGAAGAAGGATAGGCTTTTGTCAGTGTTTCGTGAACGCGCCTGAAAAACTGGATGCTCCTGAAATAAGTGTCAGACGTTTACTGTGTTACAAATAAAACGTTTTCGTGTGTGCGTCTGTGTGTAAAATAGCTGCCTTGCTTACTAAGTTGTTTAGCATAAATCAAAAAGCTTTCGTAATAAAATTGAAAGCGCAGACTATCTGGACGCAAGGTATAAAGATCAGTGTGCTAACATTATACTACATTTACTTTATCTCAGCTGTTAAAGTGAACTGAGAATAGCAACTGTGAAGTTAGCTTTAGATAAAAATGTAATGAGAATAGACGAAGGAATGCAGAGAATTCAAACTGATTAAAGCGCTGCCCACATGCGCGTTGGTGCCAACGGTCGCCATAGCCTGCAGGAGGTCATTCAGTGGAGTTTGACACCCACGCTGGGCCCAGCCCCTTCTGCTTCCTGCTCTCCCGCCTCCATGCCCAAGACGGGCGCGACGCCATGTTTAAAATCCAAGGATTACGTTCTTTGGTGGGGTCTGGGGTGGCTCTCTCTTGTAAGTTGGCTGTTGGAAATCACTAAAATTACCTCGGCATTACTCAGTTGTGTCATTGGATTTTTCTGTATTGGCAACCGGTTGTTAAGAATGAATGTTTGTTTTCTTGATTTGCTGGTTGATGCACATTCTTTGTCCCCACGTGAATGTTTTGGCCCAATTTCAAGGTTTTCTCTGCTTATGGGCTCTTCATTCCGGAAAATATTTTATTGCGTCAGTGATAAGAAACATCATTTATATCCTTTATGTTCATGAAAATTCTGTCCATTTTGACAGGATGGCTGATGAACAGCAGCAAAAGCTAAGCAACATTTGTTGGGCGACTGCGCGTTTGTTCGTGCATATGCACATGTCTGTTGCATTAGTCATCATGAGGGTTTCATGGTGCTATAAAGCTGCATGTTTTCTAACTCGTCTGGGCCTCGTTGAATATGGGAATGCATTGTGTTGCGAACGATACATTGAGCCACAGATTTCCGTAAAGGAAACCGCCCTAGTGAATATGAAATATGGATATGAATATGAAATTAGAATGTGATTTGATGGCCGGGCGTTAACTTGTCTGCATTGTGCGTAGTAGTTGAGTCTGCGTAGCACTGGGTATAAATCGCCCGATAATGAACCGGGTGAGAGGGCCTCTTACGGACGTCCTTTGTTGGGTAGGGGAGAGTCAAGGGTAATTTAGATGTAACGCGTTCTTTTCCTGCAAGCTCAAAGCTGCTAAACGTTTATGACTAGAGATTTGCTGTTCCTCTCTCTCTCTCTCTCTCTCTCTCTCTCTCTCTCTCTCTCTCTCTCTCTCTCTCGTGAAGCTGCTCTTGGACTTTGCCTTTCTAGTCTTAAGTCTGGATTGCAGCTTGGACAAATATATATATATATATAATATATATATATATATATATATATATATATATATATATATATAGTTCATGCACACAAGGAATGTCGAAAATGATAAAAACTCTTCACTCGTGTTATTTTACGTATTTCAATTATATAAGAAAAAAAAAAAAAGAATTTGTCAGATTTTGGCCGGCTGGTATTTTTCAGTATTTAAATGTTCATAGCATTTACGATGTCAATGTTGGAGAGATAGCAATCGGTATTTGCTGGACTGTATGTAATTTGATCATTTGTTTTCTTCCCGTTCTCGTTAGAGTGACATAGAAGCTAATTAAGGTCAAAGTCCAGATAATAATAATAATAATAGTAATCATCATCATCATCATCTCACCATATAAAACGCAGTGCGCATGTTTGTTTTTAAGTTGATTGTTTACTGTTATTGAAAATCATTGTTAATGAATCCTCACCATTCCACTTAAGTATACAGGATAAAGCTATCTTGGTCAGACCTCCAAGACGGTTCTTACTGCCCCTAACTTCGGTCTTTTCGACCCTCTAAATCAATACCTTCATTTGTTAATGTATTGTCAAAGCAGTAATAATGATAGTAGTGGTGAAGTATCTGTATAAACCAGAACCATAATAATAATGAATTAATAATAATGAATTTTAATCTCGCAACAAAAATCGTTCTTACTACACCCATGCATCTCATGTCATCAAAAAGCTTATTTATGTTGAAGAGGAATCTTCTCTAAATTGGAGAAATTTTGAAATCTCTCTCTCTCTCTCTCTCTCTCTCTCTCTCTCTCTCTCTCTCTCTCTCTGTGTGTGTGTGTGTGTCTGTGTGTGTGAGGAGCTGCAGAATTTTTTTCGTTCTTCCTCGTCATGAAATGGTGGTGGTGGTGTGACAACAGACCCTGGAAGGGAATTCTCTCTCTCTCTCTCTCTCTCTCTCTCTCTCTCTCTCTCTCTCTCTCTCTCTCTCTCTCTCTCATTCTGCAGTTCAAGAGGAAGCGTATACGCCTTGAGAGCAAGACAACCATCCATCCTGATACTGATAACCAATCAAGTTTTATATTTGACAAACTTCATTTATTACTTTCATGGTTATCAAAGTATCCCCATGATAAAAGTTGAAAACAACTTAAAATAATGAAAAGCATGAATCTGTATAATCTTGTTACATTTTGGTTCACAATATAAAAGTCATTTTTATTACTTATGCAGTAAAGAGTTATTTTAATTTCCAACTGTGGGCGAAGTACAAAGACAGTGACTAAATAAAAGCAAGTTTTAACAGAGGACACAAGAGAAATTTATAACTTTTGTTGCCAAAAGGATTAGTCTTGCGGTTGACTTCCGGTTACAGGTTCATCCAGCGAAATTACAACTCAGGATTTCGGAGTGGTAGTGAGACATCATAGTGTAAAAGGAGAGAAAAATTGAAGTATAGTAGAGTAGCAAAGAGTCACGAAAGTCATTAAATTTTGGTTAGTCGTCTAAAAGTAAGTCCATGAAATCGAGAATGTTTAGCTTGAACGTTTTGTCGCCACTACCCGTTGTAGATTACGTGTGGTCAGAAGGAGTTTACTGTGATATTTAAGTGAGTTGCTGTTATATTTGTTGAGGCATTTTTCTTCGATAAGAAGAAAGCTTTGTAAATATTCGACGTTCGACACTAAATTAGGACTAAAGCAACATTACAATGATCTCTTAATATGCAAAGATAAAATGAATGACAACAGAGAACTATACATGTTCTAAAGTAGAGCCATTTTTACTTAATTAACAGAACTGTACTGAACAGTCCAAATGCCTCGTGATAGAGCAAAGCTACAAGAGCCCCAAAGAAAGGACTATAAGGCATCCAGCACAGAACAAATTACAATCATAAGAGAGGAACCCTATGTCTCCCAAGAGAGAGCAAATTGCATCAACGGGAATGCTCATGAAATGATTATTATTACTATTATTCAGAAGATCAATCCTATTCATATAGAACAAGCCCATTGACTTGAAATTCAAGATTCCAAAGAGTATGGTGTTTATAAGGAAGAAGTAAGAAGTCAAGGGAAATACAGAAGAGAGCTCACTTACCAGAAAAGCTAAACATAAGTTAATGAATTAGTAAACAGATAGAAATATATAAAAAAAGCAAGGAGAACAGTATTAGTGTAGTAATGCATTGCATCTGCGCTTGACGGCGACGCCCCACAGAACCCGTCTGCATCATAAGCAGGGGTCTGTTTTAGAAGTTTTGAAGCGGTCCTTCTTCTCGGTAAATAGGGCCAAAGAATTTCAGTTTTGTGCTTGGATTGCTTGACGGTGCCCTCTTCAATGGCCGGTTTGTTCTCAAGGGCGAGGACACTGATGATGTTTTGCTCGTCTACAGCCATGATTTATGGCTGAAGGTAATTAATGAATTATCTCCCTTCTCCTTTTCAACATTGAAGAGCGGCTCCTTAAAGTGGAATCTTAGCCGGACCACCCGAGAGAGAGAGAGAGAGAGAGAGAGAGAGAGAGAGAGAGAGAGAGAGAGAGAGAGAGAGACTGCTTTTATCATACATCTCTTATAGTCTCAGCGTTATTAATGTAATGAAGTAAACTGAATATGACACGCAAGAAAATTACTATATGGTTAGAGGTTACGTTCCAGCGACAAATACCACTTAATTAGTACGTAGTCAAATCAAGATCAATTGATTGCCTTGATTTTTTAAGTGTTCCTAGGAATCTTACGGTTTGTTGTCCTCTTCTCTTCGTTTCTTGTGCTAATCTTCCATAGTGATTATTTCTTTTCTTTTCTTCTTTTAATTCCTCCCCCAAGGATGTTGGCAGCGTTCGTGTTCACGTTGACCACAGCACTTCCTCTCTCTCTCTCTCTCTCTCTCTCTCTCTCTCTCTCTCTCTCTCTCTCTCTCTCTCATACAATGTATATATATATATATATATTATATATATATATTATTATATATGTATATATATATATATATATATACACCACACCATACACACACACACACACATCACATACACATATATTTTTTATTTGTTTACCAAAAGTAAGAAACGTTTGAAGCCATGATTTGCATTGAGCTCAGAAGCCATGAGGATTCTGAAGCTTAGTGTGTGTTTTTTTTTTGTGTGAGCCATAGGCAGGGTAAGATCCATGAGAGGTTAGCCTAAGGGCATTATTATATCACTTTACCGTAATAGTGATCGCAGGTATGAACTGACAAGTCAGAGGAAATGATCATTGTTTTGCCAGCAAAGAAACGTTTGCTTTCAATGAAAGATGTTTTTTGCCAGAAAGGAAACACTGCTTTTAATGTAATGACAGATGCGCGCAAAAAAGGTAAAAAGGCTTCAGGTTAACAACTATATGTAAGGACATGAATGGACCGAAGATTATATGCTCGTCAGGAGAATAGATGGTAATGAAATGGTAAATTTAAAGATTGTGGATTAGATTTGGATGAGGCTGTATGCCAGCCTCCTCCTGAAAAGGGAAATAGAGGTAAAAGGCAAAATAGTAAATGTACCAAATACCACAGTCTCATGGTGATGTCGATCACTCTAGTTAATGAATATAGTAATTTCAGAAGAATTCATTCGCGAAAATCTGCAGTGCTTCATACCGAAAGAAAGTTTTAATATTGGTCGTTAAATCCATGTCTGAGATCGCTACTGAAATCTGTCAGGATTAAGGTCTAACGAATATTCTTTAGACCTTGATCAAGGTAATATGAAGAACGTATGGCGTGAGTTTTTGAAAGATACTCAGAGTTAATTAGGGTAATGTTTCTAAGTCAGTTTCACTTTGTGTCAATTCTTCCATGATTTTGTTTTTATATTTATGGTAGTTATACATGGGAATTCATCTGACAGAGGACTTCTGTTGAGGTTATCATATCTTTGATGTAGTTCCACTATTACCACTATTATTTCATTCCATAACCCATATAGAGTTATATTGTTGTTGCTCGTATTATTATTCCTGTCTTCATTCGATCTTGAATAATTTTGCCATATCGAAGAGGAGGTTCGACATTGGAAGTTTTTCCAGTACCATTAACTTTCTTATTTGTTGTATTTCTTCGATCGATTTTCCTTTATGCAGTTAGTTCCGATCTGTTTTAAACTGTTAAATATTGCTGGTATTATATTATTTATTATTATTTTGCATTGTTTTTTTTTTTTGCCTGATTTGGGAAGAATATTTCCTCAAGTTTTTTTTTTAATTTTTTGATCATTTTTCCCTGCTTTTTGTCTTGAGGAAGAGAGAGAGAGAGAGAGAGAGAGAGAGAGAGAGAGAGATTCTCACGCCTTCTCCCCTTCAACTTTTCTCACTCCTTTCCTCAATTACTAAATGATAGCCCTTGCTTCCTTCTGGTAGGTCTTCCCTCCAATACTGGAGTATTATTCGTCTTTCACCGCATTTTGTCCTCCCGTTTCTTTGACATAATCGATATTTGGAGAAGGAACGGAGGTTACTGAAGTAATTTATTTTTTTTCCTTCCTTTCCCACTGATTATTTGAACGGACATTGAAATCTATAAGCTTTTTTCATGTAGCAGTTTCCACTGAACTCAGCATTCGTCTTTTGTACTAGATATACATATGTGACTTTTTGAGTAGGGAGGGAATATTGACTAATGTAAGCGTTTTCAAAAATGCATAGATTTCCGTTATTTTCTCTATCCTTGAAATAATTTTTTTCATCGCCCCAAAACGTATTGATGACGAAGCAATGATTATAGTAGTTAGGTGGTTTGCCACTTTTTTTTTTATTTTTTATTTCCTGTTCGAACTCCTTCGGTACATCCTCTCACTCTTTTCTACTCCTCGATTTAGTTCTCTCCTCCTCCTCCTCCTCCTCGTGAACCTCCGCACGTCCCTTTGCTTCTTCCTGTGCAATCTCCCCAGCCGCGATGCTAAGCTCGCCATTCATTCTTGGGCGTCAGGGGAGTGGGCGGAGAGGTTGAGGTGGTGGAGAGGTTGAGGAGGGGGTGGGGGGCGGCGGCGGCGGCGGCGGCGGCGGCGGCAATACAGTTTAGATGAGCCCTTACGCATGCCAGGGGCAAACAACCTCAACATGACACTTCATTTATTTTGCTTTCCAGTTTTTCTCTCTCGGCTTTTCCTTCAGTGACCGTCAAAAACTTTTCCGCGCAGATTGATCAACTGATCAGTTGACTCTGTCGTTCAAATGTCCCTTTCGTCACGTATTGCAGCAGACGCGTGACCAAAGTGCTCGATGCATGGAGTAAAAAAAATATAAAAAACAGAGAAAATGAGGAGAGAGAGAGAGAGAGAGAGAGAGAGAGAGAGAGAGAGAGAGAAGCTGCAACTTAACCGGTATCCGCCCTGCCGCCTGCCATATGGCGGCCGTTGAGTGTTGGCAGGATCAGCGGCCAAGGAGAAAGAAGTAGTAGGGGTTTTAAACGTTCTTTTTTCTTTCCTCCGGCTTATTCTCTTGTTCATTATCTCTTCATACTCGTTTTTTTATTGGTTTTCCTTGACACATTCGCTGAAACACAGGCTTTTCCGTTGTGAGTAGAGGCTTCGAAAATTGTTATGCACGAATACTGAACAGTTGTTCAGTATTCGTAAAAGGCCTTATTTCCTTATTAAGTATCTCTTCATTTATATATTGTGTTTTGGCAACATTTAAAATGAATGTACTTCAGTCCGATTAAGCGAAAATTGGATCGTATTCCTGCTGTTTTCTTTCGAAACTCTTGAATCGAAGTTTTCGTACTAGACACTTGCACTGTGGTGAGTGGCCGCTAAAAATACCAACGTCCTGGGAACAGTTGAGCGACATCCTTGGGGCTGGGGGTTGGGGTTTGGGGTGGGGGGGGGGGGTGGTTAGAAAGAAGCCTTATGACGTGTATCGCTTTTCCTTTCCTTTCTCAGAAGAGAAAATATGAATGGCAGTTTGCGAAGCCTGCCTCCTGGAGAGAGAGAGAGACAGAGTATTAGTAACACAAGTATGCTGGCTGCGTAAGATGAGTCGTCCTCCATGGTACGAAAGTCATCCTTGAAGGATGATGACCTGCGGAAGAGGAGGAAAGAGGTTGGCGGGGGGGTGGGGGTGTTGGTGGGCAGTGAGACGGTAACTGAGTGATAAGAGAGGCGACGACTGGCATCAGTTCAATAACGACAGCTACGACCTCTCTCTCTCTCTCTCTCTCTCTCTCTCTCTCTCTCTCTCTCTCTCTCTCTCTCTCTCTCTCTCTCCTTACCCCAACACCAAGGACCCCCTTCCTCTTAACTCTTCCGTGGGTGGGTCTTCCTTTCTTTTGATGATGACCCATTTTCAGTGACTTTGCTTAATCAACTTTTACCGCAACCTTCCTTGTCCCAGCCTCTTCCTGTCGGTAATGAATGGTGTGTGTGTGTGTGTGTATTCCTGCAAGTGAAGTATGACAGAGTCCTCAAAGAGGCTGAGGGACAGATCTTTTTATATATAAGAAGCGCTGGCGACAAAATGCAACGTGAATTTTTTTCTGGATTTAACGCGAAATATACAAACTCAATCTATATTTTTCATGTGCTCGTTATGTTAGACCTGTTTAATGACAAAAGTCATTTTTAGCCTTTAGTTATAAAAATATTCTGTAAAATGATTAAGCCCTCTTAATGCTTGCAAGTTCTCGCTCTCTCCTGTGAAATGAACTTTTTGTTGTATTTCTTCTTTTGCAACTGAAAATGACGCTTTATATAAGAACGATCAAATGCCTGATTTTATTTCCATGTGACTTTTAAATTTTGATTTCTGAATTCACTGCGAGTAATCCTGTTCATATTGCTTGGACATACGTCAAATCATAGATTGGCAACGATACAAACTGGTTTCAGTAAATACCAGGTTTCAAGAGAAGGGGACGCCACCGGAATAATTTGTTTTTCCTATGGGGGGGGGGGGGGGGGGGGGGGGGGGTGGGGGGGGGGGGGGGGGGGGGGGGGCTGGCGTGAGGTTAGAGCAAGAGAAAGTAGAATTCGGCAGGAAGTGGAAAAGCGGGACGAGGATCGTGGTATGATGAATTATGAAGTGCCCCTGACGTGGTGTTGGTGGACACTCTTATGAGTACATTGGTTTGCATCATTTCCGCCCAATTTTGGCGTCGCTCACGTTTGCGGTTAGGTCGTCTTCCTCCTCTTGCTTTGCAGCGTAATGTAATTCATCCTCTTATTTATTTGTCCGGTTTCCTCTCGGGTATTTTCATTCTTCAATTTCCTTCTGATGCGCAATCGACGCACCATTGAGCATCATTATCCGCTAAGTTATTTATTACATTCATCAAATTGCTAAATTGATTATGATCATTTTTTTCATCATTCCGATTATTGAAGGATATCTTCAGGATGATTGGTTCGCTGTAGTGCCGCCAGTTTTGTGTCCCGCTATTTTGTCATTCATCCTTTATCTTTTGAGCCCCTGAATGCAACGCAGGTTTCCATCTCGGGTGTTTTTCTCATGTTTGCTGCGAGCACGATAAGATAGAGCGAGTGGGCCTTTCTTGCTTCTCGATATGGCTTGGTTTCATTTATACACACACACACACACACACACACACACACACACTACATACATACATACATACATACAACATCATACAATACATACACATACATACATACATACATACACACACACACACACACACACACACATATATATATATATATATATATATATATATATATATATATATATATATTTATGTTTGTTCTCATCAACATCCGCATTTGGGATTTGGCTTTGTCTCACCCAGGCTAAAAGTGCATAATTGATTTGCTCTTTTGTATCCGGAACACCTGCTCTCCCGCGGGGAGCAGCGATGTTCATTAATCGCCTGATACTTTTTTTCAAGATGTCTTACCTTTTTATAGGATTGATATAGGTTCCAAGTGTAGGGTGCTGAGGATGTATGGTTTTTGCAGGTTGAAAGTTGACAGGAGCAGCAGTGAAGATAGAAGCCAATAAGTATTTGTTTTGGCTCAATACTGTCAAGTATTTTAGGGAAGGAATAATGGGAATAGTCGGGAAAATGGCAAGAGATGTCGATGTATACTCGTGGGAGAAAAAAAAGGGGACATTATAATTATTATAGATTTGCGGTGGTGAAGAGAAACTGCAGAGACTACCGAAAGAATTTTAGTGTTTGTAAGAGGACAGGTTTGAAGGAAGTAGCAGCCTCAGCAGCATTTTAAGGTAACTGAAAACATGGAGTATGAAGTTGTAAGTGATAGTATGAGTAAAGGAAATGTAGAAATAGTCAATTCATACATATTTTAGACTGAATGTAACGGAACGCGGTTGGCAGGAGAAAGGGTGATTCGCAGTGGTTAAACATGAGAGGCAGCCGGATCTCTCCCGGTGATCAGGAACAAAATCGTTGTTTAAGTGTGAGAAAAGCTGGCGTGTAATAAGGGACTGTTAGCCATTATGAAAGTGAAATTTAGTTGTTGGATGTCACTGAGGAAAATTGGAAGGTGTAGGGATGAATTTCTATGCTGAGTAAAGTTGGTTTAAGTAGCAGTGAATGCAAATAGATAACGTTATGTTGAAATGTTTATCGAAAGTTTATCGCAGATATTACTGGTCAAGTCTCCGTCGACGAAATTGGTGGCAGAAAGAAAGGTAGAATTTTCGAAGCAAATTCGTGAGAAATTGCTGTAAGGATAGAAAGCAGCCATCCATTCCATTCAAGAAAATAATGAAAAGAACTTCATAAATTTTTGCTTACTCGGCGAGTAAGACTGCAAACTACTTTGTTGTTGTTGTGTCGTTACTATTGTTGCGGTTGGTAGTTAGGAAAGCCCTTTCGAAAAGCCTGAAAATGTCTGAAAAAGGTGTTTCGCGTTGAGTTAAGGCTACGGGAGTTTTAGGATATGATATTTATGATTTAGTTATTAGAATGAAAATGTAAAAAATACATAATGTGCCCGTTAAACAGTACAGAACAATTATTCCTAATAAAATATCGGATTTATTATAAGTTTCGTTGGTGAAACAACGCTCTATTTGACCTTAGATTTAAGCACGCGCCGCAAGTAAGCTGTAGGTCGGATCACGCCATTTTTCAGTAGCTGTAGCATAGCAGGCAATCGCATTCCATTTTAACAGCATTTTCCTTAAGAACCAGTTTCCTTCATTTGCCAGTTTACTGTGTTCACATACATTCGTGAAGAAACTTTAAATACGTTCTTTAGTGTGTGTGTGCCCAAGATGTTGCTATTCGGACTTTTAATACAACCTACCGTTTTTAGTGACACATCACGCTATTCTGTTACAGTTTCTCTCTCTCTCTCTCTCTCTCTCTCTCTCTCTCTCTCTCACGGCGTTAATGAGAATGGAAAATGCGAGCCTTTCAGCGAACGTAACTATTAGATAGATATGTGTTTAACGGGATGTGTAGTGGCGTACCTACGATTAGTTAGTACTTAAAGAATTAAAAAAGGCGAACCGCTCAGTTTATTGTCGAAGTATTTTCTCCTCTAAAACAAATACTGCTGTATATTTCTCGGCGCTTTAGTTATCTTTGATAATCTAACGGACTGACTCCACAGTGGTACGTCGTTTTTATATAAATGTTCTGTAACCAAATGCTGTTTCATGTTTCGCATCCATGTTCTTTTTTGTAGAAACTTCTATTTCCTTGTAGTGGGTGCAAGTTATTCTCATCGTACAATGAATTCGAAATTAAACGAGATTTTAAACACACACACACACACACACACACACACACTCACACACATATATATATATATATATATATATATATATATATAATATATATATATATATATATATTGTGTGTGTGTGTATGTGTTCCAGCATAACTCTGAAATGCATCGAGCAATTTCAACCAAACTTGCTATACATATGACTTACTATCTAGAAAATGACGCCAAAGGGGGTGGGAAATGTTTCCCAGAAACCGGCTGGTTCTACCTGTAGATTTATCTTATTAACTAGATAAGTGTACCTCATTTCTGATACCTATGACTTACTATCTGGAAAATAATACTTTTGGGGGTTAAGACATCAACTGTTCCCAGGGGGGCTGAGGGTAGGAAGAGGGTGATGTAAAAATAACCGGAAATGAGTGTTTAATCCATAGTTTTTGAGGTTGCTGAGATGAATAGTGACATTCCATATGCCCTTTAAGTACAAGTTCAGCACCAGTAGGAATGGGTGGTCAGAAGGGTGAAATAAAAAATGTCAAAAATGCTTACAGTGTAAGTGAAGCAACTATCTTGGCAGAAAAAAGGAGAGAGAGAGAGAAGAGAGAGAGAGAGAGAGAGAGAGAGAGAGAGAGAGAGAGAGAGAGAGAGTGTCTGTTGGTTGTCATTCAGTTTTACTAGGCAGTGCTGCATTGGTCAGCTGCTATATGACCTGTATGACCTGTGACCTGAATCAGAGTTATGCTTTTATTCTAAGGAATGTATTACATTTTCTTTTATTATATAATTGGCATTACATATATACGTGTGTGTGTATATATATATATATATATATATATATATATATATATATATATCTATATATATATAGTATATATATAGTATATATATTAATATATAATATATAATATATATATATATATTATATATATACAAAAACTATATTTAGTATACATATATAAATCTGTATAATTTTTTTCTGCATTGTGAAATGAAAATAAAGTATCATACTTTTTTTATTCTGGCCTCAAAGTGATTAATATGTATGTATGCTTCTGGACAGAGAGAGAGAGAGAGAGAGAGAGAGAGATATGCTAATTTATGATATAAAGAACAACATTAAATATTGATAACCTTTATTACCTCTCTTGTCTGCTTTGATTGCTGCAGAGCTTTGTCAAGATGGTGGACTCTGGTCGTATTTCATTTTAACAAGGGATTCAATCAGTCGACATAATAACATTTTGCGTGCGCAGTTATGTCTTGCATATTAAATTTTATGATATGGGAAGCAGCTAATGCAAAAGGTAAATGGAACATTTATGCATTTGTCAAATCATGTTTATAAGCACGGTGTGAACTCTTACTGGGAAGGTAATACTGTCAGAGGGTTTATAACAAAGCCAGTCGTCGTACAGTGATGCTCAAATCTCATGCGACATGATTCTTTTTGTATCGCCCAGATTCTCAGACTTAACGTGACGTTGCTAAGTAGTGTTAAATATGATCCTTTTTATGCATTGGTATAATTTGTAATCCGTGTGTATTTGAACTGATTTTTTTTGTCACATTGCTTAGTTCAAAGGACAGCGTGACAAGGTTAATGGTGCCGTCAATGACAGCGTTCTTAACATGCTCCTCGGGCTGGTCAACGTAACTACCTCTGCAGCATTATAACAGTAGATCTAATAAGCTTAACCGTCATCATAACATTTTCAAAATAGGAATATGAATTACAACAAGTTTTCTTTGAATGTTGAAGTTTTAGGCTGTGTTCTAGCTGCCTGGATGTTGCAAAATGATTTAGAGGCCTAAAAAATAATCTAAGCCTTCTGAGCTGTAATCCCTGTTACTATACTAATGAATTTATTTGTAGGGATTACTTGTTCGTTGAGGAATATAAGATGATGATGATTTTGATAATATGGAGGAGATGGCTATTAACTGAAATATCATAAGTATTAATATCAAGGCGTATATAAAACTTGTTATTCAACTGGCTCAAAATGTTATTTTCTTAAAAGTCCTTCTGCTCGCTTTCTGTGTAACTGGAAGTGCAAAAATGTGTAGATAACCTCGTTTGCTTTCCGGCCAGAAATTGTTAATGGAGAGATCTGTAAAGTAAAGAAATCTAACACACGTAGGCCTAGGAACAAAATCTTGGCTTTGACAAAAGAATAATTGCATAGGCGAATATTTGCTAGTACGTCATCATTTTGGGTATTTAAGAAATATATTAAATAATTTTGTATTAAAATCCAAATATTCCTCTAAAAAATATAAAATAAATGTTTTCAAGATAATTTCATTGTCACTACTCACTGTAGTCCTACATATGTTACACCAGGTGGTTGTTGTTGCACCGCCACTGTAATGGTTGCGTCACACACTCCCCTCGCACGTTGATGTCAGTGGGCACATTCTACTTTTGCATATAAAAATTTAAATTTTTCAGCGTTGAGGTGTAATAGCAATCAAATGGGACTATTTCAAATATTCCTCTTGTTTTGGAAGCAATATTAATGTTATGACGATTTTTTTTCGCTTTTTATTTAACATATGAACTGAGTTTTGATGACGACTTTGTTTTGGTCAAATGCATCAGAGCAATGTGTGAACGAAAGTTTTGAGAATGTTTCGTGTTTTTTTCTGTAATTTGGCTTTACATGACATTTTTTTTTTACAGTTGAAACATATGACAGATATCACTCTTTTGAAACATATCATGGCCTTATTGTATGCAATAATCGTGTTTTCGCATTGAAATTAAAGATATATTTGGAGCATGTTAGGTTGTGAGTTAGTGAATTTTGAACGAAATCCTATGCAGTCATGTAGAACGAGTTCTTAGCATAGCTGTACATAAAAGTTGATTGAAGGCCCTTATGGTTACAGCTGTGATGTTAGAATGCAAGAACAGACTACATATATATATTATGTACAAGTAAATAATCTTAATACTTCATTCATAAATGCTGTCAGTGTTGTGAGGCATAAAGCCCTTAAATCACAATCTTGATAGTACTTTTAGAGATGTCATCACAATACCCAATGAATCATGCGGTAATGATGTGTAAAGAGGTCCTGGATTTTTAATTAAGAAAATGATCGACGGTATGTTAAGGTATTTCCCAACCTTCCCTGAAGAGATGTAGAAGGAAAACCTCGACAAATATCCCGGTAGATAAAAACTAGGATCGTGCCTAGCATGACGATGACGCGCTTGATTTGCAGCTAATATCACATTTACTCGGGAAGTGTTTTCACAACTATGCATGTCCTCATCTGTCATGATACTGATTCACTCTTTCGAAACGTCCCTGTAGAAGAGTAGTGCAGTGCCGTCAGTGCACCTCATGTTGTGCACTATATGCATTACCTCAGGTTCTTTGCAGCGTCCCTTCGGCCCCTACCTGTAGGTACCCCAGTTCACATTCTCTTTCTTCCACCTTACTTTCCAACCTCTCGTCAAAATGGATTCATAGTGGAACCGTGAAGTTTTCCTCCTCCTGTTACACCTTTCAAACCTCTGTGTTGCCAATTTCTCTTTCAGAGCTAAATGACCTCACAGGTCCCAGCGCTTGCTCTTTGGTGTAAAAACTTTATTCTGTTCTATTCTTTCAAATCGTGACGCTGTGATTATTACTAATGTTTGATGAATAACGTATGTACTTATATTAGTCATTTTATGAGAGACAAAATAGTACTCAGTAGATCTTGGGAAACTTATCTTGGTTTTTAGGATAGCTTGTGAGGGGATTATTTTCATGCACAGAAGTCAATTGAAAAATTGTTTTTTGGCTCGTCATGTCTCTCTCTCTCTCTCTCTCTCTCTCTCTCTTCTCTCTCTCTCTCTCTCTCCTGGCTTTGTAGCGCAAGTGGTTAGTTCTCTTGGGACATGGCGGGGTTCGCTTCAGAGATGAGGAAAGAGTTTGGGTATATTGCCTGAAATATTCAGATCACTTGCTGCTGTTTCACTTAAGGTTCACTTAAGCAGTGAGTTGGGTACCAGGTTGTTAGCGGGATGTTGTGAGTATCACCTGCTTATTAATATATATATATATATATATATATAATATATATATATATAGATATATAGATATATATATATATAGTATACATACTATATATATATATATATATATATTATATATATAGTATATATATATACATATATATATATATATATATATATATATACATATATATATATATATATATATATATATATTATATATAATATATGTATATATATATATTTATATATATACGTATATGAGAGAGAGAGAGAGAGAGAGAGAGAGAGAGAGAGAGAGAGAGAGAGCCAGCAGACAGAAGGTAGCAGTATTCCATCATAATGTATACCATCAGACCATGACTGAAAAATGAGAGGTTCTCAGAGACAGAATACTTGCTCCACCTTCGGTGCAACCCCTTAGTAGATACTTCATTAGGTAATTCTCCAGTTTTAATCAGACAAATGACCTGCCTTTATTATGAGAGGGTAAATTGGTCGCTGATGTATCTAATAGACAAAGGCTTAGGCAGACTCATTCATTTTTCTGGTGCGATCTTTGTCGAGAAAGATTGCATGTCCCGTAATGACAGTAATATTTTATCCATCATCGTTCATATAAAAATAATCGTATTAGCTGGAAGATAGAAACTTCTAGATCTAGACCTTAATGGCTGCCACAGCAATATTGGTGGCACTGCATCCCTCGTGTTTATCTGAAGTTCATTCATAAGGTAATATACTGACATAAGCACTTCATAATCATGGCGCTGTTTGCTATCTGAAGACAGTCGTCTCTTCAGGAAGTAGCAGACGTTTGAATCTAGTTCGAGTCCACAAATAGAACTACGCGCGCTCGCTCGTAAGCACACATTATGCACTGCCTGTCTGTCTCTCAGTGTGACTGCTTGCCTTCTTGTACGCCATTTGTTTTGGCAAGCACCCCATTCACAGTGAAGCGCGCAAACATTTCTTGCTTGCGCATCCACTGGCAGAATGATGTCACCGAGCTCGCAGGCTGGACCACGTGCAGCCAGGAGTAGCATTTTATGATGAGTGCGTTGCACTAACGCGCTCATATTAGTTCGCCGGCAGACAGATAAACAAACAGTCATACAAACAAACCTGCATTCACTGGGCCAATTATACGATGCGGGATATAAATCCGTCAGTTGGTCGAGTGATACGAGTGAGAGATAGCGTTGTCAAAGGCACTTCACTAAGAATTCCCCCTACACCTCCTCCTTCTTCCCTTCCCCCATCCCCCACCTCCACCTCCATTCCCCTCTCCTCTCCATTCATGCCCCTACCCCTCATTCGCCGTCCCCCCGGCCTTCCTAAGCATTGTGAATCATCATTCCGATGTATCCTATATCCCAAGGAGGAAGATTAGACTACTGCTACAAGAATCCCCCCTCAGATTATTTGCACTGTTTGCCCGTTGTTGGGCCCGGTGATAGATCACGTGATCTCATTCAAACTTTATAACTTAGAGACTGACTTTTCTCTTATCAGTAACTTTACTTCTTGTTTCTCTTTCTCGTCTTCTTCTTGGTACAGCGATAAGTTGTAATTCATCCTCACCAGGACAACAAACACATTGATTTGAAATGGGCACAAGATGTATTTTTTTGCTGTACCTCCTCCCGGTGTGTTATTGGGCGAAGCGGTCAAGGGCGGCGTTTTCAGTGAAGTCCTACTCGGACGTTGCTGTATCTTCACTGACTGATGCTGATTTGCGTTGTTTTTTCGCTTTTCAATGCTTGATTTGTTGTGTTCTTTACCTGTATACAATGCCTGTTTCGTATTTTTCGAAGACGGTAAAAAAGAACATATATATAAATACTAGCTGACCGACCCAGCAGCTCTGCTTGGGATAACTGAATAACAACTGATAAACTTGCTCTCTCTCTCTCTCTCTCTCTCTCTCTCTTCAAACAACCACTCTTCTCTGCCTCTGTCTCTCTTTAACCCTCCCTGTCTTTTTACCTCATCTCCCTAACACCCTGTCTACTCTCTCTCACTTCCTCTCCCTCTCATTCTCTCTCTCTCTGTCAACCCCCTTCTCAAACTCCACCCCCTTTGATGTCATTGATGTTTACCTTATAGTATTCTTTACCAAATGATAAGTCTACGGCATAACCAGCCGTCCCCACTATAACCCTGCCAAGTTTCATG
>NC_087201.1:81549337-81554337 GCF_015104395.2 Macrobrachium nipponense
CGGTGGGGTCATCGTTGGGTCGTATGACTGATTTAATTAAAGACTTCGTAAGACGTTCGGGTTCCTTCATGGCAGATTAATGTATTTTTTCTTTTTCTAGTTCATCGTCCATAATCCTTATGCCAGAATGAATGCCTGATTGGAATATTTGTATGGAATTTTTGTACTTCCTCTGGTAAGAGGGCCTCTAATTACACTTTTTTGTTTGGAGGGGGGGTTTGGTGGGGAAGGATGGGGTATTGGAATGACATCATTAATCTATGGTCTTTTTATCAGTCTGTGTTTGACCGTCTCTGTCAGAAAGCAGTAATCTTGCAAACTGGTTCTCGTCGTTATTGGTGACGCTGCTTACTTTTTAGTTAAAAAAAAGAGAGAAAATTTTGCCGGTCCAGAATATAAAATTTCGTAAGAGAATGAAGAGAGCACAAAGCACCGTTTCTATAGAGTAGCTCACTTTTTCCACTATACTTGCAGACCGAAAAAAGTAACTTACAGCATGTGTGAAAAACGAAATGAAAGTCGAAGTAGGAATCGCAGGCCTACAAATCCAAATTATAGGCGGTAAAAAGAGACCAACAAGATAGATGGGAAGCAGATAAGAAATTAGGAGGGCCGGGGAGAAGTGCTTCCCCGAAATAAGAGACACAGATAACAACCAATGGCTGAGTTATTTAGACCTCGTGCCTCAAGGAGAAAATTGATCTTGATCAGTGAATTTGAAAACAAAAGAAAATAAGAGGATTTGGGAGTAACAGCGAGCTGGCGAAGGCAGTAGAAGGCAGAGAAACACAAAACAAATGTCAATACAAGGAACAGGGAAGGTCGGGATGTTCGGGAAGCTCTCATGCTCTGAGATGTCAGTCTCTTTTGTCATTATTGTTTATCTCACTGAACAAGGTTTAGTGTTGTCATTATAGTTACGATTCTGATATTCTCGTAATTTTTAAAAGTAATCATTTCAATAATGTTGAGTATCACTTTGACGAAGATCTCAACTTTTTTGTACAATTTGTTCCCGAAATGCGAAGTTGTTTTTCTATATGGAGTTTTTGCCGCATATTGCGTAGAAGACTGGGTTTTATGTTGCTCTGCGTGTGTTGAAAAATTCAGTATAGTGAAAAAAATATACCAGTCTCAACATGGAGTTCATTTTCACACTGTAAGAGACAGAAGAGATACTGAGGACAAGATAAAGAACGAAGGGACGCTGTATTGAACCTTTTCAGTGCTGCCCAATCTTATCCTTGCGAGGCACACTGTAGGGAATATTGCACTGGCTATGGTGCACAAAGGCAAGTCAAAGAGGCACAAGATAAAATGAATATTTTGTTGTCAG
The DNA here is from genome assembly GCF_015104395.2 of Macrobrachium nipponense. Lineage (NCBI taxonomy): Eukaryota > Metazoa > Arthropoda > Malacostraca > Decapoda > Palaemonidae > Macrobrachium > Macrobrachium nipponense. Next base: position 81,550,674 of record NC_087201.1, read on the forward strand.
TTTTGGAGTCTCCCGGTTTTCATATATTAGGCAGTAGATCCCAGAATCATTCTCGTTATACTGTTATATTATTGTTATGTATGATCTTGACAAGCTGCTAACCGCTTCTCCACCTTTGCTTTTAATAATGATCATGTTATATATCTGTAGAGCACGATACTGGCTTAGTTTATGTAGCTTGCCTTCCATTTTGCCTTTTGTACCGGCGGCGTTGTGTCGCATGCTTTTGGCCATAGTTATTTATTCATTTATGCAAGTACCGCCGACTGATGTTTTTAATTTGTGTTCAGGTTATTGCTAATTTTTTTTATTATGACATTTCATAATTTTGAACGGCGACCTGTGTATATTTGACGCTGTTTATTTAAACTGTATTCTTGTGTCTTTTAACTCTGAAATGATTAATGTACTCATAACTGTAGCCAACAGTAATATTCGTTGTTATTAAGATTTTTTAGTGTATAATTGAATAAAGAAGCCTTTTGAGTCGGGAATAGTACATTACTGATGTACGCACGTATGGGAAACCCTCAGAAACATCTTACAAATAATTGTATGCATATACGTGTGCATGTATTATGTATGAATATTCCAAAAGATGTTCCTAAATTACAGTGGGCAGTAAGGTCCAATGGTTAATAACCTGCGAACAGTCTTAACGTAATTGCCATTCCTGTTAACGGCCAGTTTCATTGCTCTTTTTGCATCAAGTTTTACGGCGAGCAGGTAGCCTGCGAAGAGGCTCTTAAAACCTTATACATATGCATGCAGAGCTTGAAGGTCCCAGACCCTGTTTACGTCTTAGCGTTGTCTGGAAAATTCTTCTCTCGTCAGTTCTTCCAAGCAGAGGTGGGGAGAGCGAAGAAGCATCTCGGAAATGTCACTGTCGCCACATTCTGCTCTCATGAATTTGACTTCTCTTTTTCCTCGTGTGTCATTAACCCTTCAGATTATTTACTTGGTTAGAAGGACTTTGCCGTTTTTTTTAATTGTTTACTTTATTTGTCTTTGTTGGAGTGACTGCAGTGTTTTATTATTTACGGTATATGTCTTTGTTGGAGTGACTGCAGTGTTTTATTGTTTACTTTATTTGTCTTTGTTGGAGTGACTGCAGTGTTTTATTATTTACTTTATATTTGTCATGTTAGCTTGCCTGCATTTTTTTTATTATTTACTTTATTTGTTAAATTATTGTTTTTGAATTGTCATGTTAGATTGCCTGCATTTTTTTTATTATTTACTTTATTTGTTAAATTATTGTGTTTTTGAATTGTAAGTTTATAAACTTGATATTTTACTGCATTTTTTATAAGAAGTGTATATTTGTTCATTTGGAAAATTAAGTAATATTTTGAAAAGTTGCTGTAGATAGCTTCGCTTCTACATCAAAGTGACCGAGGATGTGGTTAGAGGCCTGTAACGTTTAGCCTTAGCTTTGAGAATTCAGCTTTATGTAACAAAATTCTTTATAGAATACAAGGACCCTTAAAAGTGTTTATGAGAGAGAGAGAGAGAGAGAGAGAGAGAGAGAGAGAGAGAGAGTGAGTGAGTTATAACATCCCACAGCAGTCGTTTCATAGCTTCATTCTATTCTTATGGTAAATTGCATAACGGATTCTATCTCACGCGATCCACGTTAAAATCGAAATAAATAGCAATCTTTATTTCAGTCAGTGCCAGAAGTTAAGATTTCAGGGAAGATAGGCGGAATGACAATAAATGAAAAGATAGAGAGAGAGAGAGAGAGAGAGAGAGAGAGAGAGAGAGAGAGGTTTGAGGAGGTTAGGATAGAGATTTAGAAAGGCGATGTTAGATACTAAGATGAGAGGAATTGTGGAAGGGCGAGGGTGTAGGGGGGGCGGTGGGGAGAAGGTAGGGACACGGGAAATCTGCGAACGGATCCTACCTAAAAAGTTTTAAGAGAGACAGAGAGCAAAGGACCTTGCGACCAATAACAATGCCAAGGGCACCATAACACCTCCGGAACAGGTGCTAAGCCCAACAAACTCGTTTACTCTAACAGGTGATAAGAAAGTCACAAATTATAGGCCTGAGAGATTCATCTTTATGTTCATTTTATAGGCCTTTGGAAATGCTGGGACAGATAAGCCCCGGAATTCCTTGCCGCCACCCACTCCTTGTTCGAGGCACAGTTTGCGGTGCAGGAGGAGGAGGAGGAGGAGGAGAGGAGGAGGAGGAGAACAACAGAAGATGATAATCTGGTCTAGAAGAGGTGGTGGTAGAAGGGGGAGGTTTGACCAGAATCTAAGGGAAATAGAATAAACGAGAAATAGAAAGTATTGATAAGCTGTGATGAAAAGGAACAAAATCAAAAGGTTTAGAATCGATTGGGAAATAGTATAGATAAATAATGGCAACAGTATGGGTAACAAAGGGAGAATGAAGGGTATGAACTGATTGGCTGAAGGGTCTGTCATTCTGTATTCCACACACAAGGCAACAGTACAGTGGGTACGGACGTTTGATGAGGACAGAAGCTGCAGTCTGCTATTGTTACTGTGTTGAATGCATCAGCGGCATTCAATGATTCCGAGCGGTTAGCTTTTGAGAGCAGTTGCGCGCGACTGTCCTGTTGCTTTCTGTGCGTGACCAGTCCTATAGTGAGGAGCCCATATCGATAGGGCGAAGAGCGACTTGGAGTGCCCATACATTGATAAGGTCGCGTCAGCGTGAGAACTGATGGAGCTGACAAGCACCAGAGGATTTTGGAGCTGCGTTTGTGTTGTTGGAGTTAATTATATGGACTGAGAAGTACCTGTAAGTGCTTTCGCACAGGCCTTCCAGTAATTGCCGGTCAGCTCAAAAGCTGGACACTGCCATTGAACTAACCGGTTGTCTCCCCATAAGAGATCGTGTAGGGGTTCTATGGAAGGGCTGTAGGCAGTCAACCATGAACTGTGCGGGAGTCGGTGTATTTGCGGTCATGAGTGCACTCTAATGTTGTTTTGGTCTCAGGACAAAGTGATGGAGTAGCCGCTTGCGATATGCAAGCTCAGAATCATGCCGTAGATGAGAGGAAGCGGCTGATTGATGCATTGAAGCTCTTCGGGAGATGTCGCTGAGAGTGACACTTCTTTCCTTTGATGATCCCTCACATGCCGTTGCAGCTTAATGTAATATTTATGTAACTTGTGACAACAATTTCAAATAAAACTACCATTCTGGACCGTTGTAGGTAGTATACCTGGAAATACTTACCTTTTCGTTTCCCAGGACAGTTTTCAGTTTTAATCCATAGGTAATCTTTTTTCATATTTTGCATTCGTGAATGTGTGATATTCATGTGTTTTGGGAGTAGACCCTCACTCAAGCATGTCATGTTAAAAAGGATTGCTGCTTCAGCTCCGTTAATTTTATATAGAGTCTTCTCTATTTTCCTTATCAAGGATTTTTCGCTGTTGCTCAAACTGGAAGCAACGTGCCAAAGGAGATCGTCAAATCTGGTAGAGTCATTCTGGATATTCTTTATTACTACTTCTTTTCAGTTACAATTTGTTTCTCTCTCTCTCTCTCTCTCTCTCTCTCTCTCTCCTCTCTCGACGTTTCGCCTAAATATGCCAGGGCATTATCACAGCGATGGTTCATTCCTACAGCAATCATTGCTGTGATAATGCCTTGGCAGATCTGGGCGAAACGTGGCGAG
>NC_087201.1:81556837-81566837 GCF_015104395.2 Macrobrachium nipponense
TCTTCCCAGCTTTATCCGTATTCGGGGTCGCCGTTTCTATTGAGTCTCTTCCATCTACCTCTGTCCCGTGCCATTTCCTCACATACTCCCTTCTCCCTCATATCATCTCTAATGCAATCTGTCCACCTGGTCTTAGGTCTTCCTCTCCGTGTTCCATCCACCTCCACGTCCATCACTTCTCTTGCCATGTGTTGCTCTTCTCTTCTTATCAGGTGGCCATACCACCTTGCCTCTTGCACTTTCTTTGATGCATCAGTGACTTTTACTGTACCCGTAATATGTTCATTTCTAACCCTGTCCTTTTTGGTTACTCCACTCATCCACCTAAGCATCCTCATCTCGGTTACGTTCAACTTTCTACCCTCTGTTTTCTTTAGAGGTGCTGCTTCCAATCCATATGTCAATGCTGGTCTGACCACTGCCTTGTGCACTCTGCCCTTAATCTTATAGGGACTTTCCTATCACATATGACTCCAGACACCTTCCTCCAGTTGTTCCAACCACAATGAATCCGGTTGTTAATTTCCTCTTCCATGTTCCCCTCATTGTCAATCACTAAGCCAAGGTACTTGAATTTATGAACCCTTTTGATGTTTCCTCCGCCTAATTTGATTGTTGTTTGCTGGTCGCCATCCAGTTCGGTTGTCATATATTCTGTCTTTTTCCTGCTTATTCTTAAACCTCTACTCTCCAAGGCATATCTCCATCTTTCAAGTTTCCCCTTCAGTTCTTCCCTGTTCTCGGCTACCAAGACTATGTCATCTGCATAGAGCAGACAATGTGGCTCCTCCCTGACATCCTCTGTTAACACATCCAAGACGATGTTAAACAGAAGTGGGCTTAGAGCAGATCCCTGATGTAGCCCGACTCCAACTTGGAAATTTTCTGTTCTTCCAACTGTAGATCTGACGCTGGTCTTTACATTTCTATACATCTCCCTGATCATTCTGACATACTTCTCCATCACTCATCTCTCCCTGAGACATCTCCATATTTCCTGTCGTGGTACTCTGTCATATGCCTTCTCAAGGTCTATAAAGGCCAAATGCAAGACCCTTTGCTTCTCTGTACTTTTCCATAATTTGTTTCAGAGCGCAAATACCATCCACAGTACTAAGCCCCTTCATGAATCCTAGTTGCTGTCTACCGATGAAAACTTGCTGCCGTAATCTTTCATCCATAATTCTTTCAAATACCTTCAGTGTATGTGACATGAGCTTTATTCCTCGGTAATTGTCACAACACTGTATGTCCCCTTTCTCTTTGAATATTGGGATTAATATACTTTCTCTCCACTTTTCGGGTATCGTCTCACTTTCCATAATCTTTTTTATTAACTGCCACAATATGTCAATTCCTTCCTCATCAAGAGCCTTCCAGGCTTCTGCAGGTATGCCATCTGGTCCCACCGCTTTACTATTTTTCATCTTTCCCAGTCCCACTCTAACCTCAGCTTTTGTTATTTCTGTGACTGGTCCACAATTTGTGTGTCCGTCTCCTCTTAGAAATCTTTCATTTTCTTCATTCAATGAGGCCTCAAAATATTCTTCCCATCTCCTTATTATGTCTCTCTCATTTCTCATTATATTTCCATCCTTATCCTTAATCTGTCTTATGTGTTATATCCTTGGTATTCTTATTTCTCATGTGTGCTAGTTTAAAGATCTTTCCTTGCCCTTCCTTGGTATCTAGCTCTTTGTAAAGCTGATCATATTCTCTATCCTTAGCAATTGCTACAGTTTTCTTTGCTAATTTATTTGCTTCCTTATAGGCCACCCAGTCGTCTTCCATTTGGGTCCCCTCCCACCTTTTCTTTGCTTCTCTCTTTTGCTTTGTTGCATCCTTGTATACACTTGAGCAATATGGTTGACCAATTTGTCGACGTTATGTACCTTTCTTTCCACCTTCAATTTACAATCCTGTTTTACTCTAGAGGCAGAACTAAGTCTCGTTAAAATTCAGCAGAGTCCTCTCCATACCAGGTTGAGAACTTATTGACAACATGTACTAAATAGAGTAAAATACCGAATGGCCACCTGGCGGCCACCTCTACCTTGGCACGACCACCTTCACGAAAATCGGAAATTACGGCATTAATTTGTGACTTGAGAGAAAACACTTACTTCGAGAGGAAATTAGAGGTCTTCAGGTATTGCTTCGACGGACGCTGGCTCTTGACAAATATCTATCCTTAGGAGTCCATCACTTTTCTTACTATGTGTGCCGTTTCTAGGATCACACTCTTCTGCATGAGTCCTGGAGCTACTTCAGCGTCTAGTTTTTCTAGATTCCTTTTCAGGGATCTTGGGATCGTGCCTAGTGCTCCTATGATTATGGGTACGATTTCCACTGGCATATCCCATATCCTTCTTATTTCTATTTTCAGATCTTGATACTTATCCATTTTTTCCCTCGCTTCCACTTCAACTCTGGTGTCCCATGGTATTGCGACATCAATGAGTGATACTTTCTTCTTGACTTTGTCAATCAACGTCACGTCTGGTCTGTTTGCACGTATCACCCTATCCGTTCTGATACCATAGTCCCAGAGGAACTTTGCGTGATCGTTTTCTATCACTCCCTCAGGTTGGTGCTCATACCACTTATTACTGCAAGGTAGCTGATGTTTCTTGCACAGGCTCCAGTGGTGGGCTTTTGCCACTGAATCATGCCTCTTTTTGTACTGGTTCTGTGCAAGTGCCGGGCATTCGCTTGCTATGTGGTTTATGGTTTCATTTTTCGTATTGCACTTCCTACATATGGGAGAGATGTTATTTCCGTCTATCGTTCTTTGAACATATCTGGTTCTTAGGGCCTGATCTTGTGCCGCTGTTATCATTCCTTCAGTTTCCTTCTTTAGCTCTCCCCTCTGTAGCCATTGCCATGTGTCATCGCTGGCTAGTTCTTGACATTTCCCTTTCCAGTTCTTCTCTTTCTGTTGGGGAGAGCCAGTTCTTTTTCTTTATGTTCCTTACTTGGTCTGCCAGCCTCTGCTCTGTTTGGGGGGTGTTATTCCTCTCATTCCAGATGTTGACCAATCTTCTTCTATATCCTCTCTCCGTCGGGTTGCTTCTGATGTAGCATCTCTATATTTCCTTATTTTCTTCTCTTGTCCATTTCTTCCTTTTTGCTTCTGTAGCTCCAATCTCAGGCTGTTGATTACTGTCGTTGTGGTGGTGGTCAGTTGCTGGATGACGACCTCCAAGTACCTGACCGTCTTCCCCTTCAATTGGGTTGAATACCTGGTTGCCGGACGAAGCTCCTCTGTTGCCAGAGGTTCCATTTACGTCGTTGTCGTTTATTCCTTCATTTCTTTCCATCATTGCTGAGTTTTGCTATTTAACCCATAGCTGGACCCTACCCCATCAGGGATAGGTACTCATTTACAGCTGAGTAGACTGAGGAAATTATGGTAAAGATCCTTTCCCAAGGAATCAACGCCAAGGAGAGCGGGCACCCATCCAACGACTGACCAGCCCCAATGTTGCTTAACTTGACTTAAGTCCATTGACGACCTAACCCACTCCTCCACCTTTATTATTATTATTATTATTATTATTATTATTATTATTATTATTATTATATTAGTAGTAGTAGTAATGGATAATGTTCTTGAACTACATGTATAATTTTTCACGTTACAATGTTAACTTCTCATCGATATGGGTGTAGAACTTCTAGTTAAAAAAGAATGGCCATCATCAGAACGCTGACAGCGTCGCCTGAGCCGCGATTAACACTCCACTTGCCCTTGAAGCGTCAACTTCAAAAGCGAGAATGACCTTTATGCCGTCATTAGGAGGCTGTGACCGATCGCGTGGTCCTTGTGATGCCCATACGACTGGATTTCATCAATAATGATTGACAGTGACGGATGGCCGATGTGTCAAAGCGCCCTCCCCCTTCCTCCATCCCTGGGCCGCGGCGCTGCCGCGCCCCGTAAGGCTAAAGTAGCAGGACAGTGATTAAATAGTGACCCAGTCAATGACTGATGGCATCCATGCGAGACTGATAGTGACTAATGACTTATTGGTCGTTGCTATTAATGATGGATGGCGGCCTAGTGCCCGCCCTGGCAGAATATGGGATGTCGTTAGCATGGGCATCTTTTGTGGCACCTGACATAACTATCGTTATGAGGAACACAAGCTACATTTTCATGCCGCTCTTATTAGCATATGGTAATTTAAGGAGGCCTGAAATATTTCTGCACACAAGGCCTACTACGATCGGGGCGAGGTGTAGGGGTGTGTGTGTAGGCGTCGTTTTTTTTATATATTTTGGAGAACCTGTGGTAAATGGTAACGAAGTTCTGTCTGCGATAGGTGGTTATATTTGCAGTATTGAAAATTGGTTTAGGTTTTTGGGCATTGCTACAAATCCTTCCTGTGTTTAATGAAAGTTTAAACTTGTTTCGACGAGTTGTGAAAATTATTAAGCGCATTTTCCAGGCTAGTTGAAAATATAAAAATTATCGGATTAATACCATGCTGTATTTTGTAGGACCGTGAGTTTTTGTTTAATTTTTCGTTTAAATATTTATTACAGAGCATTTTTCCTATTTTCGAAAATCATTGATAGCGTTTTCAAGATCAATGAGGATTGTTTAACGTTTTCCACACATGATTTCAGGTTGAATGAAAAATATTAGTTCAGGTTTTAGTGGTAATTGCCAAACGTTTATTTGATTCTGGAGCGTGTTGATGAAAAGCTCTTTAGATATACTGAACCCTGGCGCACGTGTTTTTCTAAGCTTAGTGAATTGATAAAGTTTTACAAGGTTTTTTGGACATTGTTAAGCATTTTACAAGGTTCAGTCACAAATACTATGTAGAGTTTGTTTATGAATACGTTTGCATAATTGGTCTTTTCGAAATACCGTTTTCCTCTCCATCAGTGATCTTCATAACCATTGTTTCCCCGGTCATTATTTTGCAAATGAGTTTCTATATTCGTCAGTCATCTTCCTCGCCCTGTCGGTCGTATACGGAAGCGCGTTCTAAGTCATTTTTCATCTTTTTATGTTGTTGTTGCGTATTGTTTCGGCTTTGGATACTATTTTGAAAATGGGCGAAATGAGAGACTTGTCACTCAACAGTGCTCTTTAATAAAAATTTTTTTTATATGAAGTTCGATTTTTTTTGGTATATGAATTTCATTTAATATTCGAGAATTTAGCAATGGACCCAGTTAAAGTTATCGTCAAATTGGGCCAGTGGTGTCATGGGATGGGACTTTACGTCTCGTCCGAGCGACTTCCTATGGTTCAGGTGAAGTATGTCCGTTCTTATGCGGATTGTTTATTGTTCTCGTATGGACAGAATTTTGAACTCTTACTCAAAACGTAGTTTCACTTTATTTCAGTCATGAGGTCATTAATCTCGCCTTCTTACAAAGCTCTCGGGAGTGCCATGACCTCTTCACGACAGCCTTCGGCTTTTCCATTTCCTCGGACGCTGCTTCGCATTCTTGCAGGCATCAAGTGCTGTGAAGGCTAGAGGGCTGCAAATTAAGAGTTGACCATCCACCCCCCAGTCATCAAACATACCAAATTGCAGCCCTCTAGCTAGCCAGTATCATTCGTATGGCAACGCCTTAGGACAGGCCGCCACCAGGCTGTGGTTAAATTTTTTTGGGCCTAGGCTCATACTGTATTATACGTTGTACAGAAAACTGGATTGCACCGAAGAAACTTCGGCGTTCTTCGGCACAATTTTTTTTAACTTCCTATCATTTATTTCCGGAATGTGGAACAAGGGCTTCCTTTGCTTTCTCCCATCTCTGTTTAAGAAGCAGGTTTTTCGTTACTATAAAAAGGAAGTTCGTCAACGCAGTTCGCTTCCAGAGAATCAACTGTGCCCATCTCTGTTTCAAAATACATAATGGTGAAGTAAGATTTGAAGTTCTCATGACATCCAGTTCAGCCACGATGAGTGATGCATTTTGCTGGTTTTGAATGCTAAGCATTTCTTAATGTGTTTTTAAGTGCACTTGGCTACACATACGCGCGCGCACACACACACACACACACATATACATATATATATATATATATATATATATGTTTGTGTATTTATATATGTATATGTATACACGTACGAATATATACAGGGTGTTTCAAAAGTCACTCATGGTTTTGCATTGTTTATCGAAAATTTAATTGAAACATAAAGTGGATGAAAATCACATGGTAAAATCTAGATTGACTGAGAATATCTGTGGCATCATCTTTGATTTGGAATGTCCATCCAAAAGTCAGTGGTAAACCTCGACGTGTGAATCACCTTTTTCGTAGCAATCAAGCCACCGTTTCACACATGCCTGACCGACATCTGACAACATTTCGGGAGTCACTGACGCACAGGCGTTTCTGACGCGTTCTTCCTCAAGCATTGGGAGATCCCGAGGCCTTGTTCCATAGACTTCGGACTGGATGTAACACCACAAGAAAAAATCACATGGTGCGAGATCAGGTGAAGGGAGGAAGCCTATGAGGAAGAACGCATCAGAAACGCCTGTGCGTCAGTGACTCCCGAAATGTTGTCAGATGCGGTCATGCATGTGTGAAACGGTGGCTTGATTGCTACGAAAAAGGTGATTCACACGTCGAGGTTTACACTGACTTTTGGATGGACATTCCACTTCAAAGATGATGCCACAGATATTCTCAGTCAATCTAGATTTTACCATGTGATTTTTATCCACTTTATGTTTCAATTAAATTTTCGATAAACAAGGCAAAACATTGAGTGACTTTTGAAACGCTGTATATATATATATATATATACTATATATATATATATATATATATATATATATATATTCTATATATATATAAATTTAATATATAATTATTATTATTATTATTATATTATATATATTTATAAATTATAAATATATATATGTATATATTAGATAAGTCTAATATATATATATAAGAATAGCATTATATATTATATAATATATATAAATATTTGATGATAATTTTGAGATGAGAGAAGAGGAGAGAGACGAGAGAGAGAGAGAGAGAGAGATTAGAGAGAGAGAAGGCATTCCATATATTGAATGTTGGCGTATTACCTAATATTGACTGGGATAGGCTTGATATAAATCCTGGTCAGTAGTACTATCTGAAGAGATCCTAAACTTCTTCCAACAAGAAGACAGCGACTCTGTGGTTCAGACAGGCAGTTCATACGATCTTGTAATCAGCCTAAATAGAAATAGAACAAGGACTATACCTCGTGTGTGTGTGTGTGTGTGTGTATATATATATATATATATATGTGTGTGTGTGTCTGTGTGTGTCTGTGTGTGTGTGTGTGTGTATGTATGTATGTATGTATGTGTATATATATATATTTATATATATATATATATATATAATATATAATATATTATAATATATGAATAACTTGATCACGAAGTATATAAAACGTGATGGTATGTATAAATAAAGGTTTTTTGCCACGAAGGAAAAAATTAAAAAGCGAGATAGCCAAGTACTTTCGGTCCTGTTCGAACCCTTTTTTCATTTTTTCCTTCGTGGCAAAAAAATCTTTATATTTATATCTATCTATCTATCTATATATATATATATATATATATATATATATATATATATATATATATATATATATATATATATATATATATATATATATATATAATGCACGTATGGTAAAACATGACTGGATACATTGACTGATAATGGACACAGGTCTATCTGTTGCGAACAAGATTTCTTTAATATATGGTCCTTCTCTTGGTTTCCATAAGTAATTATGCTATAATTCCAGATCTGTATTACGGAAAAAAAACCCTCTGGAATACTGGTAAAGTAGAAATTGTATAGACTGTATATTACATGTTGCCAATTCTGACAAGCAACTGAACCCATATGCGTTAAAATTGTTTTTTCCTTCGTGTTAATTGTAATAAAGACAAAATGTTCTCACTTACTTTGTATACTTCACTTGTGATGTTTCCTATATCATTTCTTTATCTTTGCACGGCTGCATCGTGGTAAGCACAAGGTCATTCTTTATTTCGAAGTGAAGTTTCTATAAAGGAGCTCTCTGTTGCGGATACAAGATGTTAGCCATGTCGCAAGTAAGCGTTTGTATCTTGCATGTAAACGAATTTATTATTTTATTTCTTGGTTACATTTAGTGGATGCAACAGGTCAAACAGTGTAACACGAAATAAAATGATAAAGGATCACTGTAAGATGCCAAGACATTGTACCAAGTGAACTATTCAGACCTGAAGAAGATCGAACTTTGAGGACCAGAGTGCGAACTCTGTATTTGAAGATTATTTCAGAACCTGTCCCTTTTCATTGTTATATTAAGTAGTTTTCTCTAAAATCATCGGTGTTGAAGTGTCAGGCACAGACTTAATGCGACTTAACTTTCCCAAGTCTTGCTCTCTGAAGGTCAGATACCTGCAAGATCCTTCACCCCAGCTCGTAAGAGGCGTGGCCAAAGCAAGGATGTGTGTCACGTCCTGTTTTAGAAGTCAGATTGGAGTTGTGACATGAAAGAGTTATATAATGGTTCTAGTGTCTGCGATACCTGGGCATTCACAAAAAAAAAAAAAAAAAAAAAAAAAAAAAATCTCAGCATCAGAATGGAGCGGCGGCTGCCGCCGACAGCGCGTCGGGCGGGGGCAGTTCTGAAGCCCGCATGTCTCTCTTGTCTCGTGCACTGCTTTGGACCAGTTTATCATATCACGTATTTCAGTGGCCGGACATGGAAGCTTCATCATTTTACAAATGATAAGGTTCTTAATCCTACGTTGTAGGCTATGTGTTTCAAGCGTTTCATACAATCTCGAGGTAGATTTATGGACTTGCTTGACGTATTAGTCCTTTGCCTGACGGGAACCATGCCCTTCTGAAGGAGGGATTTTGGGCATTCAGTGCCACGCTTCATGAACTCATATCGCATTCAGCCCAGCCATGAATTGCTCAATGATAATGGGCGGCTTACTTGTATTAAAAGCCACCTCGTCTATTTGGAACAGTGACTTGAATACATCGTATGTCTCGGTATTTGGATGTTTTTGTTTGTTTCAGGTGAGGAAATGTTCTCTGTGCGCTCGTTTGCGCGTGTGAGGGAGGAGTCGCCGGAATATATTCTTCGGCCATTTTTACGAGAAAACTAAATAGAATTACTCGAAATTTATCAAAAGAGCCATAATTTACTTCACATTGGCATTCATACGTTTCAATGACATTATTATTGTTTTGGGCAACATCTTAGGTTGATTGACAGTTCATAAGAAGATTTTTTCTTTTTCAGATTTTAAGCGTGCAAGATGCAAGCTCAGCCGTGAGTTTGTAGCTCCAAAATATTATTTTTGTTTTCTTAAGCAATAGTATATTGTGAATGGTAAACATTAAGATAATGATATGTGGGAGAAGATAATTTACTGGTATGCTGTTTTGGTTAGGTTATTATATCTTCATACATTTATAAGTACATTACTGTATGCAGTGTCGTAATACTCAATCACGAAGACTGTATGCATTCATCGAAAACTCATATGCTATTTTTACATTGGCAGGTTCATTATGAGATTTGTGAAAGCGTAATGTGTAAAGTCAATTTGTTTTAGTGTTATCACCATCATATTAATCTTTTGTAGATAAGAAATCCAAGTCACCATCATTTTCGTTGATAGTGCAAACTCCTTTAGGTAATGTTTCAGTAAAGGCGCTTCTGTCAGTTCTGTTTGAATTCCCACAGATAAGATGAACCGTGGAGGGCAGTGGAACCATTATTTAATGTGTTAATAGACGTTTGTCTACCCAGCGAGAGAAATCGTCCTTAATAGCAACCTATAATAGGTAATATTAACCTTCATTGAGTGATAGTTTACCAGATGAAGCAATTTATACATGTGTCACATGTGAATCTCTCTTGCAGAACATCACAGATGAAAAACGGAAATTGTTACGTCCAGTCAATAAGTAAAAGGCTGACGACTGAGTAAA
>NC_087201.1:81571837-81594337 GCF_015104395.2 Macrobrachium nipponense
TATCATAACTTGTTAGTATCTTCGTTCAGTAACTTGAGAATAAACGGTCCCTAAGGATTAAAATATTTGTTATACATAAACCTGTTAGTATCTTCGTTCAGTAACTTGAGAATAAACGCTCCCCGAGGATTAAAATTTTTGAGACAATCCAGTAGTAGCTCTCACGGTGCCGAAACTGATATATAACTGATTTATTTTATCTTCTCAGTTTCTTGTTTCATATTTTATTAGGTGTAGGTACTGTTCTGTACTCCGCTCTTCAAGTCTCTATATCGACATTTAGCAGATGACGCCTGGAAATAATTTTTAGAGACTTTTCAAAGTTTTTGATACAGTCAAGATTGCAGGGAGAAGAAGCCATTGTCCTTGAGTCTGCAGCATCGCCTGAAAAGTGCGTCTAGACCACAGGTAGATGGACAAGGGTAGTCCTTCCACCCTCAGGGTCTTTTTCTTTAGAGGTTGCCAACATTGTAGCCTTCCTTTCCTTCCCTCCCCATCCCCACCCTCACCCTCTTCTCTCTGACACTTTTCTCGAAATCTTTTCCTCCCCCTCCCCTCACCTTCTTCCTCCTCCTCCCCCTTCATTTCACTCTCCATTAGGTACTCGGCATGTGGGGTTGTTTGTGGCTTTTGAAAAGACATCTGTAAATGCAAAGAAAATGCAAGATTCACCATCGGCTATGAGACTGTGAATAACCCCCCACAACCCCAACCCTCTCTCTCTCTCTCTCTCTCTCTCTCTCTCTCTCTCTCTCTCTCTCTCTCTCTGTCCAGTTCTCTTTCTCTCTCTTTCTCTATTAGTGCGGCTGACCGCACACATGAGTATCCGAAGAAATAAAGTAGCAATTGACGAGTAAAGGTTGACCGATGGCTAAACATTTTGGCGGACTCTTTGTTTGGTTTCAGGCTGATCGGCTAGACTTTTTGGCAGACGATTTGCGGTCTACATTCTTGGCGCAGACGTGGAGTGGCTGACGCATTTGTGGTTAGAATTTAGGTCCCCTTTTCCATATTTCGTCTGTGTCTGGCTTTTGACTTTGCAGGTAGGATGGGTCTTGGATGGGAGAGCACTTCCATTTTCAGTTTATTGTCTGTATCGTCTAAATTGCCACCCGACTTCCCACAAGCCTTATTGGAATGGAATATAGATAGAACTTAGGCAAAAGGCCAAGCGCTGGGACCTATGAGGTCATTCAGCGCTGAAAGGAAAATTGAGAGCGAAAGGTTACAAAGGTGTAACAGGAGGAAAGCCTCTCAGTTGCACTAAGAAACAATTGTTAGAAGAGGGGGAAAAGTAAGATGGAAGAAAGAATATGTGCAAAGACTTATTGCAGATCATAATAGGTTCTTTGTGTAAAGAAACTTTCTTGTGAAAATATACTTCCAGCATACGAAGGTTTGATTGCTTTCGAGGGACTTGCAGGTGCCCAAGATCCCAATAAGTTTTAAGGCGTTTCCTCAGAATAAAAAAAATTCTTAATTTAACAGAAGATTAGGATTTTTAAGATTTTAACAAATATGTATGATTTATTCAGAATTTTTAAGAAAAATTATGGTTTATTCAGAATTTAATAAAAATTTATGATGTATTCAGAATTTAAAAAAAAGATTTTTTCAGATGTAAAATATTGATGATTTATTCAGAATCTAATAAAAATTTATGATTTATTCAGAATTTAAAAAAATTTATGATTTATTCAGAATTTAACAATTATGATTTATTCAGAATTTAACAAAACAATTTTGATCTGTTAATCAAATCTTTGGTTCCTAGTAAGTCCTCTACACCCAGTCTTACTTGGGCGTCCTTAGCGTGGTTTTATTTAGTAGAATGAGCTTTTTAAGCTATTTTATTCTCTAAGAATAAAATGTTTTAGAGACCAGCCTTTTTCAATTGCTTCAGGCGTTCAGGAAAGAGAAGAGAAAAAAATTGAAACGAGTAGGATCTGACCTCAAAGGAAGTCATGATATTATGAACAAATTAAACATGGAAGGAGAAAAAAGGAAGTAAAGCTTGAGAGAAGAGAGATGAGAATGCTGAGGTGGATTATGAGACTATCGCTGCTTGAGTAATTGGAAAATGACGAAATAAGAAGAAGGCAAACTTAGTAAAGATTACAGAGGTAATAAGAGTCATGATTGAGCTGGTATGGGCTTGTGTGTTGGATAGATGACGAGGGAGTGAAGAGGGCTCGGGAGGAACCTGTTAGAAGAAGATGATCAAGAGGGAGACAGATAATTGGATGGCGAGATAGTGAAAAAAGATATGGAGAGAAGAGGATGATGCCTTTGATATAGGCAGTGGAGAAGGCGCATCAGGCAACCAACCCCTTAATGTAGGATAACGGTGGGAAAGAAAAAAGAAGGAAGAGAATTCTGAAGGAAGTACGTTATACAAAGGGGCGAATGGGAAACAAATTATTAGATTTTTAAGGGCGCTTGTAGTTGGTCGAGAAGATTAAAAAAAGAAAAAAAAAGTAGAATAGCAAACAATAAGCCCATGAGGACAGCAGGAAGAAGCGAATCTGTAACTGCCATTTACTTTTAGAAACTGGCACTGTGAAATCTTGTTCATTGTCGTCTCTTTTGTGTATGACGCATTTGAACTTGCATGTGTGGTTTTGAGAGCACTGAAATTAGAATGACTTTCATTTGTGTCATGAGGAAGGTGGTTGATTGAGGTAAAAGACTTACGAATATGTATATGAATTAATATTTGAAATAAAGTATTATAATAATATTAATAATAATAATTATTATTATTATTATTAATATATTTAAGTACCAGATTAGTATTACCTTATAACTTACGTCAGAATTTGACCTTGTATTGCGTTCTTGATGCTCAACTTACGATTGGAAGTTTTGGGTTCGGTAATATGTCTGGGTTTCCTTTCGTCGGTCTCAATAGCAGATTTAATATCGGTTTCAGAATTCTAGAGGTGTGTCTACACATAAGGATATAGTCTCTCTCTCTCTCTCTCTCTCTCTCTCTCTCTCTCTCTCTCTCTCTCTCTCTCTCTCTCTCTCTTGGGACACTGCCGCCTCCTTTGTCCATGCAACGAACCACAGGGTCCCTCATCCCAAATGGGCTGTGTTGAAATCGTTAACCCAACACCTAGCCCTTGTAATCTTTGCCTGTGTTCCGACATTGTAATTTTCTGCCTTTTCTTGCTTAAAACCTGGAGTTTACTAAGAGACACATTTCTTGTTACATGGGAATATATAAAGGTTAGTTGAAATGTTCCTACTTGCTCTCGGATTGCAAAGAATATTAATGATAATTCTTCAGATGGGCTATTACACAGGTGAAGTGTTTAATCACATAAGATTTAATTAACCATACATATTTCGATGTTGTTGGACCTCGAACTTCTACACCGTGCATGTTCTCTTCCGTTGCTCTCGTCTATAGTTTACGTATATAATATTTTCCTTGTTCAGTTATTTGTTTATGATAGGTTTGTTCTTTCCCTTCCATTAGAATTTTAGTTTTTTTTTTTTCGAAATACCATCAGTTAAAGTTATGCAAAAAAATTTTTTTTTTTCTCAAAATACTTATTACATAACAGTAGTACATAAGGTTGTTTGGTTATATTCAAAGAAGGGCGGTGCGCTTGTTGAGCCAATTCAGAATTAGTTTGTTACCATTGAAAAGTTTTCATTTTCGGATTATGTTGTCAAAGATGAGTACGAAATTTCATTGCGTGTACGTTTTTGGGAGCGTCTTTGATGAGTTCAGTTATTACTATATATCTGAACTGCTCCTTGGTAAACACATGCAGATGTTTGCGAAACTAATACAGGTTCAAGATTCAGAAGCTGTACCTCAAGATAGCAACGCTGCGTGTGACTCAAAACAGAAAAGCTTTTCTTGGAAGCACTCGGCCACACGATGAAGCAAGACCTCTCGGAACGAACACACACACACACACACACACACACACACACAGAAGGCCCCCTTGCACTTCTGTAGTACGATTTGCAGCCTATGCTGCCTATAGGCTGCCTCAGGGACTAAGTTATATACTATGATTTTGTGGCACTGACTATGACTTCGAAGGAGATTGCTACATAGCTTCATTTAATTATTTTTATTCGATAAATTTCAGGTAGGTAAAATACACCTCTCTCTCTCTCTCTCTCTCTCTCTCTCTCTCTCTCTCTCTCTCTCTCTCGTCTCTCTCTCTCTCTCGTCATCTCTCTCTCTCTCTCTCTCTTCTTCTCTCTCTCAGCAAGGAATATGTCGCCATTCTATCCGACCAATGATAAAGTTATTTCTTGATCACTACCTCAAGTAAAATATACAATACCAGCAAAACACTAAACCACTGCAATTCCCGAAGTGGATGAGGAGGTACTACGTATAGAGTCGTATTTTTACCTTTTTAACAAAATTATAAGCTACGTAAGAGATGTTACTCATGCAGTTGAGTTATTAACTTACACAACTCTTAGTTTTTTGTGTAAGTTATAGATAGACGCGTATGGGATAGAATTTGTTCTTGATGAATAAAGGGAAAGAAAAGTGATTAAGAAACCTCTATTGCAGTTTCTGAAATTGAGGTTTCCGATAAGGAACAAGAAGTAGACTTACTGAACATTATAGTATAGTTTACTGATAGTTTTCAGTGTGATATTTGTGCTGAAAGTGGTGTCCTAACTGAGTTTTTGCTTGTAACTGGAGAAGGCACCATTGTAAAGGCGTGTCTCCGTGAATACTTCCTTTTTGTTTTCATGACTTGTACTGCTGTCATTTATTTAAGAGGCAGTAGTATCATTTTGCCGTATAAAAACTAGATGGCG
The DNA here is from genome assembly GCF_015104395.2 of Macrobrachium nipponense. Lineage (NCBI taxonomy): Eukaryota > Metazoa > Arthropoda > Malacostraca > Decapoda > Palaemonidae > Macrobrachium > Macrobrachium nipponense. Next base: position 81,576,644 of record NC_087201.1, read on the forward strand.
ACCATTAAACCAGGAACTACTCATGCATGTAGTTTTAATAAAAGTAAACACTATTAGCATTTTGGGATGAAATAGCGTTTTTGAGGGTCTTATTGCTATTTTTGTGTATATGCATAGTATTCATTTTTATTTATTTGTATTCCAATTTTTAATTAGTGGAAGTAAAAGAATATCAACGAATGTGTGTTCTAAACATTTTCCGAGTTAAACAGTAAGTATTGTGAAATTATAGAGATAAGTTTTCTTCGTTTGAAAGGGTTAGTGTCACGGTTACGGTTTCTGGTGTCCCTTTTGGAGTTATAGTTGAGGTTGTAAGTAAATCATTTAATTGCCTAACTAGAATTGACAACTTTCATTGTAATAGTTAGACACCTCTCTCTCTCTCTCTCTCTTCTCTCTCTCTCTCTCTCTCTCTCTCTCTTCTCTCTCTCGTTTTCGTTGTGTTGTAGTAGCCCTCTCAACTCACGAACGAGAATCTTGAGGTAAATCCCTGAACAAGGAGAGAAGCGGCATGGGTGCATTTCCTTACTTAATATCCGTCTTGCTTGTGTTGATTTTTGCTGCGAATTTGTTATCTGCTTTGTGGAGAGAGGAAAAGAGTAATTAGATTCCGTCGAAACTTATGCGTCCTGTCATGTCGCCTGGAAGACCTTGGTGAGGTAATCACCAAAATAATGGCGTGTACCATTATTCGGGACTCACTACAAAGTCCTGGCATTACTAAAGTATGTTTGTAGCGTCCCCTTTCGACCCTAATTACAACCTTTTTTGAACCGTCTTAGCTTTTTACTTTATCTCCATTCATGCCTTTTCTCTTCAGTATTGCTGTTCAACCATTCCAACTCCCTATTTTCACTGCCTTCAGTTCCGGATGGCCGAAGGACTCCAGTGCTTGGGTTGACAGACTCGTTTTCACAAATCTGTTGAAACCGGAGTGACATCCGAGTGACACTAGCCATCACATGTTCATCAAATAGTCTTTCATTCTTAAAACATAGGTAGTTCTACATTGCTTTAACTGTCCAGTTTTCCAGTCTTTCACGCCGACATCACACTATTAATCTAACGTCACGATTATCAAATCTGGCCTTGTATTGTACATCTTCGCGAAAGGAACATTGATCTTTTGTTTTTTTGTTGCTGTTTAGTAGCCCTACCATATTGGAACCTGAGCTAGGAATTCGATTTATTTCATTAAGGCCAGATCGACCTCCTACGATGACCACAGCATGTTTTACCTTGACCTTCACCCTGCTTGTACTGGATCATTATTTCTGTACCACGTTCCTTGATTCACTTTTACCTTGACTTTAACCTGCTAATACTAAGAGTTTAAGCTGTTTTTTTTATAACTTGATTTCCCCTATGTCCTTTTACTATTTTATTATGTCTTTTAACTTCTTTAAGACTTCACCTGTTTTACTAGGACAGAATTTTTTTTTTATAATTTTGCATCAACTTATTTTTCTTAATCTATAATTTTAACAAAGGCATTACACTGTAATATTAGCTTATTAGGACTTATAGACAGTTTTAACCAGCTTTAATTATTTTAATAGGATTTATGAAATTCTTGTAATAAGATCTGTGCATATTTATACCAGGACCGATGAAATTATTGTAACCAGAGTTTGCATTTATTTATACCAGGACTGATAAAGTTTTACTAAGAATTCAGTCTATTTTATTCTAGCAAATCGACGACCCTTATGTTGTAACAGCACCGGCGGCATCGAAGGATTTTGTCGGAAGCCGCATCCGGTCAGCAGATAAGTTTGCGATAAATAACAGAACTCCAGCTTTCAGAATCCTGATTGAATTTTGCGTTCTGCTGTTTGCTTACCTACCCACCCATGCTTTTCTTTGTTAGACCGCTTCTTGATGCTTTCACTATCCCTTCATTATTGTTTTTGCTCTTTTTTAGTCTTTTTAATAAGCAGGAGAGAAGGGGTAATGTTGATTGATTAGCTTTGTGTTCATACATTACATAGGGACTATGCGAAAACGCATGTGGGCGCCCATTTAGCCTACATGAACTGATAGTGTAAGGTGTATTTCCGTTTAGTTTTTGTCCCGGCAACATAATTGAAAAATAATACAAATGTGAAATTTGTTTACTTATTTTCAATCAGATAGATGTACCAGTATTATTTTGCTCTATTTTCAGTTCTTCCAAACTTGAAAAGGCGTTCTTTTAGAGCCTGCATTGCATGTTTATCTTTCTTGATAATAACAGGCGCTATTGGAGGCAGAGATTCTTAGTGTTTTTATAATTTCTGAGTCGAAGCTTGTCAAAAGCACCAGCTTAATTAATGTCATGTCCAGTAGCATACTTGTTTCAAGTAAACTTAAATGCGGTATATCCATAGAGTATGAATGACGGTAAATACTTGCAATTTTTTATTTGAAACCGAATCAGTGCAGTCTTTGCGTTACCATACAAAAAGAAAAGATTATATTTTCATAGCATGATTTACCATTAACACAGCCTTTGCGCTGGCTATCTTTCGAATATTCATGGAATTTTTATTAGCTTAGAGAACGCGTTTTATGGTGTACTAAGTGAAGTCCTCGGTTGCTACGATGAACAGATAGACAGTCAACATTCAGAATTTGTATACATGTCAGCTTGATCCTTTTAGTTTAAATAAAGTGGGCTATATATAATGGCATTTGTACAGCATTTCTTTTATATTTTCTTGATGTGTACAATATGGACACTTTTGTAATTTGTATATAATATATATATATATTTATGATATACGTATATATATATATATATTATATATTAATTATATATATATATATATATATATATATATATATATATATATATATATATCTATATATATATATATATATATATATATATATATATATATATATATATATATTATATATATATATATATATATATATATATATATATTAATATATATATATATATATATATATATATATATATTAAGTATGTATGTATGAGAGAGAGAGAGAGAGAGAGAGAGAGAGAGAGAGAGGAAGAAGAGACAGAAGAGAGAGAGAGAGACGAGAGAGAGAGAGAGAGAGAGAGAGGAGAGGCAGTTACTTGAGAAATTCGCGGGTAATAGGAAATACTGTATGAGCCGTACAAGAAACTACTAAAAGCTTGTAATAGATATGAGGCTGTATGGTACATTAATTAAGAACATTAAAAGTGATTTTGATGGAAGCGAAGCATGTGTTAGGCGATGTAGTTATGGTAGTCACTGGCTATTTAGTATCGGTAGTCGCTGGTTTATCATCGCAGTAGGTCTAGGATAAAAGTAGTTTGTTTTCATAGGTGTCTCGTACCTTTCCGGATGAACTGATTTTGAAAAAGGCAGAAAAACGACGGTAGAATAAAAAAAATGTGTTGAGATTTGATTTTGGCGTGATTGATGCTGTCCTAATAGTGATGCAGTTAATGACTGGCAATAGTAAAAATGAAAGTGAAGGAGTTTGACAGTAGAAAGTTGAGAGTAAATGGGAGCCCAGTAGTATGCACGAATGAAAAAAATGGAAGAGGCTATTTGGTTTCGATATATTGGTGGAAGAGGCTATTTGGTATCAATATATTAGTGTAAATTCAACTAATGACGGTGTGGTGCGAGAAGAGGCGACTTACAGAATAGGTGAAGCAAGGGAGGTAGCAAAGTGTGTGCAGAAGGTTGGGAATGTGTTAGGTGATTGTTGATTCAATTTTACTTTATGATAATTGTGTATTTTGAAAAACAGTGAAATTAAAATAATTGAAGTTATTGACATGAGCTGTTTGCCTAAGATTATTTATTGGGCTAGAAATGCAGGTATACATAGAATGAATAAAAAGGTCGGAAAAGGTGAGTAGAAGGAGTTTGTTTTGAGAAAGTTTGGTTATGTGGAAAAGAGTGTATTATAAATCGGAATTGTTGGTGGAGGAGGATGAGAAGGCTCAGCAAAAGGTGGGTAATGACGGTGAAGAGGTCTAGAAAAAGAATTACCTTGACATCCAAGGAGCGTTCAGTGGTAGAAGGCAGTTTTTTTGTGGGAGCTATGTGTGTTTTAAACAACTAATGTTGTTGAATTGGAGGCTCATCTAAGTTTAGAGTTTAATCTGTGTGACGTGAAACGTTTTCTTCTTCAGGTACACACACACACACACATAAATGTATACATATATGTGTATATATGTATACATGTATATATATATATATGTATATATGTATACATATATATCTGTATATAAATGTGTGTGTATATATACATACATACATACATACATACATACATACATACATACATATATATGTATGTGTGTGTGTGTCTTGTATGAAGGGAATCTTATCGTATGGTGGAAGAGAAGAGCTGAGGCTGTTGAACTTCCAAGGGTGATTTCGTCAGGTCTTTTCCTGGTACGGCAAGTCATGTGTTGAACCATTTTTTTTTTTATTCATTCACTTTTTTCCACTTATGATTACCTTGTATTTTTGTCGTTTGCTATGAACTTCTTTATAAACAGATCCATATATGCGTTTTGTAAGTTTTTGCAGGAAACAGATATTATTATCACCGGAGATAAAAAAAAAAATGAATATAGTTTTTGTCTCTATTTTTGCTGTTGTAAACTCGGCAAAATGTACTTCTCTCCTCCTTAATTTTTGAAGCAGATCATTTATCTATGTTGTATGTAATTTCAAAAGAAGATAAATGTGCTTTTTACGTCCATAGTTTGAGAAGTTATAGTGCCTTTCATCGTAAATATTGCAACTGAACAAGTAGCAGAAAAACGTGTAGGTTTTTCATATGTAATGTTTAGAAACATAAGCTGAATGTTGTTTTTGTATGCAAGTTTTTTTAGTTGCAGATGTGTGTGACATTTTATGTATGATTCTAAAACACAATAATATTTCGTATGATTTTCGCAATTAGTTATGTGGTTCATTGACTATACTAATTACCTTTTGTAGATAAATCTAGTTTATGTAAGTATGTGGAAGCAACTGTATGCGTATGAGTTTTGTAAGTAGAATTTTTTTTATAGAAATTTTGGACGTGTAGATTTATGATTCATCCATGAAGTTTTTACATGACTAAAATGCATAGATTTATTCTGAGATTTATGCTTTGTCATGCGTCATTTGGTTGAAGTAGTCTAGTAATGGCTATCCTTACTCTTGTTGAACCCTTGTACATTTTCTACTCGCTCAAATCCCCAAAGCTGTACAACATTTGTCCATGAAGCAACGACTGTGACGTCATACGCTACTACAAGTCTGAGGCTTCAAAGAAAAGAAGTTAAAAAAGAAGTGAGAAACCACAAGTTCAGTGAGTCAATAGGACTCGTCTTCTCTATGGTGATTTCACCATGTGTTTCTGTGGCTAGTTTTTTATGCATAAATTAATGGTCAGCTTTGGGAATGTTCACTCTGACAGTGACTTGAAGGTCAAGCCTTGACTGCTTGTCTTTTACAGCATTTGCTTACGGGTATGTTTACATTCGTCAGTGAGTCAGGTCTTTTTAAGATTTTTTTTTCTTCATTACACGATTTATCAATATGCTATGACTACTATTATTGCCATTTTGGTTTTGTATAAACAAGATTCCCAAAAGATGGATGGGATACAGTTTACAAACCTGTCTGTCTCTCTCTCTCACACACACACACACACACACACACACACACACACACTTAGGTATCTATCTATCTATTGATATATATATATATATATATATATATATATATATTATATATATATAGATATATATATATATATATAATGTGTGTGTGTGTATGTATGTGTGTATGTAGAAGGTCATGATTTTCCAAGGTATCATTGTTTATACATTTTTAATAGTATAAATCTTTTCACATTGTAAGCAATTGTATTTGCAGTTAATAAAAATTGTTCCCTGCTTAATAAATTAATTTGTTTTCATTAGGGTTTTTCCATTATTATTTTATGACGGATTTATAAACATTATTTTAAGCCTGATTTATTAACAAAAGAATAAGTTTCCCTTCCCGTCTCAATTATCAGGTAGCTTTCATATGAGTAGCGGTTCTGGAACAAAATTATATAAGTGTGGAAATAGAAATGTAAATAGAAATGAGGGGGATAGCGTGGTTCAAAAGCCCTATTTCCTCATCGCCTCTCCTCTGGGTAGGGAGGAGTCAGAGGGTTGCTCTCCATCACCTTTTGTAGGTTACAAAAACAACCTGATTGACAGATTTATTATGGCCCCGTGAAATATGGTTTTAGTCAAGGTCTTCCATATGCTCTTGTTCAAGTTTGTGCGCGCGTTTGTGTGTTCCTGTAAGTAACCTTTGCTCCCTATGCCATATACCATGTGGTCCAGGGAGGTTAGTTGGTCAGCCCAGCCCACGGTCAGTACCAGCCTGCGCCCAAACTAGAGGAGGCATTGTGGGTATCCAGGAAGCATCTCAGTTTGGTATACGTCTCCTTCTGCGCCTTACGGGACACTCGGAAAGTGGGGTTGAAAGGGGGGTGGGGGTTGTCCAATGATCATTAATAAAGCAATAGCATTCTTTTCGTGTTACCTTGTTCCCAGTTTTATACTTGTTCCTTTCAATGGCTGACAAATTACTTTGTCTTTTTTGTTGTTTTCTTTGGTTTTAGATATGATGTGTTGATTTGTGTTTATGAGGTCAGTTATACAAATTATTTTATACAGAATTTTATTATTAGGTCAGTTATATAAAATATTTTATACAGAATTTCATAAGAGAAGTGGTTACAAACTACAATTGTGAGTTTCTGGTTAAGAATAATTTCTCTCTGTCTCTCTCTCTCTCTCTCATGTATACGTCACAACAACCAGACATCTGAACCTTCTTCAACAGTGATCCCTTAAAACTTATTAATCATGCAAGAAATCCGACTAAGTTCATTAAAACAGGTGTGAAGAAATCTTATATGAGATTAAGTTAATTAAAAGGCATCACTCCAGCAACAACTTTAAATGGCTAAGTATTTCCCTGGTTCTAACTCACTACAATAAAATTGTAGGAAAACATCACAATTACCACTCTATATTTCTACCCAAATAAAATTCTATCACTGGTGGTCAGTAATCAAACAAAACTTATTTTTAAATTCAAAATTTATATATGCAATTCACTATCTCAGGGAAATATATCGTTACTTAAAAACAACTAAAATTTTATCTAATTATTGAATTAATTATTTAATAAGATTAAATCAAAATTAATAATTTACCAATACAATTAATTAATCAAGAAACGAAATCACTCAATCTTAACTCAAACTGTTAAGCAATAAATAATATTTGAAAAGAAATCTAAGTAAATGCAAATCAGTTCATAAAGGTTAAATTAAATCAAGTATCTAATGTTAAATCATTAAGAAATACCTAAGTTAATCAAACAAATTGCAAATGCAAATAAATATAAACACACAAAAATGTTGAAAAGTACCAGAAATGTAAAAACACTAAGAAGATAGTAAACATAGAATATATTTATAAAATCTAAAGAACCAAATACAGAACACAAAAACTTGCATTGTTTAAAAAATAAAATAGTTTTACCAAAAAACTAAATATTTCTTAAGTGCACTTAAAACTTGTAATAACACTACCTGTTACCCGTTTTTCCTTTTTGCTGCAGCTTCCCAAATTCACTGTACTCTTTCAGAGGTGCCATTACAAAAACACGTTTACACTGTCCGTTCAGATTCCATGTATGCTATCAAGAAATTAAATAAATAAAAAAGTTACAAGTGACCATGTAAGTACAAAATCTTTATGTTAATGTAAAAATCAAAATTTCCCTCGGTCGGGAAGAAAGAAAGGGAAGATGGGCCAGTTTGAACCTCACCAGGAATACAACCAATGCAAGATGTGTCTAATATCAGAATGACTCCCTCTTCTATGGGAACTACTGATCAACAAGATGCAAAATGGACGACGGCAAAGCATTTTAGGGCTAATTTTTCTGCAAAACTTAATAAATTCCCCTTTTCAAATGAGAGAGAAAGAGGACGATTACAACTACTAATAACTATTAACAGTACACGGTCTCAGAACATAAAATTCTCTTAACATGTTTTAAACCCTTACCGCAAGCGAGTAGTGACATCACAGCAGTTTTGGGAACTAGGTACTCATTTAGTCTCCCAATTAAATTACTTACAAATCAATAAATTCTCTTTTGACAAATCGAGAGAGATAAGACTTAATTTATCAGTAATATCAAACAGTTTTATAGTAAAAGAATCTATAATTACTAAAATGAATTGAAGAATATTCTCGTAAGGATACTATGACGTCATTTCATGCAGATGACGTATTGTATTTGGAAAGTTCTGTATCGAATGTTCTAGAAGCTTCGACGAAACGCGTAAGACAAAGACGAACAATACTCGTTCAACATGAAGGACTCGTGCGCTTCCAATCACTAGCGTGTTGACAGATATATCCGCTTTCACGAATAAAGATCTCTCTTTTCACATACGTTATTTCTTAACTTTAAATTTTGCTTTTTTGTGAATTCTGAACATTTCACTTGAACACATCAATTCTCAATTAATCTTAATACGGAATCAGAACATAGAACACTTACATATATATATATATATATATATATATATATATATATATATATATATATATATATATATATATATATATATATATGCGTGTGTGTCTGTATAATGTTGCTAAGCATTATTAAGCCATATTTGTATTATGACTACATCGAAATTAATTAATAATGAAGTTGAGCTAACTAAAGCAATCGACGTAAAAGAATAAAAGTACCCGCCTTAACTAATTACATTAATATTAGTGGTGGGTGCAGGTGATAAATTAGAATGAGACACAACAGCACCTAACCCAAATGGATTAAGAAAACCCATTGCCAAAGAATGACAGCATTGTAACTGTTATGATAACCACTCACGTTTCCTGCTGATAGCTCTCTCTCTCTCTCTCTCTCTCTCTCTCTCTCTCTCTCTCTCTCTCTCTCTCTCTCTCATTTATAACATGCTGCCAAGTCAGAAGTATGAAAATAGAGATTTTCCACAAACGTTTCCTTGGAGAATTGAAGCTAAGTTAGTGTCTGTCTGTATCAAAAGAGTTGCAAACTAACCGTTTTCGTTACATTTCAGATGCATGAACCTTATTTGTTTGTTGCCTGTATTAATATCAAGACTGTTCCAAACGAAAATATAGGAAATTAAAAGGTTCCAACATCTGTATTGTGTTTGGTTTTCAGGAGTTTTCAGTAATCTCTCTCTCTCTCTCTCTCTCTCTCTCTCTCTTCTCTCTCTCTCTCTCTCTCTCTCTCTCTACCCTAGCTGCAACCCCTTTCATTCGTTTTACTGTATCCTCGTTCATAATAATGTTTTTTTTTTTTTTCTGTATTTTCAAATCTCTCCTAACACTTGTCCTCTAGCGCAGCTGAGAGGTCTTCCTCCTGTTGCACCTTAAACCAGTTTTACTGTCAGTTTCCCTCTTAGCGCTGAATGACCATCCAAGTGCCAGCGCTTTGCTTTTAGTCTAAATTGTATATTCCAATTCCAAACCCGAAGTAATTGATATACCATGCACTGGCGGATAGAATGTTTCAGAATTCGTAGAAAACGAGGGAAGGAGACAATCCCAGACCAAGCAGTAAATGAGAAGAGAAGCCTCCTTCCACTGAACCGATCCGTGCCAGGATAATCTGATTTCTATGGAGTTGCTCACCGGGAAGAATATTCGCAGCCTGATGATTTCGATGCTAGACAAGTATGTCGGTTGGTTTGAAGAATTGCCTTTCATTTCATACTCTGCGGAACTACATTAGCGGAAGAACCATTCTCAATATGAGATTAGTATTTAAACAGATTTCAATAATGCCAGTGAAGACATTTGGCAACTGGGGTGAAGGCAAGTGCTTCTTAGGCTTTCAGGAAAAGGCCAATGTTCTTCATTTTGGGCGTCTTGGAAAAGATAGCGTAGAATGTTCTTGGTTTGGCGTATTAGAAGAGACAGTGTCCCAGTCAATCCCAGCTTTAAATTTCATAAATATGATTCTCTTAAGTATTTTCATTAAATTAGACGGAAGGATTTGATAGTAGTGCAGACAGACAGAACCTGCCTTGGAGGACTGAACTTCACAAGATACAGATTCCCGGTTCACATATTCTCAAAAGCAGCGTTTTATAGACGAAGAGAAAGGAATTTCGAGATTTAAGTGCTTAGCAACTCAGAGAAGACATCTTTGACATTTCTTCCGCGATAATAAAATGTTCAAAAATTAATTTCCTTGATCAGGGCATCGCTCTGATATTTTATATCCATTCTCTTTCGGTCAATAATTCATTTCTGTCATTACTGACCAGTCAGCTCGTGTCAGTTCACCACAAATTTGTAGCTTCTGGTAAGTGATGCGGTCACTGAAGGTCAAATAGAGTTGAGAATCTTTAACTCAGTTTTCAGGATGATGAGATCATCATTGTCTAAACGGGAAGGAGAGAGAGAGAGAGAGAGAGAGAGAGAGAGAGAGAGAGAGAGAGAGAGAAATTTCTTTCTATTTTTGGAAAGTTTGCAAAGATAACGTCATGAATTTAGCATGTTTATTTATTTTTAAATCTAATTTCAGATTATGACTTTTGTACACGCAACCAGTGCCGATCTTAAGTTGACCTCCACCAGTGACCCGAAACGTTGCGGTCAGTTTTATGACCTTGGAATGACGCAGGCAATGGCCCCTCCCTTCCCTCTCCTCTCCCGTCTGTTTCGCTGACCCCCATCTGTTTCGCATATGTTCACCATTCCCCAGCTTCTTCACATATTCCCTTTTTGCTAGACATTTTTTGCTGTTTGATTTTTTTATATATAATTGCCGTTGTCGTATAAGTGCCTCTGCGCCTTTACCTTAGACTGAAAAGTTGATACGCTTCAAATAGAACTCTGGGATGTACAGAAATCCTTTTTCAGACTCATTATTTCAGCCAGTACTGTCAAAATCAATTTCCCGAGGCTATTTAGAACGCAAATATCGTTTTCTGTTTTTTGTTACCGTAGATGTAGCTATTTTACTATGTTTCCCTCCTTGAAAGTTTTGATAAACGAAGCTTGCAGTTACACAGTTAATTGGATTTTTTTTTATTATATTGTCGGTTTATTTAAAGGGCAGGCGAACGAGTTGATAATGATACATCGTTTCAGTTTTGTTAGGTTAATTGTTACCGAGATTTTACTTTTAGGAACAAAATTTCTTTCTTGATGTATCCTAAATTACAAGATAGTTGTCCAGCTTATAAGTCTTCGAGGTGTTTTGTTTATATTTTGAGATAAAACCCATTATTGTGAATAATGTGGTTTTTGTTCTACGGGTCCACAATAATAAAAAAAATTTTAATAGTTGTGTATAATTTCAAAACACTTTACACAGCTTTCGAACCCTTCCCTGGTTTCATCTTCATTCCAAATGAATGGTTAAACAAAACAAGTACTGAGGTGAAATTGAAAACAGTACACAGAGTCGCTGAAGATTTATCAATAAATTGGATACTAGAAAGTTTTTGCCTTCCGAGAGTCGTTTCTCCCATTTTTAAGAAGCCATTGTTCAGGATAAATAAAGAAAATAATCCACTGCTTAGTTCTCCTTATGAGTCGTTATTTAATATTGCTCATTCAGTCTTTGTTTCTTACGTGTAATATTTTCAGCTTTTTGTCTTTTACTCAATATCGCAATTATTTCTGAGGTTCTTTTCTTGAAACGTATCGCCTTCGAGTCGTGGTTAGAACCCTCCTTTTGATTGTTAAAAGACGTTTAGTATATTATTATTATTATTATTATTATTATTATTATTATTATTATTATTATTATTATTATTATTATTATTATTATTATATATCATTTTCACTGCAGTAGAAATGGTACGTCAAATTTATAATTTTAAATATAACTATATATATATATATATATATATATATATATATATAATGTATGTATGTATGTACATATATGTGCCTATGCATACATATTGAATATTTGATATAAATATGAAGTAACATTATTCCTTTTTTACTGCCATTATATATATATATATATATATATATATATATATATATCTATATATATATATATATATATATATATATATATATATATATATATATATATCAAATAAATTTTGAGATAAACATGATAAGATATTATAGATTTAAAATATTCATGTTCAAATTCCAGACAACACGATGCATGAGTGACCGCTTGATGACTAATGAATTCCATCTGATTCGTTTTAAGGAACCTGTTCACGTCTTCATAGCTGGGAATTGTGTATTGTAATGAACACACCTTTTCCTTTGAGTAACCGCCGGGATTTAGGCCTGTGGGATTTAACTTGAGTTATGATGAGTTGGTATTCAAACGATTTCCAAAGTCCTGTCTGTTTTTTAATTTTGATGTTATGGATTGGGATTTTAAAGAAAAAAATCTACCTTGTTTATGCATTTTGTTTTTCAGTTATGTTTTTAGTCCTTCTTTTAAGTTGTATTTTAACAGATATCTTTTCTTTTTGCATTTTTAATAACTCACATTTTCTTTATGTAGTATCTCCTATTACCTTCTATTACTTCTTTCAAATGAACACCATATTCTTTAGAAACTAAGTCAATGGCCCTTGTGAGTGTGTTCCGTAAGAGTAAGGTTTATCATCTGAATAATAATAATAATATTTATAATAATATCCCTGATCTCTTGTCTTCTCGGTGCTTTTTTTTTCTCTCCAGGGACCACTTTCGCCTGAGGGCTGCCTTTGTAAGACTTTCTTTCCGTGAAAATTTCTCGGGTCTTCCTCGACCACCCACCTGCATTCTGTCCTTCCTGCCCAGGCGTGGCCCAGGGCGGCGTTCGCTATGCACGTTGTAGCAGTTGTGAGAATAAGGGACAGGTCATTATTTTTATGCGCACAGCCATCTTGCCTTTTTTTTTTTTTTTTTTTTTTTTTTTTTTTCAACCAAGGTGACACTAAACATGAAAATACTATGTGGGCTACATTTGTGTCATTGCAGAAAAATCCCCCTATAACAAACTTTGACAGAAGCAATTTTGAGGTTAGTGGGTTAGCAGTGTCATTGACGGGCTGCCCTCTGAGCAAGATCCCGTGTTAGCATAACGCTAGCTCATTTCAAAACAACAACAACAATAACAACAGCAGCAACAACAAGCGAAGTCAGGTTCTGTTACTTGGTGAGTATTTGAGCTGATTCAGATTTAAGTAGAGATTTTTCCCTAACATACTACTTACTTACTTAGAAAAGAAAATATTTTGAATGCGACATTCTATTTTTTCCTACACATTTAACCAAAGAGTATTTAAATTGCAACTAGTGTCCTCCTCTAGTATAGTACTGTAATATATTTATTATATGCATCATGAACACGTCACGGATGAGAAAAACATTAATTTGTATACAGTGAGTTTGTGTAATAAAAAATAATTGAAGATTTTTACTCCAAAAATTATATCTTAAGAGTAGTTATGAAGTTGAGGGTATTATGAGATGTTTGTGACTGAAGTTCATCATTCTAATTTTGAAATGGTAGGTGTTTTTTGTTTGTTTATTCGATGATAATTCGGCTCTCTACGTCTGAAAGATATTTCCTTTTGTTGGTAATTTATGTGTTAGCCTTGCGATGTATTAATGGCGAAGATAATGAAATTAAAGTACTTTCTACTTTTTTTAATGGTTTAGATATGGTATTACTTTCTTATGTTTTCTTCATACGTAATAGACGAAAGGCCAATTTCGTAACAAGTGACCTGCGTGTACATTGGAAAAAAAAAAAAAAAAAAAAAAAAAAAAAAAAAAAAAAAAAAAAAAAAAAAAAAGACACAAATAGCCTATCCTCAACTTGCACTTTCCCAGCCGTCATCTAAACTCCCACTTTGTCACCTTTCGAAAGTTCCCTTGTCATAGTTGTCCCGTCTTCTTAATTATCTCCTAATTTGCCGGAACACAAGTAGGCCTACCCATGCTGACCCATGGCATCCAAATAATGCTCGGTTTCAGCGCCCCTCAAGCATCCTTGTTGCTGGTTTCTCATGGTTTCTTATGGTAACCTGATATAGGAGTTAGTTCCCTTGGCCACTGGTCGGTTCCCTCTATGCAGGACGAGAGAGAGAGAGAGAGAGAGAGAGAGAGAGAGAGAGAGAGACTTTAGGGTTATTTATAGTGATTGCGTGTAGGGGTTCATCTTGCGATTGCCTGATCAATCAAAGCAGTGTATAAATAAAACAGTATTATTTATTCTTTCTTTATTTTGCATCAGTTGAAATATAATTATCTTCTCGAAGTAGTCTTTACATACTTGAGGAGGTTAAGTCATACCAAGAAATCGTTTCACCAATTGCACTCATATGCAGCTACATTCAAAGCCTTCTCCGGAAATTTAAATTTATATATATATATATATATAATATATATATATATATATATATATATATATATATATATATATTATCAAGAAAGGCTAACCTGGAATGCTGAAATTCCTTCTTTGGATCGGCTCCTCTGCCTCACACCCTCTCCAGTTTTGGTTCTCCTCCCCTTGGAGGGGCCTCCTTCCCCCTAGCCCTTGTTGCTGTTCCTCCGCCTTCTCAAGATGTGGGAAAGTTTGGGTCACTGATTGTCAGGATAGCATAGGACATTTGTGGTCACAAGTGTCAGCTGTAATGGCCATCGAGGGAGAGTTGGTAGGAGGTGGCGGTGGAGGTGGTAGGTTGGTGTTAGGGGGATGGGTAGGGGAAGGAGAGGAAGGGGGACGTTGGTAGGGATGTGAGGATGGTGGAGAATGAGGGGGTTGATGATATGGTTGTTGGGGATGGCATGTGTAGGGGGTTGAAATGGCTGAGTGTGGAATGGACGATAGGATCTCCTGTTTCCTCAGCTATGGAGGGAATGGCAGGAATATGCTATATTGAACCTCGCCGGCGGAATGTGACAGATAATGATGAGTAAAATAAAAGGGGACTGGAATCTCATTTTTACAGATGTTCACTCAGCCTGGCAGCCGTGTTCTTATTAGTAGATTATCGGTTCCATCTTCATTCTGTTGTGGATTGCGCTTTGAATAGTACCCTGTCACTTTTCATTATGATTTAATTTCTTAAAGTTTTCCAGTAAATTTGCTCTTTTGAATAGATTACTGGAACAGAAAAGTTTGAGAACCTGCTCATTATCAGGAACCTAAACAAACTTTTTTATAGGAGACGATATTCTCTCTCTCTCTCTCTCTCTCTCTCTCTCTCTCTCTCTCTCTCTCTCTCTCTCTCTCTCTCTCTCATTTGGAAGCACATTTTTGTATTTTGTATGTTGCTTACAGATATGGCTGAATTATATACTCCCTTCCAACCTATATAACTGTCCTCCAGATATTGTGGACCAAAATTCGGCGGTTAGATCATTGTTTTTTTTTTATACATGTTCTGCTTTCGGTATTGCTCGAATTTGTTACTGGACTGCATGGTTCAGATTCTTTGTCGATGTTGCGACTTACGTCTGGCTTTATCAATCAGCTCGATAATATACACACACACACACACACACACACACATATTTATATTATATATTATATATATATATATATATATATATATATATATATATATATAATAGCTCGATAATTTCGTCTTCAACCAGGACTCTTCAAGAGCTTTATTATAACTAAACAGGGCAAGTACATATATTAGAATCATACAAAAATTTTCTCACTGGAAACTGGGAAAGCAATTAACAGAACAGTTGGCAAAGAAAAACAATGCTGTTAATTTACATGCGCAAAACTGTGGCTTTCGTATTATTTGGAACAAAACAGAAATATTATCTAAAAAAAAGATATGATGGCGAGAAATTTGTTAGAAACAGCATGCATAAGTTTTAGGAAGCAAAACAATTTCAGTATTAGTCAGGGCATATATAAATTAGACCCTCTATTCTGTCATATTGTTTCGCAACAGTACAAATTCAGAGACAAATCGTTGAATAGCTCTCTCTCTCTCTTTTAACTTCTTGGAATTACTAATTTGACCATTTGTTTATGATCTAAACAACCTAATTTTAACCTTGACAACTGTATTGTTAACTTTCTTTCAAGTTTCCAGTGAGAAAAAATGTTTATGATTCTTATGTATGTACTTATTCTGTTTATAGTTATAATAAAGCTCGCGAAGAGTGTTGGTGGAAGGGGAAATTATCGAGCTATTAAATTGTTTTATTCTCTTTCCTCCTGTGGACTATTTTGACGTATCTCATCTTCGTTTTATGAAAAATGAATATAGCCTATATATATATATATATATATATATATATATATATATATATATATATATATATATATATATATATATATATATATTGTGTGTGTGTATGTGTGTATATAAATTAAGTTACATATGTCCTTTAATATCCGATTCGCTCTACCTGGGAATTAATATGTTTTCATATGTAAGTTAGTAATAATTTCGTCCTCTCATCGAACGGCCGAGTCGGTAAAGACGTCACTGAAGTCCTGATTTCTCCTGTGTGCTGGTTCGAACCCACGAGAGGACGAAATTGTCAACTAAAAAATTCCCTTTCCGGTAACAAATATGAAAATAGATTAATTCAGCGGTAGAGCAATTGGATATGAAAGGACATTGGTAGCTGAATGTATGTATATGAATTGTGAACAGTTGGTAAATGGCTCAGTGGCATGGCAGATTCAATGCATATAGGAAGCTTCGGTAAATTTTCATGGTGGCGTTTTTCAAGATTTAATCGGATTGCCCAGGCTATATAATGACATCGATACCTCCTATTTTAACAATAGCAAAGGTAACAAAACAGTTCTGCGTTATTAAGATAAGTGTCAACACCAGGACTGATAACATTTATAGATCAAATAGATCGTGATATTTTTACTTTATAGAGGGAACGTAGTTTTTACATTGTTCGTTTTTACTATTCTGCTCATTCATTCTTTCTGGGTGGCAATGACAATAGATTTAAATTCACTTGAGTTCGTCATTCTTCGAAGCTTCCTGAGAACTTATTCAGTACTGATGATTAGAAAACTGAGTGATGTTATACGCAAATGATTGTGAAGCCATTAGATGTTTTAATAAAATCATTATTATTATTATTATTGTTATTTATTATTATTATTATTATTATTATTATTATTATTATTATTATTATTATTATTATTATTATTATTATTATTATTATTATGATTATTATTATTATTGGCCTCGATATTTGTGGTATTTGTATTACATAATATTTTATTTACATTGCTAGTTTCTCTCTCTCTCTCTCTCTCTCTCTCTCTCTCTCTCTCTCTCTCTCTCTCTTCCTTTTTATATTTATCTATATAAATAAACATATATATTCATACATACATATACATACACACACAGGTGCGTGTGAAATGTTTACTTGCGCGGTGCACTAGTGTCACTGGAGAGAGAGAGAGAGAGAGAGAGAAGAGAGAGAGAGAGAGAGAGGTCATGGGAAAGGAAGTATATGCATGGTTAAGAAGGAAGGGGTGTGGCACACTGGGCTCGATGACAAAAGATCCATTAATTGAACCACGTCATGGAAGTTTCATCCAGATAGATATTCAAATGTAGATTCGTTGCAGAGGATTTAGACACGTTGCATTTTATCTGCTCTCT
>NC_087201.1:81599337-81606837 GCF_015104395.2 Macrobrachium nipponense
GTACTTCACGTTACGGTATAGTGCTCAATAATAATTTACGATGTCTTGAAATTTTCCGGCAATGCATTTTTTAAAAAAACGTTTTATAGGATTATATGGGATATTGGTTTTGTGTTCTTAATTACTATTTACGTACACAGTATCATATTGTCAAACTCCTTAACGTACAAAAGGAAAAATGTGGGACTGTTAGATCTTTCGAATACCTGAACTTCTCATCATTAGGGGGTTGAAGGTAATAATAGAGAATAGTATCCTCCTGGGTGTTGTGATTCAGAGTTTGGTCATCGTCTCTCCGGATAAGTAGACCGTGAGCTGATGATCCTCCTACTACAGCCTTGTTGTTGTTTATGGCAGGGGCAAGGTTCTACTCTGCTGTAGGCACTGAAAGGGAAAATTTTCGGTAGCTAAGAAGGCTCCTCTCTGGGTGTCCATTGTTTAAGTCTTTGAAAGGTTTCTTAGAGTGGAGGAGGCCTTCTTCTCAGGTTTCTCCTTTCCAGGCTGTTGTTGTTGCCTGGACCTCTCCTCTTCTCTCCTCTCCTGAGCTGTTAGACGTCTGGAAAATAGAGGTGAATGATCGTATCAGCTGCTTCCCCAAAAGTGAGATTCTATTGAAAGTTACCTTAGGATTTGATCATTATATTTGCTGGGGTGAAGGAAGGAAGGTCCTCTTCTTTTCGTGTAACTATAATTTGGGGATAGAGTGTTTGTTTTCGTGGTAAAGGAGTTGATTGTTCCTTTCTACATTTTTATCGCTACGTTTCAATCATAATTCAGTTGCAAGTAATAATTAAGAAAAATTAATTATTATTGTTGCTGTAAACAGAAAAGTCAGTAGGTACGGTGAGTCTTTAGAAATTCTTTAAACTCATTTGAAAAGTAAAGATCAACTAGGAAATCTTTTACAATGGAGAGTAAAAATAAGGCTTGTTGCAGAAAACATTCAGTGCAGTGTTGATGTTTTTAAGACATTCTGTTTTCTAACTGTATGAAATTCATCAAGATTAATTTGTTTTTACTCTCAATGGGAAAGTTACTATTTTCGTTTTTCCCCTGCTAAGAAAACATTTATATATCAGTTGTAATATTGTAATGGGAAAAAAAAACCGAAGTAATGGTGAGTAAAATCCCGCTCTGATTCAAGCTGCTACGTCAGTTTTATACAATGGTGCGTTGGTGGGGAAGATGACAAATTCAGGGTGTTGTTTGGATGCACTGATAGAAATGTTTTAATGAATGCCCGCCATTTTGATCTGGCAAACTCCAATATACGTATATTCAAGTTCTTATATACAGAGAGAGAGAGAGAGAGAGAGAGAGAGAGAGAGAGAGAGAGATGGGGAATTCAGATGTTTTGTGGCACATTCTCTCTCTCTCTCTCTCTCTCTCTCTCTCTCTCTCTCTCTCTCTCTCTCTCTCTCTCTCTCTCATCACCACAAGTACCTACGAGTCTGAGAATTCTTCTCAAAGAAGACTCTTGAAACCTGTTCCTTGTGTTCACTGTTTTTTCCCCCTCGAAGTAAAAAAAAAAATGAGAGATGAAGAGAGGAGAGAGAGAAGAGATGACGAGAGAGAGAGAGAGGAGAGAGAGAGAGAGAGAGAGAGAGAGAGAGAGAGAGAGAGAGAGAGAGAGAGAGTTTTTTTGTGGACATCGGAATAAATGCCTGAATTGTGATGAGCGTCTGAAGAGTCTTGACATTCAGGTCGCTCAAGAGCACTGCATTTTTTTTCATTTTTTTTATTAGCGATTTATTGACAATTCATTAATTTTCTTTCCTTTTATTCTACGTTTTTTCTTTTAATTTTCTCTTAGATTACTAGATAGTATGGGTTGTTAGTCAGTTTCCATGTAATTATTTTTTTTCACATGGTTTTGTTTGCCTAATTAGTATTTGTAGGATTCCTAACAGCATTCCATTTTTTGAGCATCAAACGAACCTTGAACCCCAATGATACAAGTGTAAAGCCCCAATGATACAAGTGTAAAAAATTTGTCGAATGTGTTTCCTTTAGTTACATTTCACACACACACACACACACACACACACACACACACACACACACACACACACTTATACACTAGCTGCTTCATTTGAGAAAATGCATCAAATGAAAGCAGATCGGTATTTCGTATCGAATTTATTTTCTGACAACTGGTTCTTATAAACTGCCTGTACAGAAAACGTCCACACTAACAGGCTCACTAGAGGCACATCATTTCATCCTCAATGCAGTTCTACTCACCTCAGTGTAAGCAGAGGTTTCGCAGAAAATTCTCAATTTCCTGAGCTTTCGCAGAGCAGATGAAATGGATGATCCTTGAGCACAACAGAATTCAGCAGATTTCTTCGGTGGTCTGAGCACTTGAACTGGTTAATCATCTTCTGCAAGAACTTCGAGCAACTGCTTGTTGCAAGAATACTTTCCTATGATGGCCAATAAGAAGCGTTAGAAAATTTGAAGGAATTTAACAGCTCTGCTTCCCCGGAAATAACGAAAGCATGATGAAGAATAACTACGAAGGGATATCCTTATCAAGAAACCCTAGCTAACCCAATCTTAGAAAACCGTATTGAGTAGGGAATTGTAAACTTAAACAAATTCAGGTATCTCTATCACACTTTATTCCTCTGTGAAGACGTCTACAGTATCACTGAAACAAATACTTACCATAGTCTCAGCCAGAGAACTAAGGTGAAATAACTTCTACCAGGAACTGAGCTCATCCAAAGTGACATCATATAATAATAATAATAATAATTCTTTATTTCCAATATTTACATTGGGTATTCATAAAATATAAAGCTACAATTAGTAAAATCATCTTACAAATAGTTAAAATATTTGTTATTTTAGACATACAAAAGTTGTTTTAGGAATCAACAATTCGGCTAAAACTTTGTAATTAAAATAATTCATCAGTAATAAAAGAATATCATAAAATTAGAAAGCATTTACTTAAAATATAGTGAGTAAAAATTACTCTTCCCGAATATTGAAGTACATTGTCATAGACCACATAAGTTGTGTTAAAAAAAGTCATGTACAAATAGTATTAAATAATACAGAGTAATCAAATAAGCATACTAGATTATAAGGAAATCTTAATTTGTAAATAAAAGCCATCTTATCCATAAGTATTATCTAAAAATAATTCCAACATCTATTAAAGTACAGTAGTGCCTTCAAGAGCACTTTTAATAAGACAGTTAAGCATAACGTTCTTACATTAATCGAACCATTAAAGTTAGTTTCTTTAAGTGTACATTAAAAGCAGCGAGAGAGGAGTTTTGTTTAATTGTGCCTGGTACTTTATTGTATAATGCTGGTCCTCGAACACTAAACTGGCGGGAGCCTATCTCTGTTTTCGCCCTTTCTACATACAGATTTTCCTGCTGTCGAGTAGAAACCCCATTAACTGCGTATACTGTTGGAAAATCATATAACCATTCAGGAGTTATTTTACGTATTGTTTTGAATACCAAATTACAGACATCTATGGTATATTTGTCTTTTATCTTTAACCATTCTAATTTTTTGAGGTAAGGGGATATGTGGTCATGTTTTTTTACATTACCAATAGCCACTCGGGCGGCAAAGTTTTGAAGTTTTTGAACCCTTTTCATTTGTGTAGAGCCAGTTACTCCCCAAATTCTTAAACAGTAGTTGATTATACTCATAGCCAGCGACTGAACAACTATTTTACGCGTAGAAGAATCAAATGAGTCTTTTACTCTATTTAAATAAATTAAAGTACCCACACTTTCTTATAAATTTCATCTATATGCATTTCAAACGTCATATATCTGTCAAAATAAACCCCTAGATTTTTTAACAGCTTTCATGGGTTTAATCATATTTCCATTAAAATCTATTTGCACATTGTCTCCAATTTCTGATATATATTGTCGGAACCTATTAAAATGAATTGTGTTTTTTTCTCATTAAGAAGCAAACCATTAGTTAAGAAGTAGTATTTGGCCTTCTTTAGTATGTATTCTGCCCTATGAATTAGTTCGTCTATTTCATTTACAAATCCTTCAATTAAGATCTGGGTGTCGTCGGCATATTGGATGACGAAACAGCCGGGTAGTGATTTTACCAGATCATTGACATAAATTACAAAGAGTATTGGGCCAAGAATAGAGCCCTGGGGTACACCAAACTCTACAGTTTTTTGGGAAGACACAATTTGACCCATTCTAACTGACTGGGATCTGTTATGTAGGTAACTCATAAACCAGAGTGGATCTATACTCAGTGATGCACATTTATCAAATAAAATATTATGATTCACGCTGTCGAAGGCTTTTGAGAGGTCAAGTAAAAGGAGTAGTGAGACTTTCTTATTATCCATGTTATTATAAATCTTATCTGATATTTTTAATAGAGCCGTTTCAGTTGATAATTTTGGTCTGAAGCCGTGTTGACTTTGTGAGATTAGACTATTTGTCTCTAGAAAATCAGTTAATTGAATAGCAATTATTTTTTCCAGAACTTTAGATAATACCGGTAGCAAAGATATAGGACGATAATTGGAGACGTCTTCCATATCACCACTCTTAAAAACAGGAATTACGTGGGATTTTCCATAACCCCGGATACTGTTTAGTGGCTATGGATGTGTTAATTATAACTGTAAGGTAAAATGCGATAATATAAATAACCCATCCCTAATGAAACGCAAACTAATCCCGTCAGATCCAAAGGCATTTGTGCTTTTAAGATTTTTTATAATTAAGTTGACAGTATTACAATCAACAGGAGTAGGTTTAAAACTATCTAATTCTCTAACTGGAATATTACGTACTGTTTCAGTAGAGATATTACATTTCCTAATTTCCTCTTGGGTTTTTTCGAAGGTTTTTTTCCCGACCTCAGCGAAAAAATCATTGAATTTTTCAGCCTTAGAGTGTACATTAGTTACTGCTGGCAATAGCATAGAGCTCCTATCTGTTTGTTGTCCATTAAATAGCATATTTTTTGTTATTTTCCAAGTAGCAGAAACATTGCCTTTAGCTTTCTGATATTCGCTTTTGTAATACTGCTTACGGCCTCCCGCTAACTTTGAATTTACTCTCTTCTTCAGGTCTTTATGTTTTTCTCTCAAGGAGATGTTAAAAGTTTGATTTTTTAACTCACTTTTCAATCTGTCTCTTTCTTTCATGTCTCGCTTTATTTCATCTGTTATCCACGGCGCAGGGGGACGAACGATTTCTTTCGTTACAACCGGAGCACAAATGTTTAGACACGATGTAAAGACGTCGTTTAAAGTTCCAACTTTGTTGTTTACATTGTCAGTATTTAAAATACCATTTAATATAGTTACGTTATTCGTGAGGAGATCACAAAGAAAGTCTGGAGAATAATTTTGCAAACATCTAAAAGTTTTTAAAATAGGTTTCTTTTTTGGCTTACGAATATTCAGATGAGTTAAGATTGTCTCGTGATCTGCCACCAAGCTTGGTATAATATCAATATTTATTATCATATGTTTAGCATTTGTTATTACGAGATCAATTAAAGACGCTGATGTATGGAGTAATTCTAAGTAGGTTTGTTTACTATCTGATCGAAATTTATTTTTTAATTAGTTTAGACATTTTATTCTCGGTCTTTAGCAGATCATCATTAAAATCCCCATAGATAAATATATGCTTATTTCGTAAAATAATTTCTTTAAAAATATCGGAGATATAATCAAAAGAGGTTACCGGTGCTTTGGGATGGCGATATAGCTACGCATCCTACAATAAATAACAGACGGAAACTTGCGATATTGGATCGAGATCCACTTGTCTTGTACACCCTCACCTTTTTCGATCGTTCAATTCATTTCGGTGACCTTCAAATAGTTTCTGACAAATATACATACCCCTCCACCCCGACCTTGATCCTGACGGTAGACATCATACAGGGGAATATTTATAAATGCGTCACTTATATTAGTGTATAACCATGTTTCGCTAACACATAGAATATCAATGTTTTGTTCGTTTAACATAAGTTCTATTTCAAGTTTATGACTCAACAAGGATTGGGCATTAATATGGACTACCGTTAACATATCACTGAATCTAGGAGAAGTCTTCCTGTCGGCACCATCTTCCTGGCCAAGATCCTAGTAGTTGGGGTTTTGTTCGCATAATCTACTTTTGTGACCAAATTCATAACATATGTTACATCTTAGTTTATGATCAAATCTGCAGTTCGATTGTTGGTGATTGAATTCACCGCAGTTATAGCAGCCATATCTATTACCTCTAGTATTAAGATGATTACTATAGTTGCCAATTTTGTTATTTCTATAAGTATAGCCTGAGCCATTACTATCATTATTATATCTAGGACACGTTTGAGAATTGGCATATCCCACTCGAGAGAGGTTCTCGTTCCTAAAGTACTTGTTTTTATTTTGCTGGGGCCTCGTTATATTTCTTCCCCTTTTCACTGGATTCGCCAACAATTCTGTACTCACATCTTCCATAGTATTAGGTCTGAGAATATTGTTAAAACTACATAAATTTGATTTGACAGCTTTCCAGCTGGAACAAACAAAGTTATCTAAGCATACAGAGGAAATAGCATCTAACAATCTAATAGCACCTACTCTATTAAGTAAATCATAGCATTTATCATTTTGGGCATCGTAACAGTTAATATCTAGATCGCCAGTTCCTAGCTTGAAGAATTTTTGTGTTTTAATCAACGTAACTCCATTTTTATTACACCATTCTTCCATTTTGGTATTATATTCGGTTATTCTTTCAGGTAAATCATTTGTTTTCATTGATGGTACAAGCTCACAGACCTTTACCTCTATTTCTTGATTTTTCTCTTTGAGTTCAGCAATAACGGTGCCCAGATTGTCGATAATTCCCTCCACTGTAATATCCTCGACGAGTAGATCTTGAGTTCCACAATAAATGACGCATTCGTTAGGTGAATGTTCCAGCTTTTCCATTACCCAAGATTTTAGTAGGTCCATATTTGCTTCTGGTAGGGTTCTTACCATGACACTATCTTGAAGGTCACTAGACTTAACTTCCTTTAGACAAGAATCTCCAATAAGTAATACATTTTTCCCACTTAATGGAGGAGTAATGGCTTCAGAGGGACGTGATCCGTACTTATTTTGAAGGCTTTCTTGTAGATGTCTGATTTTTTCTTCAGCAAGGAATAATTTAGTTTGTAGTTCTCCTATTATTCTCTCCTTATCGGCTAAAGAGTTATTTATAACATAGAAATTGTCTTCTGTCTCTCTAACAAAAGTTTCAAACCTTTGATATAACTGTGCCGGGTTTGATATCTGTGATTCACGGTCTCTTTCTTGACTGGGAGCATGCGATGGATGATTCTCTCCAATATTTTTATAATGCTCCATTAGTTTATCAATTAAGGCATTTTTATTCGTCCAAATACCTCTTAGTCCTAGTTGACTGCAGTGCTTTTGTAGTTCGCTTTTTGTGTATCTGGCAAGTGTTTGCCGTGAAGGACTGT
>NC_087201.1:81611837-81621837 GCF_015104395.2 Macrobrachium nipponense
AAGACGGAGTTAAAATTGACGTTTAAGGACTTAAATATTTATGAGACTTAATTGAACAATAATTTTTGTATAATAAATGTTCGTATGTTATTATTTCTTTTGTTTTGTTCATTTTTTTTCTATTATTACAATGAATAGTAATTGACTCGTTTGTAGTAGTACGAAACCTATCATAATGAAAATAACATAGTACAGTTACATCTGTTTATCATAAAGATAAGAGATCAGTCTTATGACAGTCACTGTGGTTCGGGTAAACTCATTTTTGCAAATGGTGGGACTGACCGCAGCAAGTGAATCGCTAGTTTCCTTTATAATTATAGGTCTAAACGAAAGGATTTACTATTAGCCGACCATAATTTTACAGATACCATCTATTTTGTAGTGTTCAGGAAACTGGGAGATATTTTGTTAACTGTAATTTTTGTCTTGTTGTTTCAGAGCAAATAAATAAATAATTAAATGAACTATAATTTTTCTGGAACGGGAGGCAAGTGGAGAGAGCTGGGTTTCACTCATTTAATTTTAGTGTCAGCCTTAAAGGTCACAAGTGGTATTACAATTCGTGTACAATGTATTCACTCAGGATAGGTAAGTATTCCGAAATGGGAACACTCTCCATTTCAAGTGCGGGAAACTATGAAAATTGGGGAAAACAACATTCTAAAACTTTTTATCGTTAAAGTGGAGTGAGAGATTAAATTCTCCGGCCGATTTATTTTGTAAAGTGGAAAGGCGCGCATATCTTGTAAGAGAGATTATGGAGTGATCTGGTGATGCAAATTAGACTGTCAACTGAAAACCTTGATTGTAAAAACCTGAATATGAGAGAAGGGTAGGACGAATTTGCTTAGGAAAGTCAAATACTTATGAAAATAATCGTATATAAAATACAAGTGGTAGGTACGTATCTTTCCTGTATCTACCTGCATAGGAGGGATTGTTTTATTTTTGAAAACAAACACACACTCACACACACACACACAAACTACCACAAATAAGAACAGGTGTCTTGTTGGCGATAAAGCTGTTAATTCATTGTTACTTTTTATCGTTTATGCAATTACTTGGCACTGATATCTTTATTATTAGTATTGTTGTTAGCTCGTTTTCAACTTAAATTGGAAAAGCAGTATGCTATAATCCCAAGGGCTTGAGCAGGGAAGGTACTCTTAATACCGACAGAAAAATACGGAAGTAGAAATAAAGTATTGATAAGAATAAGAGATAACCCCTTAGGTTAAACATTTACATCACGAAGTGAGCCTTATGTGGGTGCTTCGTAAGGAAGCATTTGCGCCCATTTTGAGTTTCCTCTCTGATATCAACTCGTTGTAGCAACACTGGCTCATTCCAGCCAGGACCAAAGTTCCTGTACATAAGTATATTTTCACTTATGGTTTATTTTCTGTTTGCTGTCACTAACAAGGATTCAGGCCAAAATAAATCGAGTTGACCCGAATGATACCAAGGCACCATGTGCTTAGTAAGACCATATCATGTAGCTTTTGAAATCAGAATATCTGAGATAGGTATCGGGAATAAGGTCTGTGGGAGAAGACCACGGATGATGACCAGGGAGTCCAATTCCAACCCCTTGGAAATCTTAGCCCACCCCCACCCCCTTCTCTCTCTCTCTTCTAAGTGTTTTCGTGAAGCAGTGGATGGCTTAATTATGAGCAGGAGGGGGTTCTTTAGGGTGAGATGCTGAGGGCCGTGGGAGAATCTATGTATAGCCACTGCAAGTGAGGGAGGGAGGGAGGGAGGGAAGAGGGAGAGGAGGACAGGAAGGAGGGCTCGCTAGGGCTTCCATCGCACAACGGCCCTCCAAACACTGGGATGTGACATACATACATATATACACTAAATCATGTAGTTATGAAGCTTATCAGTAATACGTAAAGATGAAATAATAACTCAAACCACCAGTGTTAGCTCCGCACGGGAGTAGCGCCATCAGTGCACGCGGTGCACTGTAGGCCCCTAGTTGCAACCCCTTTCATTTCTTTAACTGTACTGTTCATATTCTTTCTTCCATCTTGCTTTCCACCTTCTAACAATTGATTCATAGTGAAACTACGTGGTTCCTCCTGTTACAACTTTCAAACATTTTCATTGTAAATTTCCTTTCTACCCCCTAGCTGCAACCCCTTTCTTTCCTTTTACTGTGCTTCCGTTCAAGTTCTCTTTCTTGCATCTTACTGTCCATCCTCTCTTTACAATTGTTTGATAGTGCAACTGCGAGGTTTTCCTCCTGTTACATCTTTCAAACTTCCTTTACTCTCAGTATTCATTTCAGCACTTAATAAACTCAGCGCTTGGCATCAGTCCTAAATCTCATTTTTCAACTCATATTCCATAGTAATGTAATGAAATTGAGTGGCTTCTCTCTCTCTCTCTCTCTCTCCTCTTCCTCTCTTTCTCTTCTCCTCTCTCTTCTCTCTCTCTCTATATATATATATCTGTAGGTCGCTATATCTTATATAATATATAATATATATCTATATATATATGTGTGTGTGTGTGTGTGGTGTGTGTGTATCACATCACTGTGATTCATATGCGCTCATTAAGCTACAAATGTCCTTTAAGATCTAATTCGCTTTGCCTCGAATTTTTTTGTAGATTAGAAATTCGTCGTCTCATAGGCTCGAACATCGGAACCAAGAATTCAGAATGCACAGTTGAAGTTCTTTACCCACAAGGTTATCATGAGATAGCCTTGTGGGTAAAGAGCTTTACTGTATATCGTGAATTCTTGGTTCCATGGTTCAAGCCCATGAGCCGATGAATTTATTGTCAACTAAAAATTCCTCTTCGTTTAACATATATGAAAATATATTAATTCCGAGGTAGAGCGAATTAGATAATAAAGGACATTTGTTGGTAAATATGTCCTGTTACAACAGAATTCCATCAAATAAAAGGAGCCCATAAAACGCCAAAATTTATAGCAGCAAATTTCGGTACAAAAGCCAGATGGTGGAGTCTGCCTTGATTGAAAAAGGCAGGTAATGAACATCGCAAAGAGCGCCTGGGATTCAGATATCATAGATACAATCTTCCTTCAACCAACGCTCAAGAAGATTAAAGAGCAATTTTCAATCGGGGTGACCTAGTTAAACGGCTTACCTGTGGATGGATCACTTGGTATAAATACCGCCTTTTCTGTAACTTTTCTTATTCATTACATACCTGAAGAGAGAGCAAGCAGGCTCTGAAATAGAGTACTTACTTTCTATATTTTGGCGTTTTTATGGGATCCTTTTATTAGATACACACACACACATGTATTTATTACATACGATCGGTCCTGATGGGTAAGTGGATATATACAAAAGCAAGGTCTAGACCTTTTACAAGATATAAGTTTGATATATGATCGGGTTAGATGCAGTTAATATTTGTGATAACTTTAAGGGGAAAGTTAGTCCCATGATAGAGCGAGTACGGTATTAATGACTTATTTATTTCTTAGTATTAGAAAGCATATGTGTGTATGCATATATATATATATATATATATATATATATATATATATATATATATATGTATGTATGTATGTATGTATGTATGAGACCTACAGGACTACTTTAATCATGTTCGTAAACAAAGAAAACAAAGATATGAGTTTTGCATTTCAATCTTTTGGAAATAGATTGAATGTCATGGGAAGGTTCTTGTCACCCAATAAAGTGACTGCTATTTCAGAAAATATATGAATCTGTCTTTTGTGTAGATTTAACATCTGCTGATTGTATTTCGGTAAGGATAGTTTCAGCGGAAGGAGAGAAAGACTCATGCGTGACGCTTAGGATAAATCCTTGAATGGACTTTTATAAAACCAGAATCGAGCAGTACTGGTATTCATTTTATGGAATGAGGAAAAGAGTTTTGTGTAAAAATCACCAAAATTTCAAGAAATCGCCAGAAAATGTTTCGGTTTCTCTGAATTGGTTGAAAGGGCGAAACAACAGAGGGAGACGAAAAGAGGCGCTTGATGAAGGCGATGAAGATTGCTTTGTTAATAGACGTCATTTTCGCGAAACGAAGAAGCAGAGAATGCAGTGGGTGTAACAAAAAAGAACAACAGTGGTTGGAAGTGACATTGCATTGTTGCAGAGGGGAAGTTTTATCAGGTGTCGTAATTTCCTTTGTTGCATAGTTAGTCTCTCTCTCTCTCTCTCTCTCTCTCTCTCTCTCGTCTCTTTTCTCTTCCTCTCTCATCTCTCTCTCTCTCTCTCTCTCTCTCTCTCTCTCTCTACCCGGTGCTTTGCACTTTTTAGGGAGATTATGTCATTGAGGGAAAACCACTTTATCAGTCTTGAACGGGACTTTGAAGTGGCTTTGTGATGACTATATATGTTTTCCTTTTAAGACACTTCGAGTTTCCAAATATTTCCTGTCAGTTTCACGTAATGGGGATTGCAGCTGTAAGAGCTAATTGTAGTCATGATCTTTTATATGGGCCATATCTCGTCAAGTTGTGGGTGCCTGATATACTATATATATATACTATATATATATATATATATATATATATATATATATATATATATATATTATATTGTTTATCTCCTTATCTGCATTTATATTTATACACATTGATATATATATATATATATATATATATATATATATATATATATATATATATATATATATATATATATATATATATATATATATATATATATATATATGAGAGAGAGAGAGAGAGAAGAGAGAGAGAGAGAGAGAGAGAGAGAGAGACTTATATACGTGTGCTGTTAGCAAGAGGAGTGTAGTACTATATCAACATCTGTTTGGCATTACAAATTATTGTTCGTTGATTCTTCTCATTATAAAGGAGCACCTCTTCAGGTCCATTGGACTGAAGCAGCATTACTGTTTCAGCACCCAAGCATTATTAAAGCAACTTTTTTCCTTTATAATAAAATACCGAACATTATGCCAAGCACAAGTTGTGATTCAGTACACCCAAAATGAGCAAATTTAGTGGGTTTTACCACCGTAGATGCAACTCCGGTGGTCTGGTGCTCTGAAAGACGTTTGCTAAATACTGGAACTGGAACATGAGAGCAGATCAGTTTGTTGCTTGTTGACCACAAGGATATGACAGAATGCAGTCGGCACGTAAGTTCTTGGAATTTCAGTCGCATAGGGGAATGGGCTTCCAACATTATCCCAAAATACTTGCTAAAATCCGGAAAGGTACCTCCTGCAGCCACCCTTTCTACAGGGAAAAGGAATGTGTATATGTATATATATATATGTGTGTGTATGATATATATATATATATATATATATATATATACTATATAATAGTATATATATGTTTGTGTGTGTGTGTGTGTGTGTGTGTATAACATATACATATATATTTTTGACTACTTAGTGTGTGTGTCTTACTAAGTCGACCAATTGAGCAGATTCTGCTTTTCAGTTAAGATTCACTTCATGCTATTTGAGTAAAGGCTAAAAGTATGTTGCATCGTATTGTGATTAATGGCTAAATTTTTGCTTATAACAGAACTTCTGTGGCGTCAGTTGAAATCAGTGTGCACTTGCAAAAGGAAAATTTGTAACCTAAGTTCTTTTTCATCTAAGCCTTAATTTGGAAAAGGACCCAGAGGAGCCAGCAAAAAAGATTTAATGTAACTCATTTTAAACCAAAGACACCCTTGAAAATCAAGATTTGTATATACGTGGAGGTAATCAAATTTGGTTACCTCAAAAAATTTTTTTTCAAAGTGCTGCCACACTAAACCAGTTTACAAACAGTCGATCCTGAAGTGAGAAATTCTCGCAATTGTCGCTAAACATCCCCCGATGTTTAACCTCCCCGTTGAAGTTATTTTGGTTAAACGCTGTTGCTGAGCCCACTGAAAGAGTTCTCGTGTATCTTAGGTTGCTAAGATGTTTGGAAAGGGTCTTATTATGTCTGCCCTCCGTCTCCATTCTCCTCCTCCTCCTCCTCCTCCTCCTCCTCCTCCTCTCTTATTGCCCTCTATGCCTATCGGAAAGGCTGCTGAGACCAACAGGTGATGTGGCTCGCCAACTCTTGAGAGTCATCTGGCGATGTCTTGTCTTACTGCTCGATATTCGATACCGTCCTTCTCTGGCTCTTGTATCTATGGTGGAACCCTGGTGACTCTTCCGACGTTCATTCAAACTTCCGAAGGGCTTCTCCTTATTCACCCATCGGCCCGGACCCTCCTCCTCCTACACCACCAATCAGCAGGACAGTCTCATCATTTCCCTTTCCTCTTCTGGAGTTGGAGGGCGAAGCGAAGCTGGGTTTGTGACTCCTCCTCCTCCTCCTCCTCCTTTTCCTCCTACTCCTCTTCGTCTTATTTTTTTTCTGTAGGTGCAAATTGCTGCTGATGTTGCTGTCCAGAAGATGCCCAGACGACCGCTGGTGCTGGAAGCGGTTGTGGTGGCCGTGAAGGTGGTGGTGGCAGTTCGGTCACATTTCACCCGTCGTGCAAGCTTGACGGTAAACGATATCAAGTCTTAAAGCGTCCGGCGGAGGAGACTCTGGTTACCTAGGGTGGCGACGGCCCTCTCGCCTTTCTTCTGCCGGAACCACGCGTCTCGGAGCACCAGAATTCACGTCCATGATGGAGGAGGGCAGGCCTCCTACCAGCATGCCCCCATTATCTATGTAACACCTCCTACCCCCGCGTACTCTCCCTCCCTCCTCTGTCTCAACCTATTCTGTCACGATCTGAGACCACCTTGCAAGAAATTTCAATATTGCAGGGAGAGGGGGCCGGTGTTGAGGGGTTGGGCTCTCTCTCTCACTCTCTCTGTGGAACTCAGGGGTGTTTTTATAGCTAATCGTAACATTTTTTTTTTATTTAGAATTCATAGCCTTGCTCTAAATATTTTGATGCTGTATTGTAGGACGAAAGTTTTTCCAACGAAATGAAAACATTTCTTGACGTTTCAAACCCTCCATATTCCCAAGATTAATGAAACCGATTTATGGCATAATTTTTACACCTTAATTCGTTGTCACACGAAAAAGCAAACGTATATAAAACAAGATATTTGAAAAATGCCGTACAGAAACAAATGAATATCGAGGAACGGAATGGAAAAATAAAAACAGGTAGATGACAAGCTATATCAAAGGCAGACTGAACAACCAGCTTTATGATGAAGAGTGTCATTTAAAGGACTGAGACCTTTTTAATAAAGCCCCTTTACTGAAAATGCTTTATCATTAACTACGTCGCATCAGCATATCAGATTTCTACCCCTCTAATCTTCCTGTCTCCTATTTAAAGCCCCCCCAGTAACCTTAGCAGTACTTGTAACGGAATCCACTCTTATACACTGGTCTTTTGAGTTTACTAAAAAGAACACACACACACACACAACACACACACACACACATATATATATATATATATATATATATATATATATATATATATATATATATATATATATATATATATTATATATATATAATGGAGTTCCCTATGATCCGTTGGTATGGTTTGCTGAATGATTTAGAAAAAAGTTATGTTTTTCTGGTCTACCTGCCTTTCTTTATATATATATATATATATATATATATATATATATATATATAATATATATAATTTGTGTGCGTGTGTATGTAATGTATGTATCCATACCCACGAATTTTTATAGCTAATAGCAATCAGTGTCTATAATTTGAATCGGCTGTTGTTGAACTTCTGTATGGAGTTACGACGGGCAACACCGTCCTATTTATAGATCTTGACAGACAGAAACAAGGAAAGAAATAGGAAAGGGAATTAGTTGGGCCGGGGGGGCGGCTGGGCGGCGGGGCGGGAGGGGGCTACTCTAGGAGAGAAGGAAAGTGGAAGCAAGAAGTTACAGGACAGTTATGGTTTTTTCTCCATGCATTACATTCATATTTTCCCCGTATCTGTTCCACATCATTTTTCCATTTTTCTTTTGCTTAATTATTGTTCTATTCATTACTTCATTGTAAAAAAAAACTTCTTCCCCGCCTTCAGTTTCTTGTCCTGATTGTAATTAATTATTGAATTATAGCCTTTTATGGCATCTTGGTATTTGGTATTATTTGAGGAGGGTCGAAGCGATAGGGCCGCTTTCATAAGGTTTCATTGTCTGAGAGAGAGAGAGAGAGAGAAGAGAGAGAGAGAGAGAGAGAGAGAGAGAGAGGTGGGAATTTGGAAGTTCAACTTAGTGAACGATAATCAATGTCTGACTCGCACAGTTATGGGAAATCATGACTAGTGAATTGCATAGCCTATTTCAGAGATTTATCTTAGTGGTCCCCATGTTGGTTAGGCTATCGTTGAAATCATGAGTATTTCACAATATTTTTCATACACTAATTGCCGTGTACATTTTCTGGTGGTGCTTGAGTTGGAACAGACCAGGAGGCATTCTGGGTTTCTGCATATACAGCTGATTGATGTACTCTGAAATCATTCCCGTTTTTAGGAAACAGCTCCCTTCCTCTCCTCCACACACTTTCTCTCGAAAGAATGTACCTGTTTTATCGTTTGACAGAACTATCTCATGTCCTCCTCAGTAATATATTTCATGGTAGGTTTTTCGTTAACATTAATAGATATAAATTGATCATTATTTTTTAGATAAAGCCGTTTTCTACCGTGCTTCGTAACAGACATTTTTACATATCCGTGGCCCCTGAACAGTATGGCTCTCCAGAGCGACCGATCGTTGATGGATCTCAACCTACATGCTTTCAAAGGATATAGAACAAAGGAGTCTCCCTTATTCTATATACTTTGCATGCTTTAGGCCGTTTTTATTTTTCTACCCCTCGATAGGCAAAACAGAGAGGAAAACGTTGTTAAGGTTTTTTAGGATATGATAGTTTTTAAGGCTGTTTGGCTTCTGACCTGTGGACCAAGCCAAGAACGTTAGCAACGTATAGGATTATTTTTAGACATTTTTATTTTCGTTTTGTGAATGCGCACTTTCTTCAGACTTAACGGTGGGTAGGTAATATATTTTCTCGTTATCATAAAATGTTATATATATTTTTTTATATTCTTTGTTAGTATACTGTGAAGGGTTCATGCATCTATTCATGTTTCTGATTAGGTAACAAGACGGATAGCGACATAATTATATTTTCTTATTCTAACTACAAATTAGCCATACGGAATATTTATGCTGTTCTTAATCTTTGCAGGTTAGACGAAAATTCATTGGGACAGTTTCGTGAAAGTGTCGAGGTTTATTTGCATGCAAACTGCATACATCGCTATCTATACAACAGTATTGTCGGGTTTCGCATCTACAATAATTTGCAGTTGTTTTAAGGTAACATATGATTTGAATGTGAAGAAGTCACTTTGGTTTTACTTGAAAAAAAAATGACCGAGTCACTGAGTTACATAATTGTAAATTGTACTTGTTTTTGTGTATCCAAAAGGTAGAATGAATTTATTTGTGCATAACTTTTGTCGCTAGGGACTGAGACCAGTGGACTACGTGCCAGTTGTAATGTGCAAAAATAGATAAAAAAAAGAAGAAAAAAAAAACAAACGTTGTGTTAATAAAGTGAATGTAAGAATTGGAAGGGAAGTTTACAGTGTTGCAATGACTTCTTCGCAGCTGGTGTTAGTTAAGTGTGTGTTTGTGTGTGAGTGCACCCCCTGTGGGCGTTAAGGTCGCTAAGAACTTTATATTTGTGGGTGAATGCGCCCGCGTGGGTGTTTAAGGTCCTCGAAAATGCATTATTGAGCTTTGCATCAATTGCCTTAGAGTGCATGCTTCCTTCCGCCCAGATTGTTATGAAATGTGCGTGCGTCTGTGTGATGCATCCGAAACCTTTCTTTCAGAATTTGGCAACTTTTGGATAGATTTTCCCCCGTGCCATAATGTGCTGGCGTTCTTTTGCAGTTGTTTAGGGTTTCTTTAGTCTACGATATTCTTTATTCGTTTGTTGCATTTGTTTGTATATCTGTTTTTGGTAATTAGAAAAATAGCTGTT
>NC_087201.1:81626837-81684337 GCF_015104395.2 Macrobrachium nipponense
CTTGGGGTCACTATCTAGGGAAGATCCCTCTTATGTTTTGCATGATGGTCTTTTAGCAAAGAGTGACTGGTTTGCAGTTCAATAAATAGTGGTTTTAAGTACATGTTTGTATTAACTGCGTTATAAAATGGTTTTTAAGGATTTAGGTAATTGACAGGAAATTTTTATTTCTAACTGTACTGAAGATAGAATATTTCAACCGGAATCTAGTCTGTCTCATTCGTTGGGTAATGTTCTCTTAACTGCAGTATAAACCTAAAATATATTAGAAGAAGCAAGCTTGAGGTTTGCTTATTATTATTATTATTATTATTATTATTATTATTATTTTTTTTTTTTTTTTTTTTTTTTTTGTTATACTCTATCACAGTCCTCCAATTCGACTGGGTGGTATTTATAGTGTGGGGTTCCGGGTTGCATCCTGCCTCCTTAGGAGTCCATCACTTTCCTTACTATGTGCGCCGTTTCTAGGATCACACTCTTCTGCATGAGTCCTGGAGCTACTTCAGCCTCTAGTTTTTCTAGATTCCTTTTCAGGGATCTTGGGATCGTGCCTAGTGCTCCTATGATTATGGGTACGATTTCCACTGGCATATCCCATATCCTTCTTATTTCTATTTTCAGATCTTGATACTTATCCATTTTTTCCCTCTCTTTCTCTTCAACTCTGGTGTCCCATGGTATTGCGACATCAATGAGTGATACTTTCTTCTTGACTTTGTCAATCAACGTCACGCCAGGTCTGTTTGCACGTATCACCCTATCCGTTCTGATACCATAGTCCCAGAGGATCTTTGCGTGATCGTTTTCTATCACTCCCTCAGGTTGGTGCTCGTACCACTTATTACTGCAAGGTAGCTGATGTTTCTAGCACAGGCTCCAGTGGAGGGCTTTAATTAATTATTATTATTATTATTATTATTATTATTATTATTATTATTATTATTATTATTATTATTATTGTTGTTGTTGTTGTTGTTGTTGTTGTTGTTGTTGCATAAAAAGTGAATCTCTGTCAGTCTTATCTGTCAAAAGGCTTACTATATTCAGAGATAAAGTTAAAATGAAAGGATGCAGTGTCAGACAAGTAAATGAAAGGAAGAACTCGTTTATTCATTTCTTGTCGGGATTGTAACCGTCTAGTTTTATGTTGGCTTGTGCAGAAATTTTTTAATTATAATCTTTTGGGAAAAATGATAAAACTAATAAGGATAAAGAATATCGGAGTCCGTTAGAAATTGATAACAACTAACCAGAGACGATAGTTAGTAATAGTTAGAGGCAAAGAAAAGTATGATTTTTTTCTTATGCAAAGAAAACAGTTGATAAGATTTTTCATCTATGTAATTGCCAAATTTTATGTGTAGCTCAATATCATAGTTAAACAGCAAGTTCCCGTGAGCAACATGAGCCGTAACAACTCATGTGGAATAATATAAAATGATGGATGTCTAGTAAATAAGAAGAATTAGGCACCACAGAGCTAGAATTAATCAAAGGAAAGGGGAAGAGTGTTCGCCCGTGTGAGAGGGCTACACGAGACTACTTTCATCTTCCACAGTTGTCATCTGATCTCCCACGCAGGGAACAATCTCCTGCCTGGGTCACTCTCTTCTCATGTCCTTGGAACGTACACCAGTATACTTACAAAGTATGTGGATATTTCCGGTGCATTTCCTACGGGTGGCATTGTAGTCATCCTTCCGGCAGTTACTTTGTGCAGTTTCTCTCCCTTTCTTTCTGGTACACATTATTTTTTATTGTGTTCATATATTCCTGTGGAATTCTGCATAACGCTATTTACTCCACAGATATAAAGTTTTCTGATAAGATTTTAGTTTTGATTAGGAACAATTCATCTAAAGAAATGGGTCTCATCCTGTATTCATCACTAAGACTTCCGAATGAATGATATAAAGACTTACCCAAGGGCATAGGTGGAGAATATATGTCATCAACTAACGTAAATTCAAGCAAATATACCGTGTAAAATACCTAAGATGCCGCACAGTAAATCGTGGATGATCCTCTGCGCTGAAAATTCACAATCAACTGTTCACCCTTATCTTTCACATTATCTCTGTTTTTTGGGGGATGGGAGGAGAGAGTGAAACATAATTTTGAGTTTCAGATTATGCAGAATTATGTCAAGCTAACGGATTTGTGTTCTTCACCTTCAAGGTTAAATTTGACATATATACTTTGTTTGGCACAGTGATTTTCTTTGTACAGATCATGATTGCATTCTTCAGTTGTAAAATTTAATTCTTTTTTTCTGAAAATATCAAATGCAGTTTCATAGTTGTGAGGTTTGACAAAAATATATATGCACAAGGAGATTTCAGGCTAACAGATCGTTGCTTACCTATGAATTATAATTCCGGGGGGATATTTAGATAAAAAATAAAATCTGATTGACCTTTAAATTTTCAGGTTGATCTTGTCTCGCTTACAAGGTGAACAAAGCAAATGGCACACTTGGATACTTGAAAATATTGATGATGATTATTATTATATGACAATAAGGTACCTATCTCTTAACCCAGTCTCACACAAGTTTGCGTTTAAATCTCGCTCGCATTTTCATGCTGTTTTGTATGAGTTTCTTGAGGTGACGGCGAGTCTCTCTCTCTCTCTCTCTCTCTCTCTCTCTCTCTCTCTCTCTCTCTCTCTCTCTCTCTCTCTCTCTCTCTCTCTCTCTCGTGCCAAACTTGATACTTAGAATAAGGGTTCCCATTTATAATTTTCTCAGTTTAGGAAGACGTTATTTTCGGTGTATTCTGACTGCTTCAACATCACCTCGAGACACCCCGTCAAGAGATAGTGGAGGAAACTGATATATAGGGTCCTGCGTCGTCGATGGAGAATTGGGGTTGGGTATTGCTTCTCTCTCTCTCTGTCAGATTTAAGACTTCAGAGCATGACATTATAGATGTGTACTGTCTTGTATTTTACC
This sequence comes from Macrobrachium nipponense, assembly GCF_015104395.2. Lineage (NCBI taxonomy): Eukaryota > Metazoa > Arthropoda > Malacostraca > Decapoda > Palaemonidae > Macrobrachium > Macrobrachium nipponense. The sequence goes on from NC_087201.1 coordinate 81,629,794, forward strand.
ATTGAGTAATGAGAACCCAGATTCTTGTTCGTTGTTTGCTGTAATATTTTGAGTTTTGCTTGCGAACGGTTTGTTTATTTGTTTTGTTGATCATGTCGTTGGTAAGATTTATGTCTTAGAAAACTTCCATAAACACTCACTTCCATGGAATGAGATCTAAGATGAAATTCTAGTTTGTTCCCACCCGATCTAACCTGGATATTCGAAGACTATCCACTTCCTACAGGGTCGGAAAAAAGTTCTTGGAAGACGTCAAGAGTAATAAAAACGCAAAATATTAGAAATACTTTAGGAGAAGTTAAGAGTGAAGGGAGGTATAAAGAAATTCCTGTTTCTTTGAAGAAAGTAGGAAGTGAGGGCTCTGGCTGGCCAAGTCTTACGTTTTTACTTTATTTTTTAGTCATTCCTTGGCATATTTTACCGCCATTCGGGGTTTGTTTTGTCTGGATTATCCGGCTTTCTCCTCAATTCCGTGGCGTTTTCTGTTTGCATCCAGAAGAAATCTTAATAATAATCATGATATAGTTTTAATTTATAGTGGTATTGGTAGTGTTGTTGTTAAAGTTTTCGATAAAGGTTTTTTTTTCAACTGGATCGAGATCATGATCGAATGGTTTGTTACCAATATCTTAATCAGAAACGAGTGGCTTCTGTATATTACGTAGTTAAATTTGATGCTCCTTTAGTCAAATTTCTTCGTTAATTTACTGAATATCCTTTCAACATTAGTGAGAGTTCATTTGCATAAAATATAATATATATATTATATATATAATTATTTATATATTATATATATATAGATATATAATATAATAATATATAATATCTATATATATTATATATATAATATAATTATATATAATTTTTTTTTTTTTTTTTTTTTCTTCAGTGAGTTCGCAGACTAGTTGGTATAGACGTCGACAGTACTCTCTGGGTGCTGACCAGGACTATCCACCAAGATAACCATTTGCCTTGTCTTCCGCTACGGCGTAATCGCAGGTAAATGGCTCAGCTGGTCGTTTAGCGTTGTTGAACATCGCCGTGTACAAGTGTGACAGCAGTTTTACATGTGATAAACAGGCAAGTGATAGCCTAGGAGTTTGCGAGAGTCCTTCGATGCACGAATGGAATTTGCATTCAAGAGACTGCCGTGACCTTCCATTGTGTTTGCATTTCAAGATTTTTATTTTTTTTTTATTTTAGTTTCATAAACATTGATGATTTTTTGCTATGGTTTGCCTCGAGTTTCAGCAATAGCCTAGTATTTATCAGGATTAATTGAGTACTCTATTAATCCTGGTATTTATGGGTGGCAACCTTTCCAAGTGCACACCAGATTCAAACAGGCTTAACTATACAGACCAACTGTGTAGGAAATATGTTAAAAACTATTTTTTTTTTTATTCAGGCGGGTTACCCACCTGTATACTATTGATACTCAAGTCGATACTCAAGTCAAAACTCAACGGCGGAAATATGATAAAAGCCATAAACACATGGGCAGTGCCAGTAATCAGATACAGCGCAGGAATAGTGGAATGGACGAAGACAGAACTCTGCAGCATAGATCAGAAAACCAGGAACCATATGACAATACACAAAGCACTACACCCAAGAGCAAATACGGACAGACTATACATAACACGAAAGGAAGGAGGGAGAGGACTACTAAGTATAGAGGACTGCGTCAACATCGAGAACAGAGCACTGGGGTAATATCTGAAAACCAGTGAAGACGAGTGGCTAAAGAGTGCATGGGAAGAAGGACTAATAAAAGTAGACGAAGACCCAGAAATATACAGAGACAGGAGAATGACAGAGAGAACAGAGGACTGGCACAACAAGCCAATGCACGGACAATACATGAGACAGACTAAAGAACTAGCCAGCGATGACACATGGCAATGGCTACTGAGGGGAGAGCTAAAGAAGGAAACTGAAGGAATGATAACAGCAGCACAAGATCAGGCCCTAAGAACCAGATATGTTCAAAAACCGATAGACGGAAATAATATCTCTCCCATATGTAGGAAGTGCAATACGAAAAATGAAACCATAAACCACATAGCAAGCGAATGCCCGGCACTTGCACAGAACCAGTACAAAAAGAGGCATGATTCAGTGGCAAAAGCCCTCCACTGGAGCCTGTGCAAGAAACATCAGCTACCTTGCAGTAATAAGTGGTACGAGCACCAACCTGAGGGAGTGATAGAAAACAATCAGGCAAAGATCCTCTGGGACTATGGTATCAGAACGGATATGGTGATACGTGCAAATAGACCAGACGTGACGTTGATTGACAAAGTCAAGAAGAAAGTATCACTCATTGATGTCGCAATACCATGGGACACCAGAGTTGAAGAGAAAGAGAGGGAAAAAATGGTTAAGTATCAAGATCTGAAAATAGAAATAATAATGATATGGGATATGCCAGTGGAAATCGTACCCATAATCATAGGAGCACTAGGCACGATCCCAAGATCCCTGAAAAGGAATCTAGAAAAACTAGACGCTGAAGTAGCTCCAGGACTCATGCAGAAGAGTGTGATCCTAGAAACGGCGCACATAGTAAGAAAAGTGATGGACTCCTAAGGAGGCAGGATGCAACCCGGAACCCCACACTATAAATACCACCCAGCCGAATTGGAGGACTGTGATAGAGCAAAAAAAAAAAAAAAAAAAAATGATAATAAAAATAATAATGATAATAATAATAATAATAATAATGATAATAATAATGCATAGTTTTACTCATTTTGTTTGTACCAACACTGTAGTTTGTACTTAGATTACTAATGACAACTTATAACTTTTTCACCTTGTTGATTCGGGTTTGGTTTTACCTATTAAGACAACGATAACCGTGATTAAATTATGTTTAGTAAATTAGTTGCTAAGGGAAATTTTTCAGTTAGGACAAATCTTCGTGCAGTGGGTGCCCTGAAAAATATGACTTAATTATTCAAATATCAAAATTCCGTAACCGAAATAAAGGTTATTTGATAATATAAAACTAAAGGAAAGAGACAAGGTAAAAAACAATACGGAAAAAAGTCGATAAAAAAAGGGTTTGAACGACAATGTTTTTCCTTTTTTAAGGCGATGTCATTATTATTACTTTATACAGAGGTTCCCTTTGAACAAGGCACTCGATGTCTCCCTTCCCTCCCGACTCGTGCGTCTTGGAAGACCCTCGAAGAACACTTCAACTCCTACACGCGCTCCCTTCATAAATACTCCAGAAGGCGTGTTCCTCTCTCTCTCTCTCTCTTCTCTCTCTCTCTCTCTCTCTCTCTCTCTGCTGACCAGCTCTCACGTGGAAGTGGAAGTGTTATTCATTCATTTTGTTTTTGTGTTTTGGTTTCACGACTCCTTGTTTTCCCCCTTCTTATTTTTCTTATTTTCTGTGTTTTTATTTATTCATGTTGAGAGAGAGAGAGAGAGAGAGAGAGAGAGAGAGAGAGAGAGCACTTTTAATATCCTATGCCAAATGTTTTGAAGAGGAAAAAGGATAGTGTCGTTGGTGCACCTCACGTGATGCACTGTAGGCACTATTAAAGGTGGTTTGTATAGTCCCTTCGACCCGTAGTATTTTACATCTCGGTTCCTAATCCCATTCTTCCCATCTTGCTGTCCATGCGCCTCAATGGCGTGGTTGGTATGGTGTTGGCGTCCCACCTCGGTGGTCGCGGGTTCGATTCTCGGCCATTCCATTGAGGAGTGAGAGATGTGTATTTCTGGTGATAGAAGTTCACTTTTGTCACAGTCAATTTCAGTTCTGTGTGTATGTCATGTCATGGTACAGATGTTTTTGCCTTCTTTGGTGCTCATGGTCTTTGGTCGAGCTCTCATATCCATCGAAGACAATAGCTATCAAATCGCTTGCTATCCTCTTCTTTCCCACCTTATCCCTTCATTAAGGGGTCGGTTGCCTGATGCGCTTCTTCGCTGCCTTCAATCAAATCGCTTGCAAATATTCAATGTATTTGAATGTGAATTGGTGGTAGGTCTTGCCTAACTCCCTTTTGATCTGAGGCAACCACCACCCTTCGTCGACAATGGTTGTTTCGATCCCGAGAGATCATGCATTAGTCTTTGCATCTTCAGCTAGATCTTCTAGCATATTACCGAAACAGGCTTTATTTGGTTTTTTCATAACTGAGATTCTGTAAAAAGCGACAATGGAACGGGAGTAAGTTTGAATACCAAGCATTCTTCGATAGATATCTCGCGCTCGCATATGACAGTCAACCAGTTAAACAACTACATTATTCTATGAGGTCAGTTATTATGGATATTTATTCGAAATATAAATATATTAAATTGGTAAGTATATTTTATTATGTTGTCTAAAAGCTAATTGAATCAACAAGATTTTCAGTGTAGTACGATTTTTAGCTTTTTCATCATTATTATTATCATTATTATCATCATTATGATTATTATAGTTTCAATATATACTTACATTTATCCTAAGTATATAAAATCAATATGATATATGAATCGCGCCAAATATGATTTGTTATACACCAATAGAAAGGCAATTTATAGTACTTTTACTCATATTGAAAGCTATGTACCGATTACATGCATATTTATAGAGTGAAAGGACGAAAACTGAAAAAAAGGACATTTTCCAGGTTCTATAATAATTACGTAAAGTATAGATTATTATATACCATTTCAAAGATAATTTATCTTACTTAGATATCGTCATCTGACATTTTTCTCTAAAATGCATGGTTTAGGCATAAAATGCTGAAAAAAAAATTTTGTTGCTAGGTCCCGCAAACGTTCTTGGGAACCTATAGGAAGACATTCGTGAAGAAATTTCTTGGTTGCAAATTTTTCCCAGGTTCGGATCTTGATGACCACTAATTCACCCTCGCTAACAGGCAGAATGCTCTCCCGCATATGGAGAAGTGATAGATTTGTTTTTGAGCAGGTGGTCGAGATCAAGCATGCGTAAGTGCGTGTGCGTATGTACTCTCTCTCTCTCTCTCTCTCTCTCACACACACACACACACACAAACTCTCGACTATTCCGTTGTTCTCCCAAAGTCCGTCACGGTCCGACGGTCTTGTCTCATCCGAGAGGCTTCGTCCATTGCAATGCATTGCAGTCGAGGAACAATTCTTCTCCATCCTTCTTGATTTCCATTTCGAATCAGTGTGTGTGTGTGTTTTATTTCTCTTTTAGTTGTCTGGAGTATGGACGTGTCAATTATTCATCCGCTTACTGAAGCGTTTCGTGGCTGTTTTTGTTGTTCGACTCTTCAATTAATGCGTGATGCTTTGGTTTTGTCTTGCCCGGTGCACACTCGTTTTGTGTGGTCTTCTGAAAGATTATTTACCGGGTGCGGACCGAGACGGGCAGAAAGGCATTCTCTCTCTCTCTCTCTCTCTCTCTCTCTCTCTCTCTCTCTCTCCAAAAATAAATAAAATAAAATAAAATAAATAAAATCAAAACTGCCTATCATATTTACTCTATTCAGAGTTGAAAACTTTGTTCTGTATTGTGAAGATGTTTCAGACAGATAGTAAATATCAGGAGTATTTTCGAAGTACTATTTGTTATGAGATTATCCACAGTTCCTGTGGTGTAAATAGACAGTTGTGGTTAGGCTGTGAATGGAGCATTAACAGAATTGTAACCGTTTGCGGCAATGGAAAATTAATATTAGTTTGGAAGGTTATACCATGAAATTTTCCATGTCAAGACGAAATCCCAGTATTAGTTAAAAAGCAGAATCTAGTTCTTTGTTTTTATCTGTACGCACGTTCGTAATGTATCGTTGAAATGGTCGATCCGTTGTAAATTCTCACAGGCAGTGACAGTGCCTGGTAATGCTGGACAGGTGTGAGGAATAATGATTACAAATGCAACCGCCGCGGGACCGGTAGCCAACGGATGAGGTATTTGACACTCATTCAGTTTGCATTACTTAGCAGCAATGGCCAGAATTTACTTTTCTGTAAATGACGAGATTTTATTTGTTGGAAGAGTTGTACGGGCATTAGTTTTTGTCAAAAAATGTATTATGTTTATATAAATCAGTTGTATGAGCTCAATCTTGAAAGTGTTTGTCTCGCTGCAGAATTCCCAGGAATCCGAAGTCTGTCTGCTGCTCAGGCCAGCCGAGAATAATTCCTCTGCCATCGGGGAATGCACTCTCGAAGCTCCACCTCTCTTCCAGGAACCGGACGGGAAGGGGGCCCCTTCCCGACCTCTCCTTCAACATGCCCGTTGTCTGAGACTGCAGACGAAGCCGCGGCGAGATCGGGCGAGGACGGGTGAAGAAATAATTAGCTTGGATTTTTGCCGCATTCATTCGGAAGAGGCCCAAGATCCAATCTACGTTGTCAATTAAGGAGGCTGCGGGGCGATATTTGTAGCTTCTGAATTATGCCTTTAGACGACTTTTCATCGTAATTAAAAGAACGCCAAATTCACGCTCGAATGAGTCCGGCACACGATGCCTAGAAACTCCCACTGTTTACCGATTATCCATGGCCTGGGTACGAGCACGATTATGTTAATTGTCCAGATTCTTGCACTCGGATACACACGGGAAGGAGTGAACGAAGAAATGGGAAGGAAGAATTGCTACGGAAGGGAAGGGATAGGAAACTATAGAAGAAAAACACTGCTGATTGATAGGATACTCGGCGCTTTGTCATCTGAACACCGTAAACACACGCACTCGTGTAGCGTAGTGTGTAAATGTGTGTGCATGCAATATCAAGGTGTTATCAAGGCAACCCAGAATATTACATGAAGTTTTCATGCCTGAATGTTTTCAGGTGCTTTTAAAATTTCTGAAGGAAGTCGTCAGTTGCCTGCAAAGCATGAGAAAGAGAAATGCTCAGAGATTGCGCTGTCATTATCATGTCTCGAGGATGTGAGTTATGGCCGTGGTGTAACAACGAAATAAAAAAAAAGGCGGGGGGAGAGGAGGAAAAATTAAAGACCTTTTATTCTCCTGAGAAGCTGGAGACCTTTTCTCAGGCTCACTTCACTTGCCTTTAGTTTTTACGCCATTATTTTACTTATCTTTTAAGACTATATTTCAGATATTCCATACAGTAAAGAAACAGTCTTCCTTGCCTATATGTCTTGCGTTTGGCTTTGTTTTTATGTGTGTGGATGTATGTTAGAGCTTTAGATGCGCCTTTCGATTTGCTCCTAATTTTTTTGGAGGGCTTTTACATAAGCATTGTCCGGAAAGAGAGATAAAAGAGAGGGAATGAAAAAGTGTTTTGTCCAACCATGAAGAAAATGATAGACAAAAGTCAGTGGTTTCTATGGTCATGTGGTAGATGTAACATAGATTCCCTTATTTTGACGTTGCTTACACTTCAGTTTACTCGGGAAAATTTTTTACAAGGGATTTTGCTTTTAGATATATTAGTAATCCCATGCCTACCGCGAAAGAATTATTAAAATCGTTGAAGTTACTAGAGAATAACCCGTCTTTCGTCCTCTACAAGATTAATGTTGGTCTCTTACAGAAGATATCGCTAACATCATCTAGATGATCTTGTTTTCCTTTTAGTTTCTTATTTATTCATTGCAGCATTGAAAGCAAGCAAATTTTCATGATCTTCGGAGAAAACGATCCATTTCTTTCTTAACGTCTAGACTGAATAACTTTTGCATATTTTTCGGGCGATCGTCTATCGTCTGAACAGTTCGAAAGATGCTTTCAGGGGAGTGATTTATAATGATCTGTGATCTAATGTCATATAGCATGAAATTTCTGCCAGGAAGTCAGGCTTATACATCGCAAGAAGACGTAAATATTGGAATGGAGTCGGGTTAGTCAAGAAAATATTCTTAGAATTGGAAGATGATGTTAGAAGTCTATAAGTTCACTATATTTTGGATTTTTGCCAGGTAGATAACATTGTTCCGATGTAAAGAGGAAAAAATTATTTTTATATTAAAGAACGATTTAGCTTATTGGCTAAATATATTTTTTGGCTTCGTTATCAAAATGATACGAGTTCCATATTGCTATTTGGTTTTTATTTAAGATGTTGATTTGCATATTTGAAAATTGTATTACATGGGCACAATTGCCATTTTACTTTGATTTTCTTTAATTCCAAATATTCCTTGCAAGAAGACTAAATAGTATTTGACACATGGGCATCCTAATCGTTAGGCTTCCAAGTACAATGCCATTTTCTAAAATTTTCTCATGAGAACATTTTCAGCAGTGGAGGAAAACTGCCCAAAGAAAAGTACTATGAATAAGTTAAAATTTGGATTGTTATTGGATAAACTGTACTTCCTCTCTCTCTCTCTCTCTCTCTCTCTCTCTCTCTCTCTCTCTCTCTCTCTCTCTCTCTCTCTCTTTTCGCGATACATATAGAAATCTGTTTCTTTTCGTCCTGATACATGTGGATATGCCTCAACCCGATGATACTCACGTCATCCTCTCCATCACAACGCGTATGATACGTGGAGATACGGCACCATGGATCCATCAGTCACCTAAGAGCTGCCTCTCGGCCATTTCGTAACGACCTCCCTAGACGTATTTATAACCATCGTTATGGGGGAGAATTCGGTAGGTCCAGTCCGTCGAGATAGTCATTTTCATCACTAACGGTTGATTATTCGTCTTCCGTATCACTGGCTGTCGACCGTCTTGTCAGTGCGTTGGATACTAAGTTTCGCTTTCGTGCGCCCCTTTCTTATTTCACCTGTTATAACGATGGCGACCCTTAGCGCTAATAGGGAAGGCACTGCTGTGAAAGGCAACTTGAGCTGTGGAATCTCTCTCTCTCTCTCTCTCTCTCTCTCTCTGCCCGTTTGTTTATAAAATAAGAATTCTTTAAAACTCTTAGAGCTCCCATTCACTTATTGCTCAATTTCTCAAATATTAAGAAATGTATTGATGAATTTGCGTTAGCATGAAATTGTATATATCAGAATGTGATTATACATTGCACTGGTATCTGTTGTTTTATGAAAAGGCGTTTTTTCACATTGATGGATGAAGTAGAGTTTAATTTGGTTCTACGACCTGATCTGAAGTTTGATGGTTTATCGTAAATGAGCAAACTTCAGACATATTTTTTTGGCAAAAGTAAATGAGATCACACTTAAGGTAATCTACAGAAGTGTCAAAATTTTGGTTATATGAAAATGGTGTTCACCTTATTAGTCTAGCCCGGGGTTGATTGCTCCGAACGCGTAGGAGGGGGTGAAGAATGTTCGGTAGAAAATAATTTTAGCTAATATCTTGGCTAGGATTTCATATACTTATTCTTTTACTTATTACCATAGCCAGCACTTCAGGAATTCACGAAGAAAAGACCTCATTTGCCCACACTATAACCCTTCTTTCTGAAACCCCAAACCAGTTAAGTTTTGAATCAGGTTTTTAATATAAACATCCCATTCCGAAGCTACTATCATTTATGCGGAGTAGATTCTTTCCCTCCCACCTTTGAGCTTTTAGAGCTTTATTTATAAGAGTTGAAGTGGCCATTCATGTTAACGGTTACTCTGGAGTGTCAGTTTCCCTTTGAATATTTGATTTCTTGAGACCAGAAAGGAAACGAATGGGAAATACCTCTTCTTCAGATAATGCGGATTGATCCGCTGATCGATTTAAGGTTGCCTTTCACTGCGTGCAACAGAGGTGTTAAGTCAGAGACTTTCAAATATCGCAGCTTATGGGGAATGACAAAAAGCTTATTCCTTTTAGTGGGCCCAGACATCATAACATGGTTACAGTAAAGCAGCCTTACAGCTATCAATAGTGACTTCTTTCAGGTAAGCCGTGACCAAATTTCAGATACTGTTGGTAGGAGGCATTTTAGTATTTTTTAATATTTTTCAACTTTATAATATCAAAACGCACGTGTGTGTGTGTGTGTATATATATATATATATATATATATATATATATATATATATATATATATATATATATATATATATATTGAGCTACAATGTCCTTTAATATCTTATTCGCTCTACCTCGGAATTAATATATTTTCATATATGCTTAACCGAAGGGGAATTTTTTCTCGATAATAGATTTACCTGTACTTGGGCGCGATAATTCTCATAGAACCGAGCCGTTAAGAAGGTAAAGATTTCAAGCAATTTATCTTTTGCTTCTATGCAGTTTTCTTTTTTATTTGTAATTTTCCATTCAAGAAAATTTGCACTTTCTTTTGGAAGCAAAGTTCATTATCTAAACTTAACATTTTTGTCTCTCTCCTTTATATAAAATAAAAAAAACTTGAATATTTATCTCTTATTCGACTTTCTTACTCTTCAGCGATTGACCCTTGGTAGATCCGGGTTCCAAGTATCCCTGACCCTATTCAAGGATTCGCCCCTTGATCACTTTTGCAGAAAAAATATCAAAAGAAAAAAGAAAGAAAAATATTGCTTCCCTTCATCGTTCTTACTGTATTAACCTTGAGTTACTCCTTATGTTTTTGTGTTTGTTTGTTATTCGTTAAACAAACGGAGGGTGAACCTTCAGGACTTCAGTGTGTTTGTGTGTTTATACCTGTCTGTTCTTTGATCTTGGTTGCGTAGTCTCGTTCATGAGTTTTTTTGCTGTTCTCTCATGTCATGTTTTTGGATGCGCATTACTACGCAGACATCTTTATAATCATTACTACGCTGGCAACTTCATAATGAGGTTGACAGTGAGGCATGGGGCGAATTTTCATTATTCGGAGAATAGTTGGGTTTTGTGTTTTCTAAAGCATAGCCTCACAAACACGGTTTCACACACTCACGTACACTCGAACAGGATTGTACAAAGAATTAAGCATTATTTATAAACGGCGTTTCACAGTCGCTCTGGAAATTCACAAATTAAGTTTCCTGAAAACTACCGCAGACCCTTAGACAGTCATCCATGACACTCGGGCGAAGACTCGAGCCATTTTCAGGCGTCATGAAGCAAACTCACAAAGCAGTCAAGACTTGGACAGCAAATAACCGCAAGCTATGAGTCACTGATGATTCAGTACTCATGAAGAAAACATTCCCCGCTTCTGAGTGATTGTGAAGCAACGACGTTTGTGAATATTGCATAATTGTTTGTAAAACATTGTACATTGTTTGAGTCTACGTGAGAATGTGAAACAGTGTTTGTGACAGTATGCTTTAGAACTTGCTGAAGACTGAGTGTGAGTCGATGCTCAGGTGTTTGTTAAACAATGTTTGTGACTTCGTGACTTCATACTTGGGAATTTAGGGAACGCTTTTCTTGAACTTTCTTGAGAGTACTCTCAATTATGAAACATTGTTTGTGCATCATGCTTTACAGTTTGAATGATTATTGAGAAACATCTATGTAATCACTTGAAATGTTTTTTTAAGGACTATTAGTAATTCTTTACTTGGCTTTTGTGAAACATTTCTTGTGCGATTGTGCTTGAATGTTTGTTAGGTATTGAATGTTCGTTAGGTATGACCTCGTGTTAAATAATGCGTTTAATTATACACTTGAGTGTTTTAAATACATCATGTTCGAATGTGTACATTAACACCTCGTGCAACAGTGTGAACCTACGCTTGACCTTATTCAAGCTCGTATAGCCTTCCCATTTTATTTATAGATTCCTATTATGCAAGAAATTTCATGATTTTGATTTAACATCTTTCCTTTTAACCTTTTTAGGAGAATAAAATCTTTTGAATCGATATTGTTCATTTCACACACATTCAATGTACATGCATATATATATATATATATATATATATATATATATATATATATATATATATATAATATATATATCTATTACTCGTTTATCGATATCTTTCGTCTACCCAGTAATTAATTCATTATTTTGCTTTGTAAAACGGCAGCCATATTACTCCAAATATCAGCTGATTTGGGCGGGAAACCAGAGCTAGCCGTCCAGAGTTAAGCATTTCCTGTTGGGATGGGGGAGAATATAGTCTTTTGTCAGCTTTAGGGACGTATCTCAAAGGGAAGGATGTAGGCAGACTGGTACTTCTTAGGCCTATATCTTAAGCTCTTTTTCCTGTGAACCCTCTGCTGGCTGTATGTTCTGTTTCCAGGATTTGCCCTGCTCGTGGGGGGTTAAGCTGACCCCCAACACCCAGGCAAGACACCTGCGATCTTTCTCAGTCTACTGCATTTCTTGACCTCGGACGGATGTCCAGCCAGCCAGCCTCCTACACTTAGGCCTAATGGCGTACTGGCGCGCCAAAAGACCCAGACGGCCAGACCTGAGACCAAGCCGGACGCCGCATTTTTCCACAAAGGTCCACAGAACATGGCATCCAGGTAAGCCTAAAAGTGTAAACTCCAAACCAGCACCTTTTACTACCATACGACTCTTGCTAATTTCATTTTCAAGTCTCACTTTTATCCCTCCTACAACAAAAGCCCTTTGTCCTCATCGGGCCACGTGCTCCCCCTTGTGACTTGTTAAAGACTAAGTCTTCAGTGCATACCTCAGTGAACCATTAGGGTTCCTTTGCCCCAGTGTTAGAGAACTGAATATCCGTATCTTGAGCAAGAAGTCATTTTTCTTTTATCTTGTGTAATTTGGGATCCTTTTCCAGATTCCCTGAGTCATGTGCCAAGTCTGTCTGCCCGCAAGTGTTGCATTGCCGCAAGATTTCGAAACCAGCTTTATTAGTGACTTTCATTCTGCGCCATCTATCATTCACTTGAGAGATATTATTAGTCCATGTGGGGACCAGTTGCATTTACTTAAACCTTGGCTGTTAAGCAGCCTCTTGTAAATAAATAGCTGTAAAGTACCTAGCTGAGTTTCTGGCGACCTTTCCTCTAGAGTAAATTATCACTATAAATCCTTTTACGGTAAGTTCAAGTAAATTTCCTTTATTTTCCCTCAACTATTTCTGTTTACATATCGGAGTTTTTTCAAGGCCGGGCTCATACGTAACAATGACGACTGCTTGCCAGCATCGAATCTGGGCTTGCTTTAAAAAAGCTTGTAAATGGCGTTATCCCTTGTAAAACGAGTGTAAATGTTTTTCAAAGAGCAAAATAACAAAGCACACTTGCAGCGGAAGACACACACTGGCTCAGGGTAAGGTATACCATTCATTTAATATGATTATTCTATAACCAATGTTAGCTTAAGGTACGTTTAAGTATTTTTATTTAGAAGTGTTTAAAAGCATTTATTTCCTTTACCGAGTACTTCAGCAAAGGACTGAGCATTTTCAAATTACTGTTACCTGTCGTTGCCCGAGTGGTCTTTTCCATTTTTTATCACAAAAGACTTGCGTATACCGCAACTTGTGCCACCGCAACCTTCATTATTTCCAGACAAGGAAGCCTACCAGTCTAGGACTGGCCACCACCAGTGCACGTCAGGTCTTACCATTTTACAGTGCCACTAACTCTTGACACTGTCCATCGACTGGCTGCTGAAGTACTCCCACCTTTTACTTTCTCTCCTCCACCATTACACTCTGCCACGAGCAGTGCCATTTCATTTCTGTATACGTGAGTATACTGCATTTAGTGCTGTCCAAACAAGGAACACCTCCTAATAAGTGCCATTGCACCTGTACAGCCGTACAGGTAGCCCTTTACCTGCGTGTCCGTCCTATGGAATGCCCTATTCATTAGTGTGTCCATGTACGAGGATCAGTGATCCTTCGGACCACTCCACAAGGGAACACCTCCCGAAAAGTGCTGCAATACCAGCCCTAAGTGCTGTCAAACCTGCGTGTCCGTCGCTACGGAACGCCCAATCCATTAGAGAATCTGCTATCCCAGATCACCCAATCAAGGGAACGCCTCCCGAAGTGCCGCAATATCAGCACTACTAGTGCTGCCCAAGGAACACCTCCATAAGTGCCATTGCACCTGTATTGGACCTACAGGTTGCCCATTCCAGCGTCTCCCAAGTGAGGAACGCCCTTAAGTGTGACGTACCCAGTCTTTTAAGACCTTCATTACCTATTTCAGAACACATTTCCAAGTGAGTGCCACTTTACGTAGTGGGCACTCCCATTCCACCCAGTACCTTCCTGGCCATTATTTTCAACTCTGTCTGAGCCCCTACTGCAGCCTAAAGAAATGGCTTCTGCTGCCCAACCACATATATCCATGGAGCTGGAGAGGCTCCAGACACTCATGGCTCTGGGCAATAACGCCGGCTACACTGGGCAGGAACTCACCCAGTGGGTGAAGGGGCGGACGGACGATCTGCTCCTGCAAGAGGGAGCCGCCAGAGAAGAAGGGAGGAAGGCAAGGGAAGAAGAGAGAAAGCATGAGCTAGCTCTCAAGGAGAAGGAGCTCGAGGTGGAGAAGGCACAACAGGTGAACGCCGAAGCCCTAGCCATGCAGCCAGCTCCCAGCCCCACACCTACGGTGTCGTCCAGTCCTATTGCCAGTATTAATGCTCTCATCCCGAAGTGGACTGAGGATGAGCCCGAGGCATGGCTGGAAGAAGTGGAAGCCGTATTCGAGAACTACCCCTAACCACTGAGATAGAAAAGGGCGCCCTGCTTGCCAAGCACCTGGATGGCAAGGCTAAGACTGCCCTCCACTCACTGGATCAGGGTCAGCGAGGGGACCTGGTGGAAGTTCGCCGGGTCATTACGAAGGCCTATGAGATCACCCCGGAGAGGTGGAGGCAGCGTTTCCGAGGTCAGGCCAAGGAAGTTGGTTGGGCCTGGGGAGATTACTCCTACCACAAAATCCAAGCCGGAAAGCGCTGCCTCGAGGCCATGTCGTGCACCGAGTTCCAGGACCTGTTTCACAGGATCATGCTGGAAGACCTCTACCAGTGTGTACCTGGGCCACTCGCAGTGCACCTTAACGACAAGCAACCCAAGACACTTGCGGAAGCTTGTCGCCTGGCTGACGACTGGGAGACTTTCAACCCCTCTCACAGCACCGCCCACCGACGCATAGTTCCACCCGGTCCTCTCTCTGGATCCACACGGCCAAAGGACGCCCACCAAGGACACCACGACTTGCAAACGTTTGCAAGAAAGTGGGTCACCTCGCAGCAGAGTGCCGCCTCAAGAGCGCTGCGAGCACAAACCTCCTCAGAAACCCTCCTAGGCCACCGAATGGTGCCTCAGCCTCCTCTCAAGACCAGTCAGATGCCTTCTTCGGAGACCAGCCCACCCAGCAGAGGGACTCCTGCAGAGCCTGTGGGGCTACAGGGCACTACTCCCCTGGATATCCTGGGTGCCCCAAGCATGTGCCTTCGACCAGGCACGTCCACCTGATCAGTGCCACAACCCCCTCGGCCGTTATGCCCGAGTCCAGGTCTCACCCTGAGCGGGTGTGGACCACTTCAGTCACAGTGGCACCCCTGGATGGCTCTACCCTACCTGTGACTCTGCCAGTTACGGTAGATACCGGCTCCGATCTGTGTCTCATAGACAGGGACCAAGTGCCAGCCAGTGCCACAGTCGACAAGCACATCAGGTGGGCCATGACTTGGGTCGAAGGGCAGTCCAAGACAGTTCCCACAGTCGTCCTGCAGGTCACGTGCACCAAACCTCACCGCGTAGGTGTAGTGCATACAATTCGGCATGGAGTAGGTTTCCTATTGGGACAGGACCTCCTCTGGGGATGTCCCTCCCCCACACCACTCCCGGGCCAAGCTACCTCTCCACATCAAATCACGGCCAGAGAGGACTCTTCACCTGTGCCAGAGCACACTGCCAGCCTTGGTGACTCCACAGATTCGCAATCTGTGGGGCCATCTCGGCCTTACCGTCCAATGCCACAGAAGAAGTTCTCGAACCAGTTCTGCCGAGACTGTGGCCGCAAGGGTCACATGTCTGCCAACTACGGAGGGTGCACAAATTACAATATTCCTGCCATTGCAATGGCAGTTACCAATCCTTCGTTACTAGGACCCCTAGCTCAGGGCCCTATAACCGTCGCACCCCTCCAAGGTCATTATCCACCAAGCCATGTCAGAGCCTTTGATGACTCCGGCGCTCAAATCTCCCTGATACGGGAAGATCAAATCCCCCGAGGGGCTACTGTCGATAGACGGCAACTGATCACAATTGAAGGCATCAATCATAGTAAGATGATCCTTCCCACCATCCAATTGAGAGTTGTACGACCTCACCTTACCAAGGTATGTACACTTGCAGTTGCAAGCTACCTTCCAGGAGGTTACGACCTCCTCCTAGGGCATGACCTGAAGTCTCCCATTACCAAGGGCCCGCTGAGAGGTATTGCACCTCCGGTACCCGTCACAGGTCCAGTCGACCTCAACCCTCTGCCAGTGCCACTTGGCAGCACTGAGCAGTGCCAAGCTCCGTCCAGCTTGGACGTAGAGCCACCACCGAACTTGACCTCTGCGCCTGGCCCTGAGCTAGCGCCGGCGCCTAACCTTATCAAGGATCCTCCTCCAGGAGATCCTCCAACAGGCATGGAGCTTACCGCAGCCCATGGCCAATCTCCAGCCCATAATTCTTCTTCAGCCTCACCTCTGTCGCCCGAGGATGAACCTCCGGCAGACCTTACCTTCATTCCTCCTCTGGAAAATCAGGAACTGCCCAACCAGGAGTCAGCGTGGAGTTTTACCCTTACGACGGCTGTCGCAGCAGCTGAAGTGAGGGCCTCCCCTGCAGTAGGTTACACCTCTATGATGGTTGCTGCAGATACAGAAGTAGGGTGTTCTCCTGAAATCCCTCAGGCTACCACTGCCTCTGCTCCTGACGGCGTTTCTGGCCTTACCCCAGAGTCGGTGCCTCCGTCAACTCCTAGGACTGGTATAGCGAGGTCCTGGAGGAATAAGAAGAAGAAGAAGGGACGTAACAAATCATTAACACACTAACCAAAGAGCAACATGCTCTCCTTGACACCTGTGCCCGAGGTACAGTGTCACATTCATTTGCAGAATGATCCTGGCACCTACCCAGAGAAGGTAGCCAGCCTGATCTCTGCCAGTAAACTAACCCTCTAACCCCTAGAAATTGTGATACTAACACTCATGTAAATGTCATAATTACCTCATTACATTTCCATCCCGGTAATGCACTAACCACTCATCATCCTCACGCATCATTACCTCACCTTATGTATTTTAACAATTCCGTCGCTGAACTGCTGCTGTGCGTACAAAACTCTGGAATGATTGCGTCTCGAATTAACTGTAATGAGTAGGTTAGGCTAATGATTTAGTACCAGGGCATTAGGTTAGTAGCAAGTAGAATTTTCAAGTAACCTTATCTAGGGGTAGAGTAGACTGTCGTCACAGACAACCCGTAGTTATTACTTAGGCTAGACTACATTACTACATTAAGTTAGTACACTTAGCATCTCCGCCTATAAGTTAGGTAGGCCACTGTAGTTAGCTGTATCGCTGCTCTAAAAACTTCAAGTTAGAGTAGGAGAACTGGGTAGTCGAGACGATCAACTTATTTAAGCCAAGGCCTTCACGCCCGAAAGGGAGTGAATGCCTTCTTAACAGGGGGAGCTGCTACGTTTATCGATCTCTTTCGTCTACCCAGTAATTAATTCATTATTTTGCTTTGTAAAACGGCAGCCATGTTACTCCAAATATCAGCTGATTTGGGCGGGAAACCAGAGCTAGCCGTCCAGAGTTAAGCATTTCCTGTTGGGATGGGGGAGAATATAGTCTTTTGTCAGCTTTAGGGACGTATCTCAAAGGGAAGGATGTAGGCAGACTGGTACTTCTTAGGCCTATATCTTAAGCTCTCTTTCCTGTGAACCCTCTGCTGGCTGTATGTTCTGTTTCCAGGATTTGCCCTGCTCGTGGGGGGTTAAGCTGACCCCCAACCCCCAGGCAAGACACCTGCGATCTTTCTCAGTCGACTGCATTTCGTGACCTCGGACGGATGTCCAGCCAGCCAGCCTCCCACACTTAGGCCTAACGGCGTACTGGCGCGCCAAAAGACCCAGACGGCCAGACCTGAGACCAAGCCGGACGCCGCATTTTTCCACAAAGGTCCACAGAACATGGCATCCAGGTACGCCTAAAAGTGTAAACTCCAAACCAGCACCTTTTACTACCATACGACTCTTGCTAATTTCATTTTCAAGTCTCACTTTTATCCCTCCTACATCAAAAGTCCTTTGTCCTCATCGGGCCACGTGCTCCCCCTTGTGACTTGTTAAAGACTAAGTCTTCAGTGCATACCTCAGTGAACCATTAGCGTTCCTTTGCCCCAGTGTTAGAGAACTGAATATCCGTATCTTGAGCAAGAAGTCATTTTTCTTTTATCTTGTGTAATCTGGGATCCTTTTCCAGATTCCCTGAGTCACGTGCCAAGTCTGTCTGCCCGCAAGTGTTTGCATTGCCGCAAGATTTCAAAACAGCTTTATTAGTGACTTACATTCTGCGCCATCTATCATTCACTTGAGAGATATTATTAGTCCATGTGGGGACCAGTTGCATTTACTTAAACCTTGGCTGTTAAGCAGCCTCTTGTAAATAAATAGCTGTAAAGTACCTAGCTGAGTTTCTGGCGACCTTTCCTCTAGAGTAAATTATCACTATAAATCCTTTTACGGTAAGTTCAAGTAAATTTCCTTTATTTTCCCTCAACTATTTCTGTTTACGTATCGGAGTTCTTTCAAGGCCGGGGCTCATACGTAACAATATATATATATACATATATATATTATATATATATATATATATATATATATATATATATATATATATATATATATATATATATATATTATATATATATATATGCATGTACATTGAATGTGTGTGAAATGAACAATATCGATTCAAAAGATTTTATTCTCCTAAAATATTTATATAATATATATATATAATATATATATATATATATCTATATATATATATATATTATAGATATGTATATATTATGTATATTATTCGAGCTACAAATGTCCTTTAATATCTAATTCGCTCTACCTTGGAATTAATATATTTCCGTATAATAATGTAAACCTAAGGGGAATTTTTTAGTTGATAATAATTTTGTCCTCTCGTGGGTTCGAACCAGCGCCCAGCGGACAGAGAAGAAATCTGGACTTCAGAGACCCGAATCAATAACGTCACTGAAGTCCTTGATTTCCTCTCTGTCTGCTGGGCGGTGGTTCGAACCCATGAGAGGACAAAATTATTATCAACTGAAAAATTACCCTTCGGTTTACATATATGAAATATATTAATTCCGAGGTAGAGCGAATTAGATATTAAAGGACATTCATAACTCGAATTATTTATATGAATCATGGTGATGTGATAATTATTCATATATATATATATATATATATATATATATATATATATATATATATATATATAGATATATAAATATATATATATATATATATATATATATATATATATATATATATATATATATATATATATATATATATATCTGCCTCACATCGAGTCGAATTCGGGTCTTTCCGATGAAAGGCAAGGGTGCGGCCAACTAACACATTTTTTATATTCATTATACGTATCACACACACACATACACACACACACACACACATATATATATATATATGTATATATTATATATATATATATATATATATATATTATACAACATACTGGATTTCAGTAGTGAAAAGTTATTTTTTCCATTTGTGTAAATTTATAACCAAAAAGCACGTAGTTCTGCAACATACAAATGCACATTAACGTTGCTGTTAGCCATACTTCCATGTTTAAGAATTTGATCAGCTTTGTAATGTCTTCGTAAATTTTGTTTTTATCGAGTGATTTTAAATTTGGTTTTCCATCTCTCCCTGGGTTTGATTGTACCTCAAGGTAGGTTCTTTTCTCCCCTTCATTTCTCATCTCCATCAGCAATCGTCCTGAGTCCATCCCATTTCTTGTCTCATATTCATGCTTTTGCCGGTGATTCAGGGTCCTTAAATCTCCTGCCTTTGGAATCTCGTCATCGTCATCTCGTGTTGTTTGCTCTCGCTCTCTCTATTGTTCTCTCTTCATCCATCAACCCTTATCTCGAGAGCATTATGTATTAGAATTTTGGCCACTGCTCTGCTGAATATAAAGCGCGTTTCTTCTCATCTCGGACTGCGGCATATTAACAACTACTTTTTTTATGTACTCTCATTGATTTCTTTATATTTGGGATTTCCCTCCCGCCCTCTCCTTTCCCTCAAGTTCTATTTAATCGTTGCTCCAAGAGAATCTGGTTTTTCCATCTTTTCCATACTCCTTTGTAAACCAGAACGGATGCATTAGAGAAAGATAGTAGTTATTTCGGCTGTTGTAGAATAAATTTTGAAACTGAACAAATAAGACCGACGCATTGCTTGCCCGTTTTCATTTTGTCTTTTAGTTATTTTTGTGAGGGAGTCTTAGCTAAACTTTGTAATAACAGGTGGTAGTCATCCGTTACAGCCATGGAAAACAAAATGTATTATGATAAAGAGCACACCAGGGCAGGCGCTTGTTAACACATATGACCTCAGTCGCTCGACGTTAAAATAGCCTTATCTGTCAGCTCCTCATCACCATCGTTTCACTATGATTTTATTCGTCATTTGTCATTATAAAGCGACTAATATTACGGAAATTACTTTAGTCGGGTATGTGGCAAATACACACACACACACAGACATATAGATCTATATATATATATATATATATATATATATATATATATATATAGATAGTATTATATCATATATATGTAATATATATATATATACACACACACATATATTTACATGGGTGTGTGCGTGTTTGTGTATGCATGCAAGTATGTGTATGTGACAATAAATCACAGTGACATTATTTTTCATCCCAAAGCGCAGGTGAGGACATATGTTATGTCTTCATCTGTGGTTTGATGATATATATATATATATATATATATATATATAATATATATATATATATATATATATATATATATATTATTCTATATTATATATATATATATATATATATATATATATATATATATATATATATATATATATATATATATATCTTATATAATTACTCGACCGAAAAGAGTCACATAGGGAAAACGACCTTGACCCTTTTTCACAAATTTATTTAGCATCTGGTGATCCAAACAGTGGATCATGCACTTGTTGGTTATTCAACTGTGGTGGGTCATTCGTTGGTGTCAGGGTCGTATTATCAATTATACAGATTATTATCTTTATCGTGATATCATCAGAATTCCTTATTCCTGTTATAATCAGGATGCCATTATCATATATGTTGTACACATTTCGATTATTTTCGGGACAGCATTATCATATATATACAAGTTGCCGTCATGATCAGATAGCCAGCCTCATCTATTAGCATGTTTCTTGCTCGTTTCATTTTAAGGGGTGTTGGGTGCAGGTTAGAGAGAGAGAGAGAGAGAGAGAGAGCCCGCCGCACCTTGCTTGGTATGTTGCATTGCATTTATGCAATAACAAGTTCAAGGCCTCGAAACAGGTTTTCCTGTTGTATTTTTATCTGTGTTGGTTTTTGTACCTTTGGCTTTTAAATATAAGAGTCCACTTTATCTTTGCTTTTCACAATCATTTCTTACTTTTCTCCATTTTATTCAGCATGATTTTTTCTCGAAGTATTTTTCTCGCATCTTTCATCCATTGGGCAGTGTAGTTTCTGAATTTCAACATATTATATTAATAAGTTTATCCCGTATTAACGTTAAAATATCATCCCTCAAAAATTAGTGTTATACGTTGTTGAGTTTTCATTGTTGTAGTTGAACTCGTATCCAATAATCTATAGGGAACCGTCTTCTCTCCTTAAAAACGTTTTAGGCATTTCGGATCATGTCAAGATTAGCGAACCAACTATTTTTCAAGAAAATATTATACCATTGATTTATATATTATTCCACTGTACTGTCGGCCAAAAAGAACTTGATTGGCAGAGTTTTCATAATTTTTCGTTCACCACTGCCTGACGCACGATTCATGCCTTATTTAATCTATTTTTTCTTTTTAATAGGATGGAAGAAATTAATGTGTAATGACGGTTAAAAAAACAGTCACTTGTAATTCTTTAGAATACATTGTTGTTATGTTATTGTGTTAAAACTATTTTCCATATAGCAAAAATTGAACGTGAACGAAACGAAAGTTGAAAAAAAACGTCCATATTCACAACCATAGATATTACCATTAACCAAAATAGATAGGAAAGACAACCTGTCACTAAAGTAGGATTTCGCATAAACATAGTCCTTAAATTAATCATTTCAATTATTTAGGTCGAAGGCTGTGTTGAACTATTCCATTTGTTAAATTTTAAACAGAAAACATTGGAATCTCACAAAATGCTTATAAAATTTAAAAACAAAAAGAAAAAAAAAAACAAAAAAAAATATATCCTAAACAGTGTTAACGGGGCGACCTCACTCTAATTTGGCTTTTGATGTTTAATGTGCACGGGAATCTAATGTCCAATGTGTCATATATCGGTCTAAGAAACATCCCCTCGATGAGCGAGAGGACAATTTATTACGCTGCATTCGGTGCAAAGTTTCCTGTTGGGAGAAGATATCAAAAAGGCGTTAATAAACCAGAAGAGAATCAATAACATAAGATGAATCAAATTGTTTAAAATAACGGCAAAGTTATAGAACCAATGGGCCTAAGCGGTGGAAACAACCTCAAAAGCACCAAAACAAAAGAGATTAGACAAATACAAGCAGATGTTTAAATTGTTGCTTTGTGAACTTTATTGAATTTCTAGTGCCTCGTCACGACATTGCTGAAACTAGAAATGCATCACAAGGTCTACGCTTTAGACTGGGTGTCTGATTGAATACTTTTAGATGGAAGAAGGAAGAGATTTTTAAAATCAACACACTTGAAATCTTTGATAGTTGTCCTAATCAATAAGCAAACTTATACCTTTGATGGAATGAAGAGATTTTCAAGTTAGGCTTACTCTTTTTTGTTTGTTTTTTTAATCGCTGGGCCAGTCAAATACCCCACGGATAGGGAGGGAAACAGTTTCAATTTGATGCAAATGCCTTTTTTTCCTTCAAAACCTAAAGGAATTAACATTTTATTGGGAAGATACTTTTAACATTAACATCGGCCTAATCCCTTCCAATCAACTCCTATATGCCCACCTCCGCTCTTTCTTACTTAATTCTCAGGCGACTTGATCCGACTTCCTTCGTTACGAAACTCCATTTCGCGGTGGAAAGCATTACTAATGATAAAGGTTTTTAAAATTTTTTAAAAATTCCCCCGCCACCGACAACGGACGCCTTAAAATGCATGTTTTATTAAAAATATTTTCTGCTCAAAAAAGAAACTTATCTTTCAATTCAACAAAAAATATGTGCAATTACACTCCGTGTTACCTGTAGCCGTCAAAGAGGCAAACCCTTGATTAAAGCAGTAGGTATTTCCTTATAAAAAAAGAAAGAAATCTTAAATGAGAACGTCCACCTTCATATTTATCTTATCCTTTCCAGGCTAACTTATTAATAGGCTTATGGTAAATAGGTTCTAGGTATAACATGTGAAACTAATTTGAATTAATTTCTATTTATTAGAAGAAATGAAATAGCTATCAGGGAAAGATTACAACCCTAAGAAAGACTTTAATGAAAGTAATCCTTTCTTTAAGTGTATTCGTCAGTTTTGACTCCCACATCCTTTCCAACATATCCAAAATGAAACAGGCAATGACATGCAAGGAATTCGAAAAAAAATAAGACTGAATTATATTCGTTTGATTTTTTTTAAATGATTTGCTTTTTGACTTTGAATTAGCTAGGTCTGAGTTAATTATTTGTTGGAGCAAAGTTATGAAAAAGATAATGAAGAAAGGCCGAAACATGGGCTAATAAAAAACAAGAAAATAACCGGGAATAATAAAATAAAGCAGATTAATTTATATGTATGCATTATATAATATATATAATATATATATAAAATATATAATATATTATATATATTAATATAATATATAATATATATATTATATATACGTGTGTATATATATATACTAATTATATATATAATATATATATATTATATATATATAATATATATTGTCCGATTTAAATATTCATTAATATTAACGCTAATCCGAGAGGGAGTATACTGTTTGGAAAAATAGACCTTAGGCTAATCATGTGGGAAAATCAGAAGGTCCAATTTAGGCCCACTAAATGTGTCATGGCAAATTAATTTTATTGATCAAAGGACCAAAATTAAGTTTAATTAAAACATCGTTTTCCAAAGAAAATGTTGGACGCCCTGATGTTATTATTTATCGGCAATATAGGAAGGAAGAAATGACAACACCCCAAGTGCCAGTACGATACGTTTAGGTCAAGACTCGAGCGGGCAGCAAAGCCAACTTCAAAAATCTTCGGTTATTGCTGTTCACGAAGCTTAGAGTTGAGAATTAACAATTAGAAATCGTGGACCCATCGGTATTATTTTTATTTTCTTTTACTTTGCCAAAATAATTATCTTTAATACGTTGAATAAGTCTACTCAAATTCTAATGTAATTTAATTTTATCTCAAAGTATAGCAACCTTTGAAAGGAAATGTTATTTATTGTTTTAAGTAAATAAATCTGGCACCTACATATGGCAATATTTTCCATAATGAACACTGAATTAAAAAGAAACTACGCCCAATTCTTCCCTTTGGGCCGTCTGTTAACAATTATTATACTAGATATACACCTTTTTGATATGAATAATATATTGTATAATATATATATATTAATATATGTATATATGTATATAATATAATAAATTATATAATATTATATATAAATTATTATTATATAATATATTATATATATATATATATATATATATAATTATTATATTATATTATAATATACATGTATAAAATCAAAGTGGTATTAAATTAATTACCCTGAAAAACAGTGTGTTCGCTATCTTGACATGATCCGGCATTTCAATCAATAATACTGTAATTGTTTATGATTTTCTTTACATTCAAAACATAAGTAAAAGACGGAAGGTTTCGCTTGTGAGACAGTAGTAACCTTCACACAGTCTGAACATTATTAGCCTTATTGAGGAAGAACCGACTTAGTGGTATATGCAAAGGGAGGGGGGTGGTTGTCATGCGGGAACATTAGCATTGAAGGGACACAAGAAATGGAAAACTAACCTCTCAAGGACTGTATCATGTCATCATCTTAGTCAGAGATGAATTATAGATGTTAGAAGTTTTATTTTAAAACCCTACTAAAATTTCATGACTCCATTCCCCCGACATTTCCTCACAATGCTGGCGTAACAATCAAAGCATGACTTCTGTTAAGAAGTTAATACCCTGCATAGAGCCTGTCGAGTTTTGGTCAAGGGTAGCAGATTGGTTCGGTTTTCACTCACACACACAGAAAGAGATAGAAAGAGCGGAAAATTTGTCTTTAGAACTGCGTTTAAATAAGTAGCGAAGTGTCCTCAAGCGGCGTTGGGGGGGTCGGGGTATGGTGGGTTTGGGCGTAACCACCATCGGTCGCCTCGAGTTTCCGATTCTCGGGCATTCCATTGAAGGTGTGAAAGATTCTATATTTGTCTGGTTGATGGAAGCTTCACTCTTGACTGGTTGGTTCCGGAAAGTCACGTAAAGCCGTTTGTCCCGTTGCTGAATAACCACTCATTGCATGCAACGCAACAACGCCATACAAACAAACAAGTAACGTTATTTTTTTCTGTATTTTATCCATTCGCATAACCGAACCCTGGGTAAGCAATTTAGCCAAGTATTTTTTCGAGTGGAAACAAATGCACGCCTTTGCATTACGAGATTTTTATTTTTCCCGTAATTTTTTATTTATACAAATCCGTTCAGAAGAGAACGTTAAAGAATTGAAAATTGCATTATATATAATTAAATCGGTGCATTTATTGCTTTCAACGTAGATTTAGAGAGATTAACGCGCAGAAAGTGGACAGCAAATGGGGATTGCTAGCAATTATATTTTCATTTCTGGAAGAATATTAGTGAAATTCGTTTGTCACACCAAAGTTATTTCCATAAATATTTTTATTTGAGTCATACACAGATATCTGCAGTTGCAAGGACTTTTAAAAATCTTCATAAGCCTATGTTTTGCTTGAAGTTGTTATTTACTTAGCGAACATGCACATATAGCCGTTAACAAATAAACCCTGTTATATTAGCTGGTGTTTTGTGCGCGCAAGAAGGGCACATACCATACATGTCTTGGCGTGTTTAAACTCGAGTATCAGTCATGCCACCAAACACCGCTTTATTTATTTATTTATTTATTTTTCGTCAAATATCAAGACTTGATTAAACGTTTTTTGTTCTTTTCACAACCAAGGAATATACAGTTCTGTATTTTGATGAATAATTCGGGCGTAGCCCCCCGAGGATTAGGCCATTTTGAAAAGTAATCATTTGCTTCAGGTTATGAGGTCACATGCTCCTCTGATTCGTCACTTGGTGGTGGAAGTAGGTCTGGTTAGCAGGATATAACATGAAGGTGGAAGGCGTGTGTGTGTGTGTGTGTGCTGAACTTGTATCATGCCACGTCACGGGGAAAAGGATCGCATACTCTTTCATTTCATGTTAGTCTGGGCACGTATTATAAGTTTTTTTTTACTTCTTTTTACGATAGAGGAACGATTTCCTTGAATAGGTGGTAACTGATGTCGGTGCGTCACCATTATTAATTAATGAAAGAACGAATACCAGAGATTTTCATAATGAATTGCCTTGAGAAATCGTATCTTGAATGACGATGCTTTATTTTCGTTTTAGTTTTAGTTTAAATTTGTTGAGCTGAAACCCACCCGGCCTACCAATGGCAGCTAGGCAATTTACAAGGAGTAAAATTAAATGCCATAAAAACTAAAAGCAGAAAACTCTAAGACATTAGGCACGGAAGAGTGTAGGTGGGTTTAGTGTGCTGAATATCCTTCAATATCTGCAAGTATCCAAGGATTTTCTCGTTGATATCCAGTCATTATGTATACGAGGGACACAGCTAGTAAAATCAGTAGGTGAGTATTGATTGACAGACAGAGAGAGAGAGAGAGAGAGAGATTTCGTCACGTACTTCATCTCTCCCGTCAGCATTGAGCTAATAGTAATTTCTCATGTCAGGCAGTAAATGAAATATATTTGAAGACATCAGAATGATCATTGTTACGTGAAAGTACGTACTGATGCTTGCAAGATGGTGTTGATAATTATCGAAAATCGCAGAAGCCACCTCAGGCAACACACACCACGCACATGTTGAGACTGGTGCGAGTCTTGCATAAAAAAAAAATAAGGTGTGGCAACTGGGGCATTTAAATGAGTTGTTTTCTTTTCTTGTAACGTGCTGTCATTTAAAGATGCTGTAAGTAAACAGCGAGTCAGATAGTTGGTTGTTCGAATGTTGCTAATTGCAAGTTTTATGGCACTATGTTATTAATTGATCTTTAGATTTAAATTGTGGTCATTTCATCTTATTGTATGAAGTATCTTGACGAATTTTAAATAAGGGATTACACACACGCACATGCATAAGTCCGTTCCTCCCCAGCACGTTATATATATATATATATATATAGATAATCTATATATATATATATATATATATATATCATTATATATATATATATATATATATATATATAGATATTCAAATGACAGACAAAGACCAGTTTCTGGCAAGAAAGGCAATATTGTGATCGTCCTTACACTCATTTGATCAGATATGCTGATTCCATGTCATATATGAAAAAGCTACTTTGTGATGTAAAATTGCGACAGTGCACTGAACCTCTCCGTACTTGCAACTGGGTTATAATGTTATGGAGTAATGTTGAGTAATACTGCATCCCTGTTTGGCCTGGGTCGTTGGTACATTTGCCCTGCAGCGAATGAAAGGAATTAGACTGGATGTCTTTTGCCTTGCCAAAGGGTCGGGTTTATAAGCGCCTTGATAATAAGAGTAACCCTCCCATTCACGAATTGCTCTTTTATTTATGGCCCTCAGTGTTCACAGCAAAATGACCCCGATCATAATTGACTCTAGCAGCTCATGATGGGAATATTTTATAATATATATATATATATATATATATATATATATATATATATATATATACGTATATATATGTGTGTGTGTGTGTGTGTGTGTGTTTTATACTAAGGTAAAGAGGGGGCATTAGGTAAACGAAACTGTTTTTGAGGCTCTATATAATTATCAGCGTTGTATTAAATGGTTTTCGTCGCGTTTTAAATTAATAATTGTTTTTATTATTTAGTAACTTTCCACATAGGGCATGAGATATCTAATTCTTTTTTCTCCCTTATTCATAAATGAATTTGTTTCGGCTTTTGTGTAATGGATGGTACATACTCATGCATATTATTTTAACATGTTTAATTTTGGCCTATGCATTTATATTATGCTTCTCATTATAAGTCATACTATCTCTTGGCCTATTTATTGATTTGTAATAGTTACCCAAAGTGGCTCTTATGGATAAGCTTCTGTAAGCGGTTGGTCTTTGGTTGTGCTGACATCTTACTTCAGGTGCTGTCAAATTCTGTAAATAATCCTATTTAACTGATGCTACTGTTGATAGCTAGAGTTATATTTTCTTCATAGTACTTTATTCAGTAATAGAAATTAATGCTTGTGAAAAATGAGTTTGCTATTTCGATATTAATCTTCTGTTAGATTCATTCTTGAAGGTTCATAGAAGATTCATAGATGTAAGATTATTTTGTCAATGTGATAGGATGAATCAGTGTCATTTGCGTATGCTTTACACCATGCTTTTAGATTGTAGCATACTGTGAAATAAGGCGCATTGTGCTCACAGATTAGTTACCAAGATATTTAAGATTTTATAAGTTATTGTAATAATTCATCATTACATTAAACTTATATCTTTACAGAAATAGGAATATGCTACCGCAGGGGAATTGTCTATCACAAACGCTGTTTTTTTGTTTCTTTCTATCAATAGACAGTGAGACGGTAGAGGGACCTCATTATTTGCATTGGGTACTTCAAGATACAAAAGATAAATTATAGCTTTAACAATGTTCTTATTCGTGGATCTGTATTCTTTGCGAAGCTTTTGCGAATTCAATCCTTCCAGAAAAACAAAATAAGAAGAACAGAAAGAAATAAAAAAGAAAAGGTGCTATTTACCTGTAACTGTTGTTTCAACAGTCCGTCCGGCATCTTGAGGAGGGGGGAGGGGAGGAGGATTAATGTCCACTGTAGCTACATCCCAGTCAAGTTTCGATCCTTACCACCCACGATTGTTGTGGGGGAAGTCGCAACAAAAAGCAGTAGGGGTTATTGTCAATCATTAAGAGGCGGCTGTGAAAGAACGAAGAGTACTTGACAAATAACGCAGACAACAATAGTTCGGTTCGGTCCATTATCGATCACGCGAAACAAAAAACATCGAGCATCGTTCAGGTAACAAATGCTCAAGCGCTAGCAATAATTTGAGGAAACAAGTTGTTGCAACACTTTAGTTAGTGACAGTTCTTTTCTTAAGCAACGCGTTATCAATTGAGAATGCTTTTCTTTTTTAACTTTTAGCAAGTGAGAATTCTTCTCTTTGGCAACACGTCAGCAAGTGAGAATGCTTTTCTTTTGCAACACGTTAACAATTAAGAATGCATTTCTTTTGTAACAAGTTATCAGTTGAGAATTCTTTTCTTCTGCAACACGTTAGCATGTGGGAATTCTTTTCATCTGCAACACGTTAGCATGTGGGAATTCTTTTCTTCTGCAACACGTTAGCATGTGGGAATTCTTTTCATCTGCAACACGTTAGCATGTGGGAATTCTTTTCATCTGCAACACGTTAGCATGTGGGAATTCTTTTCTTCTGCAACACGTGGGAATTCTTTTCTTTTATCTGAACACGTTAGCAATGTGGGAAAATTCTTTTTTTCATCTGCCAACACGTTAAGCACCAATGTTGGGAAATTCTTTCTTCTGCAACAACGTTAGCAATTGTGGAATTCTTTTAATCCTTCTGCAACAAGTTAGCATGTGTGAATTCTTATCTTCTGCAACACGTTAGCATTGTGGGAATTCTTTTCATCTTGCAACACGTTAGCAATGTTGGGATTCTTTTTCTTCTTGCAAGCACGTTAGCAATGTTGGGAATTCTTATCTTCTGCAACACGTTATCAGTTGAGAATTCTTTTTTTCTGCAACACGTTATCAGTTGAAAATTCTTTTTTTCTGCAACGTTATCAGTTGAGAATTTTTTCTTCTGCAACACGTTATCAGAAGAGAATTCTTTTTTTCTGCAACACGTTATCAGTTGAAAATTCTTTTTTTCTGCAACGTTATCAGTTGAGAATTCTTTTCTTCTGCAACACGTTTTAGCATTGTGGGATTCTTATCTTCTGCAACCGTTTATCAGTTGAGAATTATTTTTTTCTGCAACACGTTATCAGTTGAGAATTCTTTTCTTCTGCAACACGTTATCAGTTGAGAATTCTTTTCTTCTGCAACACGTTATCAGTTGAGAATTCTTTTCTTCTGCAACACGTTATCAGTTGAGAATTCTTTTTTCTGCCACACGTTAGCAAGTGGGAATTCTTTTCATCTGCAACACCTTAGCATGTGGGAATTCTTTTGATCTGAAACACGTCGGAATTCTTTTCTTCTCCAACACGTGGGAATTCTTTTCATCTGCAACACGTTAGCATGTGGGAATTCTTTTCTTATGCAACACGTGGGAATTCTTTTCATCTGCAACATGTTAGCATGTGGGAATTCCTTTCTTCTGCAACACGTGGGAATGCTTTTCATCTACAGCACGTTAGCATGTGGGAATTCTTTTCTTCTGCAACACGTGGGAATTCTTTTCATCTGCAATGCGTTAGCATGTGGGAATTCTTTTCTTCTGCAACACGTTAGCATGTGGGAATTATTTTCTTCTGCAACACGCGTGTTGTGGGAATTCTTTTCGTCTGCAACACGTTAGCACGTGGGAATTCTTTTCTTCTGCAACATGTGGGAATTCTTTTCTTTTGCAAACACGTTAGCATGTGTGAATTCTTTTCTTTTGCAACACGCATGTTGTGGGAATTCTTTTTGTTTGCAACACGTTAGCTTGCGGGAATTCTTTTCTTCTGCAACACGTGGGAATTCTTTTCATCTGCAACACGTGGGAATTCTTTTTATCTGCAACACGTTAGCACATAGGAATTCTTTTCTTCTGCAACACGTGGGAATTCTTTTCATCTGCAACACGTTAGCAACGTGGGGAATTCTTTTCTTCTGCAACACGTGGGAATACTTTTCATCTGCAACACGTTAGCATGTGGGAATTCTTTTCATCTGCAACATATGGTAATTCTTTTCATATGCAACATGTTAGCCCGCGGGAATTCTTTTCATCTGCAACATGTTAGCACGCGAGAATTTCTTTTCATCTGCAAACACGTTTGCAAGTGGGAATTCTTTTCATCTGCAACACGTTAGCACATAGGAATTCTTTTCACCTGCAACACGTTAGCAAGTGGGAATTCTTTTCATCTGCAACACCTTAGCTTGTGGGAATTCTTTTCTTCTGCAACACGTGGGAATTCTTTTCATCTGCAACACGTTAGCAAGTGGGAATTCTTTTCATCTGCAACACGTGGGAATTATTTTCTTCTCCAACACGTGGGAATTCTTTTCATCTGCAACATGTTAGCATGTGGGAATTCTTTTCTTCTGCAACACGTGGGAATTCTTTTCATCTGCAACACGTTAGCATGTGGGAATTCTTTTCTTATGCAACACGTTAGAATGTGGGAATTCTTATATTCTGCAACACGCTAGCATGTGGGAATTCTTTCCATCTGCAACACGTTAGCATGTGAGAATTCTTTTCATCTGCAACAGTTAGTATGTGGGAATTCTTTTCTTCTGCAACACGTGGAATTAATTTCTTTTCATCTGCAAGAAGTTAGCATGTGCCGGGAATTTTTTCTTTTTTTTTTTTTTCTCTTTGCAACATGTTAGCATGTGGGGAATTCTTTTCTTTTGCAAAACACATTAGCACGTGGGAATTCTTTTCATTCTGCAACACTTTAGCAAGTGAATTCTTTTCAATCTGCAACACCTTAGCATATGCGAATTCTTTTCTTTTGCAACACGTGGGGAATTCTTTTGTTTCGCCCAACACGTGGGAATTCTTTTCTTCTCCAACACGTGGGAATTATGTCATCTGCAACACGTTAGCATGTGGGATTCTTTTCTTTTCTTCTGCAGCACGTGGAAATTCTGTTCATCTGCAACACGTCAGTACGTGGGAATTCTTTTCATCTGCAACACGTTAGCATGTGGGAATTCTTTTCTCTGCAACACGTGGGAATTCTTTCATCTGCAAACACGTAAGCATGTGGGAATTCTTTTCTTCTGCAAACACGTTTTTTTTAGCATGTGGGAATTCTTTTCTTCTGCAACACGTTAGCATGTGGAATTCATTTTCATCTGCAACACGTTAAGCATGTTGGGAATTCTTTTCATCTGCAACACGGTTAGCATGTGGGAATTCTTTTCATCTGCAACAGTTAGCATGTGGGCAATTCTTTCATCTGCAACACGGTTAGCATGTGGGAATTCTTTTGTCTTCTGCAAAAACACGTTAGCAATGTGGGAACTTCTTTTCATCTGCAACACGTGGGAATTCTTTTCATCTGCAACACTTTAGCAAATGGAAATTCTTTTCATCTGCAACACATTAGCACTTGGGAATTCTTTTCTTCTGCAACACGTGGGAATTCTTTTCATCTGCAACACGTTAGCATGTGGGAATTCTTTTCTTCTGCAACACGTGGGAATTCTTTTCATCTGCAACACATTAGCACGCTGGAATTCTTTTCGTCTGCAACACGTTAACACGCGGGAAATCTTCTTTTCTGCAACACGCTGGAATTTTTTCATTGCTACACGTTAGCAAGTGGGAATTCTTTTCATCTACAACACGATAGCATGTGGGAATTCTTTTCATCTGCAACACGTTAGCAAGTGGGAATTCTTTTCATCTGCAACACCTTAGCATGTGGGAATTCTTTTCTGCTGCAACACGTGGGAATTCTTTTCATCTGCAACACGTTAGCAAGTGGGAATTCTTTTCATCTGCAACACGTGGGAATTCTTTTCTTCTCCAATACGTGGGAATTCTTTTCATCTCCAACATGTTAGGATGTGGGAATTCTTTTCTTCTGCAACATGTGGGAATTATTTTCATCTGCAACACGTTAGTATGTGGGAATTATTTTCTTTTGCAACACGTGGGAATTCTTTTCATCTGCAACACGTTAGCATGTGGGAATTCTTTTTCTGCAACACGTTAGAATGTGGGAATTCTTTTCTTCTGCAACATTAGCATGTGGGAATTCTTTTCATCTGCAACATGTTAGCATGTGGGAATTCTTTTCATCATCAACACGTTAGCATGTGGGAATTCTTTTCATCATCAACATGTTAGTATGTGGGAATTCTTTTCTTCTGCAACATGTGGGAATTCTTTTCCTCTGCAATACGTTAGCATGTGGAATTCTTTTCTTTTGCAATACGTTAGCATGTGGGAATTCTTTTCTTCTGCAACACGTTAGCATGTGGGAATTCTTTTCTTTTGCAACACGTGGGAATTCTTTTCATCTGCAACTTGTTAACATGTGGGAATTCTTTTCTTCTGCAACACGTTATCAGTTGAGAATTCTTTTCTTCTGCAACACGTTTGCATGTGGGAATTCTTTTCATCTGCAACACGTTAGCATGTGGGAATTCTTTTCTTCTGCAACACTTTAGTAAGTGGGAATTCTTTTCTTCTGCAACACGTTATCAGTTGAGAATTCTTTTCTTCTGCAACTCGTTAGCATGTGCAGAATTCTTTTCATCTGCAACTTGTTAGCGTGTGGGAATTCTTTTTTTCTTCTGCAACCACGTTAGCATGTGGGAATTTCTTTTCTTTTGCAAACACGTGGGAATTCTTTTCATCTGCAACTTGTTACCATGTGGGAATTCTTTTCTTCTCCAACACGTTATCAGTTGAGAATTCTTTTCTTCTGCAACTCGTTAGCATGTGGGAATTCTTTTCATCTGCAACACGTTAGCATGTGGGAATTCTTTTCTTCTGCAACACGTTAGTAAGTGGGAATTCTTTTCATCTGCAACACCTTAGCGTGTGGGATTTCTTTCATCTGCAACACGTGGGAATTCTTTTCTTCTCCAACACGTGGGAATTTTTTCATCTGCAACACGTTAGCATGTGGGAATTCTTTTCTTCTGCAACACGTAGGAATCTTTTCATTCTAGCAACACTTTAGCATGTGGGAATTCTTTTCTTCTGCAACACGTGGGAATTCTTTTTGCTTATCTCCAACACGTTGGCATGTGGGAATTATTTTCTTCTGCAACACGTGGGAATTTTTTCATCTGCAAACACGTTTAGCATGTGGGAATTCTTTCTTCTGCAACACGTTAGCATGTGGAATCTTTTTCTTCTGCAACACGTTAGCATGTGGGCGGAATTCTTTTCATCTGCAACACTTTAGCAAGTGGGAATTCTTTTCATCTGCAACACCTTAGCATATGGGAATTCTTTTCTTTTGCAACACGTGGGAATTCTTTTCTTCGCCAGCATGTGGGAATTTTTTCTTCTGCACACGTAGCATGTGGAATTCTTTTCTTCTGCAACACGTTAGCATGTGAGAATTCTTTTCTTTTGCAAACGTTAGCACGTGGGAAGGGAATTCTTTTCATCTGGCAACACTGTAGCAAGTGGGAATTCTTTTCATCTGCACACCTTTAGCATATGGGAATCTTTTCTTTTGCAACACGTGGGAATTCTTTTTCTTCGCCAGCACGTGGGATTCTTTTCTTCTTGCAACACCTGGGAATTCTTTTCTTCTGCAACACGTTAGCATGTGGGAATTCTTTTCTTCTGCAAAACACATGGAATTCTTTTCATCTGCAATACGTGGGAATTCTTTCATCTGCAAAACACGTCAGGCACGTGGGAATTCTTTTCTTCGCAAAACACGGGGAATTTCTTTTCATCTGCAACCCCGTTAGCATGTGGGAATTCTTTCTTCTGAAACACGTGGGAATTTCTTTCATCTGCAACACGTAAGCATGTGGGGGAATTCTTTTCTTCTGCAAAACAAGTTAGCATGTGGGAATTCTTTTCTTCTGCAACACATTAGGCATGTGGGTATTCTTTTCATCTGCAACACATTAGCATGTGGGAATTCTTTTCATCTGCAACACGTTAGCATGTGGGAATTCTTTTCTTCTGCAACACGTTAGCATGTGGGAATTCTTTTCATCTGCAACACGTTAGCATGTGGGAATTCTTTTCATCTGCAACACGTTAGCATGTGGGAATTCTTTTCATCTGCAACACGTTAGCAAATGGGAATTCTTTTCATCTGCAACACATTAGCACGTGGGAATTCTTTTCTTCTGCAACACGTGGGAATTCTTTTCATCTGCAACACGTTAGCATGTGGGAATTCTTTTCTTCTGCAACACGTGGGAATTCTTTTCATCTGCAACACGTTAGCACGCGGGAATTCTTTTTTTCTGCAACACGCGGGAATTTTTTCATCTGCTACACGTTAGCAAGTGGGAATTATTTTCATCTGCAACACGTTAGCATGTGGGAATTCTTTTCATCTGCAACACGTTAGCAAGTGGGAATTCTTTTCATCTGCAACACGTTAGCATGTGGGGAATTCTTTCTTTTGCTACACGTGGGAATCCTTTTCATCTGCAGCATGTTAGCAAGTGGGAATTCTTTCATCTGCAACACCTTAGCATGTGGGAATTCTTTCTTCTGCAACACGTGGGAATTTTTCATCTGCAACACG
Source organism: Macrobrachium nipponense (assembly GCF_015104395.2). Lineage (NCBI taxonomy): Eukaryota > Metazoa > Arthropoda > Malacostraca > Decapoda > Palaemonidae > Macrobrachium > Macrobrachium nipponense. The sequence continues at coordinate 81,665,630 of NC_087201.1, forward strand.
TTAGCAAGTGGGAATTCTTTTCATATGCAGCACGTGGGAATTCTTTTCTTCTCCAACACGTGGGAATTCTTTTCATCTGCAACATGTTAGGATGTGGGAATTCTTTTCTTCTGCAACATGTGGGAATTCTTTTCATCTGCAACACGTTAGCGTGTGCGAATTCTTTTCTTCTGCAACACATGGGAATTCTTTTCATTTGCAACACGTTAGCATGTGGGCATTCTTTTCTTCTGCAACACGTTAGAATGTGGGAATTCTTTTCTTCTGCAACATTAGCATGTGGGAATTCTTTTCATCTGCAACACGTTAGCATGTGGGAATTCTTTTCATCTGCAACACGTTAGCATGTGGGAATTCTTTTCATCTGCAACACGTTAGTATGTGGGAATTCTTTTCTTCTGCAACATGTGGGAATTATTTTCCTCTGCAAACGTTAGCATGTGGGAATTCTTTTCTTTTGCAACACGTTAGCATGTGGGAATTCTTTTCTTCTGCAACACGTTAGCATGTGGGAATTCTTTTCTTCTGCAACACGTGGGAATTCTTTTCATCTGCAACTTGTTAGCATGTGGGAATTCTTTTCTTCTGCAACACGTTAGTAAGTGGGAATTCTTTTCATCTGCAACACCTTAGCGTGTGGGATTTCTTTCATCTGCAACACGTGTGAATTCTTTTCTTCTCCAACACGTGGGAATTCTTTTCATCTGCAACACGTTAGCATGTGGGAATTCTTTTCTTCTGCAACACGTGGGAATTCTTTTCATCTGCAACACGTTAGCATGTGGGAATTCTTTTCTTCTGCAACACGTGGGAATTCTTTTCATCTGCAACACGTTAGCATGTGGGAATTATTTTCTTCTGCAACACGTGGGAATTCTTTTCATCTGCAACACGTTAGCTTGTGGGAATTGTTTTCTTCTGCAACACATTAGCATGTGGGAATTGTTTTCTTCTGCAACACGTTAGCATGTGGGAATTCTTTTCTTCTGCTACACGTTAGCATGTGGGAATACTTTTATACTTTCCATCTGCAACACGTTAGCATGTGGGAATTCTTTTCTTCTGCAACAATTAGCACGTGGGAATTCTTTTCTTCTGCAACATTTGTGATTTCTTTTAATCTGCAACATGTTAGCACGTGGGAATTCTTTTCTTCTGCAACACGTGGGAATTCTTTTCATCTGCAACATGTTAGCACGTGGGAATTCTTTTCTTCTGCAACACGTGGGAATTCTTTTCTTCTGCAACACGTGGGAATTCTTTTCATCTGCAACACGTTAGCACGCTGGTTAATTATTTTCTTGTCAACACGTGGGAATTCTTTTCATCTGCAACATGTTAGCACGGTGGAATTCATTTCTTTTGCAACATTTGGGAATTCTTTTCAGCTGCAACACGTTAGCACATGGGAATTCTTTTCTTGTGCAACACGTGGGAATTCTTTTCATCTGCAAACATGTTAGCACGTGGGAATTCTTTTCTTCTGCAACACCTGGGAATTCTTTTCATCTGCAACACGTTAGCATGTGGGAATTCTTTTCTTCTGCAAAACGTGGGAATTCATTTCATCTGCAAGACGTTAGCACGCGGAAATTCTGTCATCTGCAACACTTTAGCATGTGGGAATTCTTTTAATTGCAACACGTTAGCATGTGGGAATTCTTTTCTTCTGCAACACGTGGGAATTCTTTTCATCTGCCACACGTTAGCATGTGGGAATTATTTTCTTCTGCAACACGTTATCAGTTGAGAATTCTTTTCTTCTGCAACACGTTAGCATGTGGGAATTCTTTTCTTCTGCAACACGTTAGCATGTGGGAATTCTTTTCTTCTGCAACACGTTAGCATGTGGGAATTCTTTTCATCTGCAACACGTTAGCACGTGGGAATTCTTTTCTTCTGCAACATGTGGGAATTCTTTTCATCTGCAACACGTTAGCATGTGGGAATTCTTTTCATCTGCCACACGTTAACGTGTGGGAATTCTTTTCTTCTATAACATGTGGGAATTCTGTTCTTCTGTAACATGTTAGCACGTGGGAATTATTTTCTTCTGCAACACGTGGGATTTCTTTTTTCTGCAACACGTTAGCACGTGAGAATTCTTTTCTTCTGCAACACGTGGGAATTCTTTTCCACTGCAACTCGTTAGCATGTGGGAATTCTTTTCTTTTGCAACACGTGGGAATTCTTTTCATCTGCAACACGTTAGCATGTGGGAATTCTTTTCTTCTGCAACACGTTAGCATGTGGGAATTCTTTTCTTCTGCAACACGTTAGCACATTGGAATTCTTTTCTTCTGCAACACGTGGGAATTCTATTAATCTGCAACACGTTAGCATGTGGGAATTCTTTTCATCTGCAACACGTTAGCATGTGGGAATTCTTTCCTTCTGCAACACATGGGAATTCTTTTCATCTGGAACACGTTAGCATGTGGGAATTCTTTTTTTCTGCAACATGTTAGCATGTGGGAATTCTTTTCTTCTGCAACACGTGGGAATTCTTTTCATCTGCAACACGTTAGCATGTGGGAATTCTTTTCTTTGCAACACGTTAGCATGTGGGAATTCTTTTCTTCTCCAACACCTTAGCATGTGGGAATTCTTTTTATCTGCAACACGTTAGCATGTGGGAATTCTTTTCTTCTGCAACACGTGGGAATTCTTTTCATCTGCAACACGTTAGCATGTGGGAATTCTTTTCTTCTGCAACACGTGGGAATTCTTTTCTTCTGCAATACGGTAGCATGTGGGAATTCTTTTCTTCTCCAACACCTTAGCATGTGGGAATTCTTTTCATCTGCAACACGTTAGCATGTGGGATTTTTTTTCTTCTGCAAAACGTTAGCTTGTGGGAATTCTTTTCTTCTGCAACACGTTAGCATGTGGGAATTCTTTTCATCTGCAACACGTAAGCATGTGGGAATTCTTTTCTTCTGCAACACGTAAGCATGTGGGAATTCTTTTCTTCTGCAACACGTTAGCGTGTGGGAATTCTTTTCATCTGCAACACGTTAGCATGTGGGAATTCTTTTCTTCTGCAACACGTTAGCATGTGGGAATTCTTATCTTCTGCAACACTTAGCAATGTGGGAATTTTTTCTTCTGCACACGTTGCGTGTGAAGGAATATCTTTTCTTCTTTCTTCGCAACACGTTTAGCGTGTGGGAATTCTTTTCTTCTGCAACACGTTAGCATGTGGGAATTCTTTTCTTCTGTAACACGTTAGCGTGTGGGAATTCTTTTCTTCTGTCAACCCGGGTTTTTTCGTTAGCATGTGGGAATTTTTTCTTTGCATACTGCAACCACGTTAGCATGTGGAATTCTTTTCTTCTGGGTCAACACGTTAGCTTTTGTGGGAATCTTATCTCTGCAACACGTTTAGCTGTGGGAATTTTTTCTGAAGCTGGGCAACACGTTAGGCGTTTTGTTGGAATTCTTTTCTTCTGCAACACGTTAGCATGTGGGAATTCTTTTCTTCTGCAACACGTTAGCATGTGGGAATTCTTTTCTTCTGCAACACGTTATCATATGGCAATTCTTTTCTTCTGCAACACGGTAGTATGTGGGAATTCTTTTCTTCTGCAACACGGTAGTATGTGGGAATTCTTTTCTTCTGCAACACGTTAGCATGTGGCAATTCTTTTCTTCTGCAACACGGTAGTATGTGGGAATTCTTTTCATCTGCAACACGGTAGTATGTGGCAATTCTTTTCATCTGCAATAAATTACTTAGGTTAGAATTCCTTTGCAACACATAAGCAAGTGAGAATTCTTTTCTACTCTTGTTTTTCTTTTTTGTGGCAGTAACACAGAGATGCGGAGTCTCTCTCTCAGTCTCGGTTGGAAGGCAAAACATGATCTCGGTCTTTTTCAAGGATTTTTTCCCCCCACAGAAGTATTATCGTACAGTACTCACTCTCTCTCTCTCTCTCTCTCTCTCTCTCTCTCTCTCTCTCTCTCTCTCTCTGTGTGTGTGTGTGTGTGTGTGTGTGTGCAGTGAAGGTGGTCGTTCGATCAAACGTTAGCTCTGACGTAGTGTGATTAGCCACATGCAAGTCTGTGGTTAAGGCTTGATAGGATCTGATGCCTCTTGATATCCTTCCGATATTCACCAGATGCCACTCGATAGCCTCTGACACAAGACTGACTCTTTTTTTTGTTATTGTTGCTGTTGATGAGTTTGGAGCTTATTGAAGGGAAAATATGATTAAGTTTTCCTTGAGACATGTAAGTTCGTTTTCAGTTGTTGCTATTGTGTTTGCTTTTACTGTTGTTATGATAGATTTTATATTTATTTTGAAGAATATCATCTCATCCGTTGACTGTAATAACCGCTGCTATTATACTATTATGTTAATTATTATTATTATGTTATATAGGGACCAAAAGCGCATATATATATATACATATACATATATATATATATATATATATATTATATATATATATATATATATATATATATATGTATTATATAGATATATATATTATATATATATATATATATATATATATATATATATATATATATATATATATATATATATATATAAATAAATAATCATCATCATCAGCCGTTTCTAGTCCATTGCAGGGCAAGGCCTCAGACATGTCCATCCCCTCCCTTCTGTTTATAGCCTTTCTGCACCATTCTATACCCGCAAATTTTCTTAGCTCGTCAATCCATCATCTTCTCTTCCTTCCCCTACTTCGTTTGCAATCCCTAGAGACCCATTCTGTTATTCTTTTCGTCCGTGTATTATCTGTCATTCTCATTATATACCCTGCCCACACCCATTTCTTTTCTTACTTGGTGTTAATATATCTTCTACAGTATAGTTTGCTCTCGTATCCATGTTGCTCTTTTTCTGTCTCTTAGTGTTACTCCCATCATTATTCTTTCCATAGCTCTTTGATTTGTAACTAGTTTATGTTCTATGGCTTTAGTAAGGCTCCAAGTTTCTGATGTATAAGTTAATACTGGTAGGACCATCTGATTATATACTTTTCTTTTTAGAGAAAGTGGAATTTTACTTTTCATAATCTCATTTTGTTTACCAAAAGTTCTCCATCCCATGCTTATTCTTTTCATTTCGGTCTCAAGCCCTGGAGAAACACTTACTGTCTGTCTTAAATACGTATATTCGTTTACAACCTCTAGAGGTTCGTCCATAACCCGTATTTGGTGGCTCGGCATTTTCATTGAACATTATCTACATTTCTGCTTTCTCTATTCAAATCTTCTATCATATTTTGTAATTCCTCCTCTGCTTCACTGAGTAGAACTATGTCATCTGCAAATCTTAAGTTGTTGAGGTATTCCCTATTAATGTTAATTCCCACATTATCTCAATCTAAATTTTGAAAAACTGCTAGTCACGCTGTGAATAATTTAGGAGAGATGGGGTCTCTTCCTTTCGCAGTGGGAAATTTCTCACTGTCTTTATGTAGCTTTAGGATTGCTGTACTTTCCATATACGTAGATATCTTCAAGTGCTCTAACAGAAGATTCATCTATTCCTTGCCTTTGAAGGGCTTTCATTATTGCTGAAGTTTTGACAGAATCAAAAGCTTTCTCATAGTCTACAAACGCCATACATAGTGGTTGTCATACTGTTGATTTTTCATAAGCTGGTTAATTACATGGATATGGTCAGTTGTTGAATACCCGCTTCTAATACCTGCCTGGTCTTTTGGTTGATTAAAGTCTACTATAAGATTCAGAGCGTTTGTCCCTGTGTTTTTCTGGAATAACTTTTTTTTCCTGTGTATTTGACAAAGGTATTACTTAGCCATAGTGTACTTTATATCCCTACCTAATTTTCGGCAGCATTCTTTATTACTTAAATTAGAAGAAAGGATAATTAGAGTAAAATTTATACGTGGCGTAAACATATGACGTCATGACTCCTCCCACAAGGTGATGACGACAAACAGCTTTCTCTGAAATTCTGAATGAATATTCGTACCTTGTCAAGGCTTCAAGAATGGCGGCTATGATGAGACATTGTCCCCGTGGTTGCAGAACAGCTTTTGTAATTCTCCTTGCACAATTGTTTAGAAGTGAGGAGGTCCGTGGCAAACCCTACATAAGGTTGAACAGGTAAACGAATAAAAGGGCGCTTTTTTGGGTAAGGAGTTCACCTGGACATCCAAGGCTACCAAGTTTTCGTCATTTGTTGACTTCCATAAGGTGTAGAAAGATAATTATGTATGTTCTATAAAGCAATAGTTGTTGATTTCTTAGTAAATACAACTTGCAGAACAACTTTAAAACTTGCTTTGCTGCGTGCGCGCCCCCCCCCCCAAAAAAAAAAAAGTGTTATGATATATCACTGAATGACCTTTGCTGTCCCAGTGCTTTGCTTGAAGTTTAAATTCTATGATCCAATCTAATCATATGCAATTTTCTATTTATTAAAATGATCGTTACTGTCAAATTAGGAAAAATATCCAAGGAGTTACGACGAATGCCAAAGTTTTCTTCATTTTCTTAATTGATTTTTAATCATATAATTTTTCAAAGGAGAAATAGTGGTAGAAAGTAATCTCTCGGATTAACTTGTGGAAACCCTTTTCTTCAAGGATTCTAGCATTCGACCTCTTGGAATAAATCCTATATACTGCTACTACTACCACTACTACAAAGTGTAAACAAGGAGTATTGGTTGTATTTCATTGTTGCCAGAGGTGGAGACTTTTTCACAAATAGCCAGTTATTTTTCGAGGAGGAGGCAAGTTAATGACGTCATAAGTTACATCATTATATCTTGAAAGACATTCCTCTGAGCTTGCTGGCGATGCCTACAAGAAGTCGGTGTTACTCTTATAATTACCAGAATTATGCAACTTTCGTAATACAGGAATACAGTCAAAAATTAGGTAGGGATGTAAGATACCCTGTGACAAAGTGTCATCTTTGTCAGGCACGTTGATACAATTTTATTCCGGAAAAACACCGGAACACCGGCTGTGAATCTCATAGTAGCTGTCTTTCTATTCAGCCTAATATGATCTTTGTAAATATTTTATATATTATTGAGAGTAAACTTATTGGTCGGTAATTTTTCAGGCCTTTTATGTCTCCCTTTTTGTGAATTATTATAATGATAAAGTTTTTCCAAGCCGTAGGTATAGAGCTTTCTTGCAGACATTGTGTGTAAAGTTCAGCAAGTTTTACTATTATGAAATCTCCATCTAATTGTTAGGCCATCTTCTCCTGCAGCTTTGTTTATTTTCGTGCCTCTTAATGCTTTCTTTACTTTTCCTACTGCTACTTTTGGTACCGACTCAGGTGTTTCATTATTTCTATTGACAAAGTTATTTCCTATATCACTATTGTACAGTTTTGTAAAGAAATCCTCCATTTTCATCCTTTAAAGCAAATATGTGTTGGCGTCCTGTTCCTTCCAAGCCTTCTTTTCATCAACTTGATGCATCTTCCCTTCTTTAGTGTCTCCTCAATTTTGGTCTGATTGTGTTTGCGATTGTCGTGGGTTATTAGTTTGTTTATTGTTTTGGATTGTTCTGCTAGTTCTATTTCATCTCTTGGATCTACCCTCATTTCCAATCGTTTCTTTATCAAGTTTTTGGTGTTTTCGGATAGTTTTCCTTGATCTTGTTTAGGAACTTTGCCACCTATCTCTTGTGCTGATGCCAATACAGATTTTGTTAAGTTACTATTCATTTCTACTTTATTTCCTTTTTTTCTTTTTTGAGTAATTTACACCGAGAAGGAATAGTTGTTGTGAGCCTGAGAATATTACTCATATAAATAAATTTAAATTTTTAATAATTATGATCAGATAGTAAAAAATGAGTGTTGGATCACTCCAACTCCCTCTTTTCACTGTCCTAAGCGCTTGATGGCCAGTGCTTGGCTGCCCCGTCAATTTCATATATCAGCCAATCAGTCAAAATGAGTTCTACTGATGCATTGCTTTCCCTGGAATCTTTACCCAACCTCTCAATGGTTACCCATTTGTTCTCTACGTGTCTACTACCATGTTTTATTCATATTTATTAACTGGTTGCTTCTGTTTACTTACTTATTCAAGGTCACACGGCAGCGACGTTTGTCTGAATCTTTGTTTTGCCTCTGTAACTGGTCATAGCAGTCGTTGGAAAAGAAGTTCAGTGATGTTATGAGAAGATTGTATGGGGTTGTAACCGTCTCCACCAAAGTCGTGAACCCGTTAGTGCACCTCAAGTGGTGCACTCTAGGCATGCTTGAGGTTCTTTCCAGCGTGCCTTAGGTCCCTAGCTGCAACCCCTTTCGTTCCTTTTACTGTTCCTCCTTCAATATTCTCTTTCTTCCATCTTACTTTCCGGCCTCTCCTAAAAATTAATTCATAGTGCAACTGCGAGGCTTTCCTTCTGTTACATGTTTCAAACCTTTACTGCCAAATTCCTTTTCAGCGGTGAATGACCTCATAGATCTCGGCACTTGGCCTTTGGCCTAAATTCTGTATTCAGTTCAATTCAACATCAGAGTACAGACTATTATTTATTCCAAATCTATTTTTGTTAACAAGTTATTTTGATTATAATGGAGTGGGATTAAGCTGTTAACATTAAGTGCTACCTAGACAAAAAATTGATCCGAAGAAAGTGTTGCCGAGTGAACCTTCAAGCGAGGCTCCTCAAATCCCAGACTTGGGGAATTGCACAGCTCAGAGTTCAGAAATATTTTCATTTCTTCAGTTCTCGTTATGGCTTGATATTTGTTGTCTACCTCATCTTGTTGAAATATTTGGCCGCGATAATAATAATAATAATAATAATAATAATAATAATAAATTATTATTATTATATTATTATTATTATTATTATTATTATTATTATTATTATACATGAAATATTTATGCCCGAAAATGGGTTTACGAAGAAGGGGCGATTTTCTTGTATTGTTTGATCATATTCATTTTTATTATTATTATTATTATTATTATTATTATTATTATTATTATTATTATTATTATTATTGCCGATCCCTTACGATGATTATCGGATGAACACCATTTTTGTGGCTTTCGTTTCAACGATTCAACGTTAGGGCACAGACAGCGCAAGCGCAGTTTCGCTTGTTGTTCTTGCGCATTTTTGTCACAATTGACGATGTTTTCTAAGAGGCTCGGTGTTATAAGTGTTTGTGTATCATATGCGTTGGTGTGTTTGTCATGCTGAAGATGCAGTGTTGTTATTTGTTTTAGGATTCTTTTCAATGTCGTCGTCTCTTAGAATTCTCTAGAGTTTTTTTTTTTTTTTTTTTGTCTTACAAACTTCTCCGCTGTCAAAACATGATGTTTATCACTTCATTTCATGATTCCTCTCCTCTCCTCTTCTGCTGCCATCGCCGTCACCGTCTTCTTTTCTCAGACAGGATCAGAAATAGGAAAGAAGAAAGAAAATAAGTCTCAGGTCATGAGAGTTTGTCTGATGGGTGGGGTTGGCGCAGCCGGATTACCTTTGGTTATCGGTCAGTCTCGTCGGCGACACCTTCACACGGGAGCCTTTTGTCGAAGCGATGGCCTATTCCAGTATCGAAGTCTCTGTGAAGTCGACTAAAGCCTTCGTTATGTATGCTTCAGGAGATTCCGAAAGTACTGGCAAAATTCGTGATGCCGTGGCGTGTATCCTGAGCGAGAGCGAAAGGCGAAGGATTGCGGCCAAACAATCTGCAAATAATATGAATAAATCTTTTCCTCTCATGACCGATGCATCACCCGACAGAGACGGACGAAATTTCACTGCGTTTCGTTCGGTTTCTTCTGGAGATTCCAGTTGGTATGATCGGAATGCTTGTTGTTTCATGGACATTAATGAAACATTTCAGACAGTCGCTGGATAAATGCCGACCCGAATACCAAACGCGAGGTGCTGCGAGGCCGTCCAACCCCGAATGGCTGGTCGGAGGCGAGACATTTAATGAAATTGATAGGCTTGGGACGGAGCAACGTGGCTGCAGCAAGATGCATGAGTTGATATTTAAATTCCTGCAGTGGGCGAGAAGGGCTTAAGGAGCCGGGTGGGCAGCCTTGACAAAGAATGAATGATGGATGGATGGACAGAGGACGGAGCGGCCAATAGACAGACAGACAGTCAGACAGACAGAGAGACACTGTTGTAGAAGAAAAATTGTACCTAGGGAGATGACGAAAGGGCGCTTTGTTTTGCTGCTTGAGATGGCTGCTACTTCGTGTCTGCTATTTTTTTTTTCTTTTTGCAAGAATTGCATTGCTCCTCTCTCTCTCTCTCTCTCTCTCTCTCTCTCTCTCTCTCTCTCTCTCTCTCTCTCTCTCTCTCTCTCGTAAAACTGAATAGCACATTTCTTTCTCCCTGAGGGTGTCGACATAACAACGGTAACTAACATCGGTTTTTTTTTCTGATCCTCTATTCATTTCTTCATTCGTTTTGATTTTTGTCAAAGTTTTCAATTTCTGGTTGTTAATTCTACAAAGCATTCTATGAAGACTTGTGCATATCAATTGCATATTAGCATCTTTAATTGCTTGTCATTACTGGACAATTAGAAAAAATTATGAACCGTCTCCATGGTGTCTAGTCTTGGGTTTGTGGGATACGGCACTATTGCACCTGCTAACTCTGATGACGTCACTCTCGTCTCAAGGTCATTAAATGCCCAGCCAGTTTCATTGCCAAATGCCGCACGATGTTGCTCAAATTGTTACGAGAAATTTACTCTCCAATTGCTAGGGTGATAATTGACTATTGCTTCCCAGTTTTTGTAGACAGGGAATTTTGAATTCATAAATGTTTCGAAAAGACTTGAGCGTGTGATGATAATTAAAATTATATATTGAAAATGGCTTTGCAACTCCGTATGTCTGCCTTGCAACCTACAACCCTACATGGCTCTCAAGTACGGAGTTGCCGGCTATTGTATTTCTCTCCTCTCTCTCTCTCTCTCTCTCTCTCTCTCTCTCTCTCGTGCGTGTTATGTTTATTTATTTTCCCTTTTAGTAATAGTAACTCAGTTTATTTTTTCTTTTAATAATAGTAACTTAGACGATTTTGTCGTTGTTTTGGAAAACTTACACAAGTTTTCATAGTGTATGTTACTTCTCTGTTGTCCAGGTTGTTTGTCGCTCACTGATCGTGAGAGGCGTTTGCCTACAGTGCATAGAAAAGAAAAATAGTGCTCTGAGTTGCAGCTTAGGAACAGCACGAAGGAAGACAAACTCAGAGAGAGAGAGAGAGAGAGAGAGAGAGAGTTCTGGTGAGATGAAATATTTGCCTCTCTCTCTCTCTCTCTCTCTCTTCTCTCTCTCTGTCCAGACTTACATAAAAATCTCTTTGATGTCTCGCCACTCAAGACTAACATGTGACTTGCATTACCGTCGTTGGTTAATGATTCTAATTGGGTTTACACGCTAAGGTATTCTTCAACTAAGGTTGGTTTTTCGTTCGTCTCATTTTCTTCTTCTCTTTCTGGGAAGTTCGTAATAAGGCGAGGTTAAGGTGGCATTGGACGGAGTCTCTCTCTCTCTCTCTCTCTCTCTCTCTCTCTCTCTCTCTCTCTCTCTCTCTCTCTCTCTCTCAAGTTGCAGCTTGTTGATGGACGCTGTTTGTTTTGACTCGGTGATCTCATTGGCTGGAGAAGGAGTTTTGCCTCATGGTTTTCTTAGTATCGGGGCCTTTTGTATGATAGTTTTTTTCTTTCTTTTTAATGTTACGGTTGTTTTGAAGATGATTAGTGTATTCTGTGGCATGACGCATTGGTTTCATTGGGCGATCTCTTGTATTGGGAACTCAAGATTGATTGGTTGAAGTTTTTTACATTGTATTTTAAGGGTAAGATAGTTTTTTTTTTCTTTCATGTGGTTTTTTTCTTGTATTATGTGTTGGTGATCGCTTTCTGTTAATTGAAAGTATGGTTGACCAGTTTTCTCTGGGAAATTATGTTTTATCTTGACCACCATTTGGCTCTTCGTTGTCTTTTCCTCTGTGCTGGTTAGTAAGATTTATTTAGGTGTAAAGGAGAAGAACGGTAGCTCCTAAATAGATGTGTTGGTTTTCCAGAGATGCACCTCTAATCTCTATGCGTGCGGAGATTTAGGAGCTTTAATTAAGATTTTGCCCCTTGTGGCTAAGTTAAGATTAACTTCGTGCTTTTCTAAAACACATCCATATGTTTTATGCAGATGGGAAGACCTTTATCTCGGATATTAACCTGTATGGAAGCACATATATCTTAGCAAATTTTAGGGGATGAGGCTGCTAAGATTGTGACCATCTCCACCCAGACTGCGACCAACCATACTCACTGTTGAAGTCACTAGATTCACCATGAAATTTACAGGAACGTGCCTAAAATGTTCAGTCTTATCTGGAGTCGAATGCGTGACCTTTCGCTGGTCAGCCGACCGTTCTAACCACTGGATCATGAGTACCCTTATATCTATTCACGGATGTGGTTATGTCTTTAATAAAAAAAAAAAAAGTGGTAAGTCGATGGTATATAGAGCAAACTGTTCGATCTTATAATGCGAGAGATAATTTTTCCTCTTCGCCCATGATTGTGGGATTATTTCAACTTTTGACTATTTGAATGAGAGTTCTACACAGTGTGATATTCGTGTTTCAGTGTACCACTTTCAAAGCGCAGTTGGTTTGGCAGATAGCGAATGCAAAATCGTAACTCTGAACGTTTAGTAGCAAAATTCGGCATTGATTTAAAATAGCAAACTATTCTAGGAGATGAAATATCAGATTATTCATGAGTACTGGAAACTCTGGTCATTTGTTCTCAGCATTAAAGCCTGAGAAGTGTAATTGTTTTACTTGAAAGTGGTTCTTCGTAAAACCCTTTTCATAAAAGTTCAAAAGTTCATAGATTTTAGGAGGTTCAGATGCTTTATAGCCTGCTGTAAATATATATAATGTCATTTTTAACATTTATGAATAATGTCAGTTCTCTAAAATAAACATGCATTGGTTTCTAGGTCATAGCCGGGAGCGCTCTTATGGTATCTTTTTCATATGGATTCATTATGTTTCTCAAATTTAGCATCAAAGTCCAGGTCACGTGATATCCTTACTTTAAACTTTTTATTGCAGGTTCTTGGTTGTGATATCGTTTTCATATCGATGGTTACATTGATTATTATTTAAGAGTTAACTTGACCAGGTTTGACCTTTATCAAGTCGGTGTCGAAGGAACATGTTAGACTTTATCGACATGCCTGCGTGAGTCTTATAATTTTAGTATATTAGGGTGTGTACTGGGTTTTCTCCCATACGTATACTTACCTGCTTTGGCCTGAGACTGGTGCTTAAATGGTATATCTCCCGTCGGGTGTTAGTGCCGTCAGTGCAGCTCATGCGTTGCACTGTATTCATTACTAGATGTTCTTTGCAGCGTCCCTTCGGCCCTAGCTACGACCTCTTTCATTCCTCTTAGTGTACCTTTCATATTCCCTTTCTTCCATCTTACTTCCCAATCTCTCCTAAAAATTTATTCTTAGTGCAACTGCGAGGCGTTCCTCCTGTTACACCTTTCAAGCCTTTTTACTGTCAATATCACTTTCATCGCTGAATGACCTCATAGGTCCCAGCGCTTGGGCCGTTGGCCTTCATTTTATAATCTATTAAATGGTAAATATCTTTGAGACTAGTGACAGACCTTGGGTGTCTGGTGGGAGAGGCAGAGGCAGTGGTTCATTATGAATCCGGAAACTTATGGAAATGATTATTGAATGATCCATCATTTTAGGGTTCAAGAAACCTGTTTCAGGAGTTCCATTATTTCACTGTTGACGGAGGTACTAAGCAGTAGGATCGTTTTTGATATTCACTAAATATAAAGTCGGTCGTCTATTTACTTGTCTTGTTTACCTTTCCATGACATTGAGACCAGTCGACCTTGCGTTGCATTGTTGGTCAGTCTTGCTGTTCCTCGGATTTTCAGACTCATCACATCTTCCATATATCTGCTTATATGCTCGGGGTGTCTGGCTTTAGTGTGGCAGATGTGAATTGGTGACATTGTGGTCTTCTTTAACTGCCTGAAGTAATGACATCACTTCCTTACTCATATCGTTTACAACATTAAAGCTGATCGAATTTTTTGAATTATAGAAGACCTGATGAATTAGATTTTTGTGGCTGAACTTTTTAAATCTTGAAGGAATTCTGTGTTTCGCTCTCCATGTTTCATTCGTAGAGAAAAGTGAAATAAATCTTGAGGAATTTTAATGGACGAACAGGCAGACGACTGGAGGAGGTATTATGACATCAGTGAATACGGCAGGACTTAGACCTTATCTTTCGTAAGAGTTTTGATCTTTATCATAGACAAGTAACATCTGGAAATGGAGGTTTTTCTTGTCTTTATGATTGAAGATGGATGAAGCTGTATATGAAAACAGTCGATGGTTGTACTTTTCAAATAAAAAAACAAATAAAAATATAATATGTATATTATATGTATTATATTTTTATTTCTTTCTTTTATTTGAAAACTACAACCATCGACTGTTTTCTGATTGCAGCTTTGTATGTTTTCTTTATTTGAAAATTTGGTTGATGACGTCAAAGCGCCAAATAAGAGATTACTGTGTGTATGGAATTTGGGAAGATATTGACCGAGATCAGAGATATAAAGGAATTATTGGAACGAGTCTATGGTTTTAAAAACACTGAATTTTCGTAGGAGGAGAAACGCGTTGAACGACACGCACTTAATAGAGGAAGTTGTTGTTGAGAGAATGTTTATTAACAGTTAAATGAGATACATTGAAATATAAAGAAAAGTATAAGATAAAATCGATGGCCAAGTCTCGAGGCCACAAGGAGGCCTGTGCTTGAATACGTTACCTAGAAAATAGTCTGGGTCTGAAGCGCATCTTGTGAACAAGTTTGTTTTCATTGTTGATAAAGATATGGAGCGAGCTACAACAAAACAAATAAGTTTATAATAAGAAGGAAGAATTGGAAAGAGGAAAGTATCAAATTGAGAACTAGATTTGGAAAGCAAAGAGTGTTGGCATGGGTGAATGTGAGTGCTTTAAACAATGGCGAAAAAGTTACTCTTTAGGGAAGCCACCTACCTATCATTTACGGCCTGCTGAAGCGCAAGAGCCCGTGCCAGAACAAGGTTGGTTTCATCTAGATAGCCAGCAACTTACATAGGCAAGAAAACGTAGATTTCACGGAACAGAAAATTTGCAGCCTAGGTGTCAATAATGATGTTAAAGATTGTGCTCCCACTTTTATAAGAATAGAAAGAACTTTTTATTTATTTATTTTTTTTCTTTGAAAGGATGGTTTGTACAGTGACAGTACATTGCATAACCTAAATTTTGGTGCCAGGTAATGCTAACAGTTACAAAGTGAAAGAAAACTGATGACTCCTTATGCAGTGGCGCAACATAGAAGCTTCACTGCTTTGCTTGAATGGAAGAAGTGATTGCAAAACTAAGAATCTGCTGACTAACCTCACTGCATACTCGTATTTTTTCAGAGGAAAAGCGGGAAATGAAGATCGGGCCTCATCTGGTAGGGAGCCGTAGCAGAAACAACATAGAATCGCGTGAAGTAGAAGTGTGTCCTGGTAATGCTGATGAGCGTTTTGTGTGTGTGGGTGTATGAGTCACCGAAGGACATTACAGAATAGATTAGTTTTACTTGAGAAGACTGCCTGTGGTACGAAAGAAATTTATAAGGGTTGGGAATATTTGTATGTTTGTGTATTGCGTCTGTTGTTATTGCTGGTATGCAAGTGTGTTGGTGAGACATTATGCGATTTATGTTCACGTAAGTGGGGAATTATTTTGGTGTAAAAATATGTATGAGTGCATTTTTGTACTGGTGTATAAAAAAGCTGATATCATTGAATATCATCTGTCAGTAAAATCATAAGAATTCCTAATCTTTTAATTGTAAGTTTCCAGTCTATATTAGACCTCGTATTCCTGTGAAGATGAATTTCTGTCCTTCCATGTACAAAATTTTCAGAAAACACTTTCTCTAATTTCTTACCTTTTTTTCTCTCTTTCAATTAGTTTTATTGTAATGATATCCAAATGAGTCTAAGAAAAATGATCGGAGATATCTGTATGCTCTTCCGACTGGAACGAGCATCGTGGAATGTCACATAAAATTTAGGACAAAGGCCAAGCGCCGGGGCCTAAGAGGTCATTCAATACTGAAAGAAAATTGAAAGTAAAAGGTTTAAAGGTGTAACAGGAGGAAAACCTTGCCGTTGCAACATGAAACAATTGTTAGGAGAGGGTGGAAAGTCAGATGGAGGAAGGAGAATATGAACGGAGGTGCAGTAAAAGGAAGGGAAGGGGTTGCAACTAGGGGCCAAAGGGACGCTGCAAAGAACCGTAGGTAATGCCTACAGTGCACCGCGTGAGGAACAATATTTTTTTCTCTCTCACGTGCAGTCTAAATTTGGTAGAACATTCTCACGCATTTTCACGATCTTCGGTTTTTGCGGCCATTCAATCATGCAGCACGCATGTCTACGAAGTGGACTGGTTGATGATGGACTGTTACAAAAAACTTAAGATTAAACATATTTCAACATGTATCCAAAGTTCTCTATTTCTACTTTTTATTTTGCAATATTTTATATCCCAAGACAGGGTGAGGTTTAGATTCAGGGAACCAAACAACTTTTTCATTTGCGTTATGCATTTAGAGAGAGAGAGAGAGAGACAGAATTTTAAATAACTTTTTTTCTATGCAATTTAAGATACTTTTTTTATTTTTCTATTTTTTATCTCTCTTAAAAGAATTTCTTTGTTGATAACATACTAAAATCAAAATTATTCTGTACCTTAAGGATTCTTGGACTCATTTGTAGCTATATGAGGAACATGAGAGCTACATTGATATTGTGGACGGTTCGTCTGGGCAGCTTAATGTGCTTACCAGTATTTGAAGCTGTATGGAGTTTTTGTACTGAATCTTGTAATTTTTTAATTTTTCATAAAATTATTTTCAACGTATTCACTATAATGAGACCAAAACATTACCTTTATATGCTATTTTTTTATCAATATTAATAGTGTGATTTGAAATTTATTTCAATTTTATAACTCTGATAGAGATATGATTTGTATAATTTTCATTCTGTGAAATAAATCTATCTAAAGTTTTTAGAGACTTTAAATAAAGTCTTCGAATAGACCTGCTTTGCCATACCAAAATTATGGTGATGTCCTCAATAGATATTCACTTATTTAGGTTGTGTTTCCTGATCTTAAATCAACATTGAAAAACATTGGGTGTTCTCGTCTGTTCATGTCAGTCGTTGGTGAGACGTTTATGTACCCGAATCACCACTGTGGGCTCTCCATCTGCACATCAACAAGTACATCAGCCTCGGACTCTCGTTGAATACATATGTACTGTTATTTTATCCCATTCATCCTTCCAGGACGTGCTTTGAGAGCTGAGAGGTAGGGACAGGGCTGATGAATTACATTCACGCGCTGTCAACTTTTATTTTGACCTACACAGGATTTTTCCCTTGTGCGGCTCAACAGTCAGTTGCCAGGCTGAAGAAGGACTGAGATCAGTTTTGGAGTTCGTTAGCATCAACAGTTGCCAAATTTTATATATGCAACAATGCCTCTGTTGGCCGTGTGTGCAATGAAAGTGAAAGAGAGAGAGAGAGAGAGAGAGAGAGAGAGAGAGAGAGAGAGCAGGTTTATTTGTCACTTGGCTTTCGCAAAAGTTTTTTTTTTTTCACAAAAGTTGAGGATCAAACGGTGTACAGAAAGCCACTTTGCCTTTCATTACTTGGTATTAGAATGCTCTAAAGACGCGACTATCTACCATGCTAGATTTTCTTTGTAACGAGTTTTTCACTTTTGATTTGATGCATATTCGACGCTTTTGACTTTAAATTGAGGAGAGCGAGCTCAAAGTAACTTGTCCATAACTCCAGTGTTGATTTTTTTCCTTTAATGAATTTTGTCTATCATTTGTTTGCAAACATACTATAGTCAGGAGTATGAAGCGCATTCCCCGCACGTTCAAATAAGTCTTATAGTATTCATTTTTCTTGTGTGGTGTTGACATTTGTTTTGCTCACGGCTTACCGTCAACTATATCAAGAGGCTAAAAAATTAATTTTTTATGGTTATACATTAGTTCTGTACCTGCATCTTTGTTCATGTCTTCCTTTGCCTTACGTAGGCTTGTAATGTCCCATTGTTTTGTATAAATCATATTGAACAAAGTCTGAAACTGCTAGAAAAATTGTTTTTAAAGAAAATAAACGATGGTTTAGTTATTCATCTCAGTCAAATCATGAGATTTGCAAATTTAGTTTATTTAAAATGGTGGGGGTGATGCAGAGGATCTGCCGCTGACTAAGCAGTTATTGGGGCCCAGGCTGGTTTTGAAGTCGCCTGTTACGTGATTCTCCCGAAGGCATAATCAGGGATCTGTTGTTGATCGAGTGCTGTCTCCATAAGCAACCACTTTTAATCACAGACCCCAAGCCCCCTGGTTCCTCTTCTATTTGATACCTTGTTTCCTTCCTAAGTGACCCGACTGTATCATTTCTCATCCTCTATATTTTTCGACGCATCTTAAAAGAATCTCAATTTTCAGGAGGCTGGCCAGTTGCTTTCTTCGATTTGCATTTTCTTTCCCCTATTATTTCTACTTCATTCCTTCGGTGTCAGGCTAGATAGATAAGTCAGGTGAAATTCGATGTCT